>NW_023270314.1:27629105-27748870 GCF_011800145.1 Mirounga leonina
CTTCCTTCCTTCCTTCCTTCCTTCCTTCCTTCCTTCCTTCCTTCCTTCCTTCCTTCCAAGAATGTCCCCTTGCTGGTCCTCTGACCCTCCCTGTATTCCTGCAAGCCCAGATATAAAACTAGCTGCCAGCCCATCCTTTGGCCTCCCCTCAGCCCGATGCTCATCCTCACCCTCTGCAGCTCGTACCCAAGCATTAGGGGCCCTGTGGAACCGAGGTCACACCCTCCCCCTCTGTGCTGCCCCTTCCCCCCACTTAATCTCCCAAAGTGGACTGTCAAGGCCAGAGGCTCCCCTGGGTTTGAGGACCAGCAGGATTTCAGATGTGGGAAAGAGACCCCAGGAAGCCTAGCTGAAGCCTGCACCCCACTGAGGTTCCTCCAAGGCTGCCACAGCTATGTGACCTTGGGACACACTGTCCTCTGTCCAATCCACCCCTCTGTTCTTTCCTTCCAGATCAGGCATTGACACTTATAAGGGGGTGGGAGGAAGCGGGGCGAGGAGGTGAGGCTGCTTTGCAGGTGGGGGATGTGGGTGGACCGAATGGTTGCCCCAGGCTGCCCATCCTCGCAGCTTTGAGACCAGCAGCTTGTTCTAGGCACTTGAGCCCTGGGGCCCGTGGGAGAGGGACAGGAAGCCATCTGCACTTGCCTTGGTTTACCCTCCTGGGTCATGACAGAGCACTGCTGGGGTAGGAGGTGGGGGCAGGGGGCTCTGCTTCTAAGTGGGGACCTGTCCAGGGGTTGTAAGGGAAGGGGGAGCAGGCAGCCCTCTGGGAGGCGTGGGCTCTGTAGTGGTACCAATTCACTCAGACCTGCATCTCCCTGGGGGGCGTTTGAGGTTGGCAGGACTGACCTTCTCTCACCCTCTTCTCTGGAGCCCCTGGGTTGTCCCCCACCCTAGGCCTGAGGCTGAGTGGAGTGCTTGGGCCCTAGAGGATTGGATGCTCTGAGAGAGGGATGGTTATACCGGCTGCTGAACCAGCCCCACGGGGAAGCAATCCTGCCCTGCCCTGAGTCCTTTCTGCACTTCTTTCCTAAACTCTCCCCCATCCCCTGCTGCCATGTGCCGGCTGATCCCCAAGCCAGGCCTCCTGAGGCCTCAGTTGGCAGTGCCCATGTCCCTCCCCCTGGCTTCTCTGGCCACTCAGCCTGGAATCCTAAGCCCCCTCCATTCCTTATCTCCTTATCTCTCCAGTTTGGAAGCTGTTCAGCCAGAGCCCGTCCCTCCAGCTGGTCCCATGTGATGAGGTCTGGTCTCCTTATCAGCCTCCAGGCAGCTGAGAGCTGAGACTTGGGCAGGGTGTGCGTCAGCCAGCCAGCCCCCTGCAGGCCCTGCTGGGGAGGGGACGAGGGGGCCACACCTGGGGGAAGTGTGTAGCCGGCGCCTCAAAGCTGGCTCTGGGCCAGTGGAAAGTTACCGGGTGGGGTCAGGGAGGTTCAGATACCTGGACCTTCCCTTGGCCTCTCCCTTCTGGGCTCACCTCTCTCCCCTATGCTGGGGGCTCTTTTGCTCTTGGAGAGAGTGACTAGGTACATTATCAATCTGTTTTGACTCTTCCTTCAGACCACCCTTCCTGTTTTCAGCTTTCAAGAAATATTGCAGAAGCCTTTGAAGTTTTGTTCCACCTTGGGCATTTGAGGAAAGAGGGAAGCAAAAACAGATGGTGGTGTTTGTGTATGAGACAAAGGCAACTGGGAGCATGGCTGGATGCCTACTGTGTGCTGGTCCCAATTAATCCATTAAAGCAATCCTATAAAGGGAGTAGTCTGCACATGCCAATCGCAGAGGGAAAAGCTGAGGTGATGGAGAGGATCGGGAACAAGACCAAGGGCATACAGCTAACCTACTAGGTTGGGGCTAGAATGAGACCAGGTGGTCAGGCCAGACATCTCCTGATGTCTTTGGAGATTTGTTGTCCTCTGTGCCACCCCTGGCCTCCCCCCTGCCCCCAACTACCACCACCAAATTTTGTACTCTGTCATTTCCACCTTTTAGACACAAGCTGGGGAGCAGGATTCTGGTGTCTGATTCCCAGTCTCACTGCCGCAGGGTCATGGTATTGAGCGAGATGGAAGACCTCGGTCTGCACAGTGGAGGGAGAGGCGCCAGAACCCTTGTTTCCACTGACTTCCTGGTCTGGTTGCCACCTTTCCTCCAAGGCCCCTTCACTTCCTCTCCTAATCTGGCCCCAGTTCCAAAGGGCTCACTCAGCCCGGGCCTTGGCCATGCTTCCCAGAATCCTCTTGTCCAAGTCCTCTTCTTCCTAGGACAGTTGATGCAGAAATAGGATTGAGAAGCTTAAATCCAAGGCTGAGCTCCGAAAGCTTGCAGGGAGGAGGTAAGCCCTCAGCAACAAACCTGACAGGGCCACTTGGGCATTCTCAAAGCAGCGAGAATATGCCGCAGAGCCTCCTGCTCTGGGTCCTGTGAGGGATCCGGGACATGCCGAGCCGGCAGCAGAGCCAGGGCTGGGGGCCGTGCCTTCCACCTGCACCGAGGCCAGGAGGAGCCCCAGGAACACCTGGCTGGGGCGTGCAAAGGAGGAAGGGCGGAGGAACAGGAATGCAGGATTAGGAGAAACTGAGAATCCCAAACTGAGCAAGTGCCACAATCTGCAGAGGAGGAAGAGAACCTGCTGGCCCCTCACATGTTTGGCAGGGGTGGGGCTGGGCCCAGGAAGGGGTAGGTTGGATTTTATAGAGCTCAAGGCAGCCAGGAATCTGACCATCTGGGATGGGAGGCCGGAGGTTTCTTGCCAAGAGGAAGACAGATCAAGAGATCCTCTGCTGGGATTGCAGCTGGGGTCCCTGGGGCACATGGAATTCCCCAGACTCCTGCCCCAATTCCCAGGCACGTGTGTGGCTCCTTTGTCACCTGAGGAAGCCCCAGGAATCTTGATTCTTCCTCCCGGGGGAGTCAGGAACCAACCAACCAGGATTCTGACTGGGAATCAGACACCAGAATTCACCAGAATACCCCGATTTCAAAAAGGCCCTGCCTCTCCCTCCCCGACCCTCCTGGGACGAGGCCAGGACGGAGCAGAGCTCCCTGTGGGCTGATTTCACGCAAGCACTTTGCTGCCCCGCAGTGGCTGCCGGAGGAAAAGCAGGGCCTGGTTCTGCAGGCGGGAAGCAGGCGGGCTGTATGGCCTGAGGTTTCAGGCAGGATCTGGCTTTCATTCGTGACCCTTCTCAGACCTCCCCAGACCTCCCTCCTCATCAGCCTCCGATGGTTCCCCTTAGTCCAGTCGTTGTCACATCTCTGTCTGCTGGAATCTACCCTGCGCCGCCCGGGCCCCAGAGCTTTCTCCCAAGTGACTGAGGGCAGAGACCTACCGCCACTCACAGCCCTTCTGGCCTCAGCTCCTCCAAGCTGCCCAGGGTCCGCGCCTGTTCCCTTCCTTGGCCTCATCTTCCCGGTCCGTGACTGACAGGAGATAAGAATAAAATTATGACACCTGAACCCTTTCCTTCGCCTGCCTTTTGCTTGTCACCTCAGATGGCTGGGGAGTCCGTGTGAGGTTTAACTCAGATTCGATGTGAAAGGTTCACACCAGAGCTGTTTCTCCCAGCATAGCTAAGTGTGAATTAAATCTCCACACTTATCTTGATGGGGAAAAAGAAACACTGGGGGCGCCTGGGTGGCTCAGATGGTTAAGCGGCTACCTTCGGCTCAGGTCTTGATCCCAGCGTCCTGGGATCCAGCCTGGAATCGGGCTCCCTGCTCAGCGGGGAGTCTGCTTCTCAATCTCCCTCTGCCCCTGCCCCCCGTGCTCCCTCCCTCCCTCTCTCTCTCTCAGATGAATAAAAAATAGAAAAAAGAAACATGGGGCACCTGGGTGGCTCAGTCGTTAAGCGTCTGCCTTCAGCTCAGGTCATGATCCCAGGGTCCTGGGATCAAGCTCCATCTCAGGCTCCCTGCTCAGCAGGAAGCCTGCTTCTCCCTCTCCCACTCCCCCTGCTTGTGTTCCCTCTCTTGCTGTGTCTCTCTCTGTCAAATAAATAAATAAAAAATCTTAAAAAAAAGAAAAGAAAAGAAACACAGGTCCTCCTGTCAATATATACCCTTTGCAGAGGCTCTTTGGATGCTTGCACCTGTCACCGCCCAGCTGGAGGTGCCCCTCTTCTACTTCTGTTAGAAGAGCCTTCCTTATGTCGACCCCAAACCTGTGTCCCTAGAAGGAAAGCCTATGTTGTAGCTGGAAGGATCCCCAAGAGCAACAGCTTTAGGGGTCACCTCTCCCATGAAGCCTTTCTCAGTCCCTCCCCCAGGTGCCCTGGCCATCCCCTCCTCGGAGCCCCCCTCCCCTGTACCACCCCAGCTGCATTTTAACCTCTCCTCCTGTCTGCTTCTATGTATGACACTTGAGCTTGCTGCTGGAAGTGCGCATGCTGGTGTGTGCGGTTATCTGCCCCCTCCCCAGAGGAGGAGTCACTTTGGAGTAGCTTCGGTCTCTGCTGGGGCTGCTTGCAAGGTGTGGTGGGGCATGAGCTGCCTTAGAGGGGTGTCTTCTGAGGTATGCAGATGGATAGGGCGTGTGTGCTGGAAAAACACAGGGGTGTGGCACATGGCGCTAATAATAAGGTTAGCACTGGCTCCTGCAAGTGTCAGCTCTGTAGGCTGGCGAAGAGGAAGAGAAGTGGCACCTGCCATCACTTTTGTTCTTGGAGAAGTCTCTCAAAGATCCCTGCCCCTTTAGTAAATAAACTTCCCTCCTTCTCATATACCCCAGGCACTTTTCAAACTACTGCTTCTGTGCTGTGTCTCAGGCAGGCGTACTTATGCTGATTATTTAATGATGGGGACCCCCATTTCCCACCTCCCATCTCCCTCCAGCTCTCCCAGAGTTAAGCCCAGATTCTTTTTTTTTTTTTTAAAGATTTTATTTATTTATTTGAGAGAGAGAATGAGATAGAGAGAGCATGAGAGGGGGGAGGGTCAGAGGGAGAAGCAGACTCCCTGCTGAGCAGGGAGCCCGATGCGGGACTCGATCCTGGGACTCCAGGATCATGACCTGAGCTGAAGGCAGTCGCCCAACCAACTGAGCCACCCAGGCGCCCCGAATTATTCTGTTGTTTTATTTTTTTTTAAGATTTTATTTATTTATTTGAGAGAGAGAATGAGATAGAGAGAGCATGAGAGGGGGGAGGGTCAGAGGGAGAAGCAGACTCCCTGCCGAGCAGGGAGCCTGATGCGGGACTCGATCCTGGGACTCCAGGATCATGACCTGAGCCGAAGGCAGTCGCTTAACCAACTGAGCCACCCAGGCGCCCCCTTTTTATTCTGTTTTTAAGCAGAATTTGGAGGAGACATAAAAAGCTCCATGAGAGTCTTTCGAGCCAGCAAAGAATTCTCAAAGTAATAAAGGGCCCAATGGCAAAAATCAAATCCAGGACACTATCAGGAAAACACGGTCTCCTGGTAAAGACAAGGACAAAAGTGTGATTACAAAGCCCTTTGTTAAGACCTCAGAAAGATCTAAGATGGGGCCTTCATAGACTCTTTCCAACAGACGGAAGTACTCCTAAGAGTCTTAAAGGTGTTTATTGCACAGGCCTTCTGCTAAACAATAGGGCTTCTCACGATCTTAAAGATACTAGCCTTCAGCAGTTTCCCTGGGGGCCCAAGACAGGAGGCCTTGCCTTAGATTTATGAGTGCAACTTGTCTAATGAAGCTTGTTACTGTGCCCCAGTAAGATTCATAGAAAAACCAGAGGTTTGTTTTTTGTTTTTTGGTTTTTTTTAAGATTTTATTTATTCATTTGAGACACAGAGATACAGAGAGAGAGAGCATGAGCAGGGAGAGAGGCAGAGGGAGAGGGAGAAGCAGGCTCCCCGCTAAACCAGGAGCCCAATGTGGGGCTCGATCCCAGGACCCTGGGGTCATGACCTGAGCCGAAGGCAGACGCTTAACCATCTGAGCCACCCAGGCACCCCGAAAAACCAGAGTTTTTAAGATTTATATTGGGGTGGGGTTCTGCACACCGCACAGAGTCTGCTTGAGATTCTCTTCTCCCTCTGCCGCTCCCCCACCCTGCTCTCTGGCTTTCTCCCTCTCTCTCTCTCAAATAAATAAATAAATCTTAAAAAAAAAAAAAAAAAGCTTTGTATTGGTAGAAGCACCACCAGCTCAACCTGAAAGGGAGAGGAAATAATACAAAATGAAGAGGCCTTTGGACCTATGTCTGTCCTGCTATTATATGCCGTGTGTGTGTGTGTGTGTGTGTGTGGATGCAGGTAAATAACTTTAGTTATTTAATAAGACATATATTTATATGTCTTTAGTTCACATTTAGTTCAGATTGAGAACAGCCTTACCTAAGGAACCAAACCTGAGGAGCCTCACATGCACATACACTTGATTTAGATGTGATTCTGGACCTCAAGCCTAAACCTGATGTAGTAGGGGAATGAAACTTTGGGAGATCTTGGGAGGGGCATGAGGCCAGGGGGTGGAATGGAGCAGTTTAACACAATGAGCACAGTTCTTTGACTAATGGAATGTGATGGAAGGGCTATTGTGTGTGTTCCATGAGTTCTCTGGTGCAGCAATTCTGACAGAAGTCCTGGTTGACCCTGATGGGACCTCCTTGATTCGGAAGCTAGCTCTTCACTAGACCAATCCCTCTGGCACTGGGATGGAAGGCACCGAGTGACTGGACCCAGGTCATATACTCAGCCCTAAGCTGCACTCATGGATGGGGATAGGGAAAATGAGGGCTATTTCCCCAAAGGAAAACCAGAGTATGGCTCCCAGGAGAATGCTGAATGACATATCCACCACCTTAAGACAGAGAGCCTGTTGTCAGGGAGCTCCGTCAGGTACGGAGATGACAGGGAAGTGATTGTCACATGGTAAGTGCCACACTAGTGTAGTTAGATGAAGAGTTAGGAAAGTCTTCTCCGAGAACTTTGAGCTGGGTCTTAAAGGAGGAGCAAATTTTAGTCAAGCAGGCAAGAGAGAAGAGGGCCATTCCGACAGAGGGAACAGCTTGAATAAAGGCCTGGTGTGTGTGTGGTTGGGGGGAGGTTGGGGGGACCAAATAATCGGCACTATGTGTCTCTTCCAATGTGATGTACTCACAAGGACACATTCTGCCCCTGTAATTCCTACCAAAAAAACTCAAAGCCTGAGTCTTATGAGAAAACACTAGACAAAACCAAATTGAGGGATATGCCACAAGCTAATTGGCTTATAGTCCTTAAAAATGTTCTCAAGTGAACAGGTGATTGGGTATTAAAGAGTACACTCATGATGAGCCCAGAATAATGTAGAGTTGTTGAATCGCTAGATTGTACACCTGAAACTAACATAACACTGTGCTTAACTACACTGGAATTAAAACTAAAAACAGTACAAAAAAAGATCTAAAATTTTTTAAAATGTTCCAAAATGCAGGCTTCTGGTGTTATCTCCAAAGGAGGTTATGCCCACAGTTGCATTTCAGTGAGTACTATTTTAAAAGTTAATTTGTTTAATGTTAATTAAATATATAGATACACACATACATTTTATGTACACTTATGGATAAGAAAAAATCTAGATGGCTATACATCAAAATGTTAATTGTGGTTATCTCCAGGTGGTGCATAAGACTTCAGGTCTTTTCTTGTGGTTTATCTAGATTTACTAAGTTTTCTATACTGAAAAATTATGTAACTTGTATAATGAAGTATACTAAAAAGAAAAATTCAGAGAATAGGGACACCTTGGTGGCTCAGTCAGTTGAGCAGCCGACTCTTGATTTTGGCTCACGTTAGGATCTCAGGGTCATGATCTCAGAGTCCTGGGATAGAACCCCATGTCGGACTCTGCCTTCAGCCGGGCGTCCGCTTGAAGGTTCTCTCCCTCTCCCTCTGCCCCTCCCCTTGCTCACTCTCTCTTTCTCAAATACATAAATAAATCTTTAAAAAATATTTCAAAGAATTGGGGCGCCTGGGTGGCTCAGATGATTAAGTGTCTGTCTTCAGCTCAGGTCATGATCCCAGGATCCTGGGATCAAGCCCCGTGTCAGGCTCCCTGCTCAGCAGGGAACCTATGTCTCCCTCTCCCTCTGTCCCTCCCCGGCTCATGCTCTCTCTCTCTCTCTGTCTCAAATGAATAAATAAAATCTTTAAAAAAAAATAAAAAGGGGGCACCTGGGTGGCTCAGTCAATTAAGCATCTGCCTTCAGCTCAGGTCATGATCCTGGGGTCCTGGGATGGGGCACCATGTCAGGCTCTCTGTTCGGTGGGGAGCCTGCTTCTCCCTCTCCCTCTGCCGCTCCCCCTGCTTGTGCCCTTTCTCTCTCTGTGTGTCAAATAAATAAAATCTTTTAAAAAAAATAAATAATAAAAAATTCAAAGAATCAACAGAAAAAAGAGGGAAAGAGGGAAGGATGATTGGAAAGAAGGAAAGGAGAAAGGGAAGGCAGATGGGAAGGAAACTGGCAGTATTGACAGTTACCAAGTATCACCTACTTCGTGCATTGAGTATCCTTTCCCAGTCTTTTTTTTTTTTTTTTTTTTTTTGGTCCTCTTTGTAAAACAAAAAAATGTAAAACTACATTGTTGAGAATCTATTCCTTCTTTATAAAACAAGCATTAATTCTGTTAGGTGGCATTTATGTAGCTGCCAGCACTGTACCAGATGCTGGGGATACAAAAGACAGGACAGGGTCACTTCCTTCAGTAAGTTCAGAGTAAATAAAAAATTGCAATCTTGTATGAGAAAGGCAGTAATAGACACACATCTAGGTAGAGGGAGAGAAATACTCTTTCTGAAGAAGAGTGGGTGGTGATGTCTCACAGAAGAGGACACACACGAGCTGGGTCTCAGGAAAGTAGCAATCATGGGGGGCAGGGGGAGGGTAGAATCCAGGCCCAGGGAACAGCCTGTGCAAGGACAGGAGCCCCCACCCCGCACATTAGGGACTCTGAGTGGTTCAGCATGACTGCAACAGAGACATTAGAATGGGGTGGGGAGCGGGTGGAGGAGAGGAAGCTGAAGAAACAGGTCAGTTTTTAGAGGACCTTGCAGATCATCTTAGGCACTCAAAACATTGTCCATGGGCCAGCAGCCTGGCATCACCTGGGGGCCTGTCAGAAATGCAGATCCCAGGAGCGCCTGGGTGGCTTAGTTGGTTAAGCGTCTGACTCTTGGGGCGCCTGGGTGGCTCAGTCGTTAAGTGTCTGCTTCGGCTCAGGTCATGATCCCAGGGTCCTGGGATCGAGCCCCGCATTGGGCTGCCTGCTCCGCGGGAGGCCTGCTTCTCCCTCTCCCCCTCCCCCTGCTTGTGTTCCCTCTCTCACTGTCTCTCTCTCTCTCTGTTGAAAAATAAATAAAATCTTTAAAGAAAAAAAAAAGCGTCTGACTCTTGATTTCAGCTCAGGTCATGATCTCAGAGATGGAGCCTCGGGTCAGGCTCCTTGCTGAGCATGGCGCCTGCTTGAGATTCTTTCTCTCTCTCCCTCTGCCCCTCCTCCCTTCCCACTCATGAGAGTACATGCTCTCTCTCTCTGGAAAAAAAAAAAAAAGAAAGAAAGAAAAGAATGTAGACCTCAGACCTCCAAATCAGAATCTGCACTTTAACAAGAGGTTCAGGCGAGTCATTTGCATATTCATGTTTCAGGAGGCACCAGGGAGCCTGCCAGTCAGATCTGTCTTCCCTTTGTGTCCTTAGTAGGGGAGAGGAGGTGGGTCTTCATCTTCTCTTCCTGGTTTTTTCACCAGCTCCTCTGCCTCCACTAACTTCAAAGCACCCCAGGCCTCTAGCCTCTGTTCCCTTCACAGACCTTACCTCAGCCACACTGTCCTAAACACACCTTACAAAACCCTTGACTGTAGGGAACCCCTTGGATTTGAAAGATGGTAAATGAAAAGGTAGGATTCTATGATTCTATAAAAGAATTCCTTGCATAGCATGGTAATCTTATGAAATTCATTATGCCCGAGCAGTGGTACATGCTGAAACTGTACATAGGTTCAAATAACATTTAGAAAAATTTACAGATGCTAAGTCCATAGTGCATTAAGAATGGGAGCTGAGGATGCTTGGAGACATCATTCCTGACCTTTTCTTTGTAATAAGCTGTGTTGGTTTTTTCTCTTTTTGAATATAAAAACTAATACATGTGCATTATTGAAAGCATGGGAAATACATTAGTTTGAAGAAGAAAATAAAAGGGCAGTCAGAGGGAAAAACAAAGTTTTCACAACAAACTGGGAGGGGCGCCTGGGTGGCTCAGTCATTAAGCATCTGCCTTCAGCTCTGGTCATGATCCCGGGTCCTGGGATTGAGCCCCGCATCGGGCTCCCTGCTCAGAGAGAAGCCTGCTTCTCCCTCTCCCACTCCCCCTGCTTGTGTTCCCTCTCTCGCTGTGTCTCTCTCTGTCAAATAAATAAATACAAAAAAAAAAACTGGGAAAGAGAGATGGAAATCAGGGCATGCAAACACACACACACTCTCTCTCTCTTCCTCTTCCACCCACTCCCTGGGTCCTTCTGATATGGTTATATCAATAATTATGAGTTGATCAATATTGAATGTTTACATATTAAGACTGTAAACCCTGTTGACCACAGGCCTATGTAGTATATGGTGATTACTTTTCCTTTCTTGCACAACGTTTTGCTTTTCTGGAGATTAATCAGTTATTGTTAGTTGTTTGTACATTTACTTTCCTATGTCCTTATTATTTTTCTTCACCACCTTAAGTGGGTAAATATCCTCCCAGTATGTTCAAATATATTAGATGTTCTTTCATTTCATCTTACTGACACCATATCGTCTTTCCAAATCTTCTGACTTCTCTAGCCTGCACTGGATGCTCCGGAGCTCTGTTGTGCAGCTGTTACGCGGGCATCTCTCCTCACCTCCATCCTGGGGAATCCCCTTCACCACCCTCCTCTGTTGGAAACCTGCATTCTAGATCCCATGAACTTCCCTTTCTCGGGCTTTCTACTCATTTTAGTGGAAAACCTTTCCCAACAACTTCCTGAGAAAGAGTTGATGGGAAATAATACTTTTGGTTTCTTGCATGTCTAGAAGTGTCTTCATTTTGTGTTCACAATTCATCATTTGGCTGTGTATCAAATGAAAGTTTGGAAATAACTTTCCTTCAGAATTTCTCTGTCAAATAAATAAATAAAATCTTAAAAAAAAACCTTTTTATTTTAAAATAATTATATGTGCAGTGAGGTCCCATACACCCCTCACCAGGTTCCCTCACTGATTACATTTTTTGTGATTATAATGCACTACCCAAACTGGGACATTAACACTGGTATGTGTGTATATAGTTCTGTGACATTTTATCACACATGCAGATTCATGTAACTACCACAGCAATCAAGACACAGAACAACAACAACAACAAAAAATGACATAGAACCGTTCCATCGTCACAAACATCTTCCCTGAGCTATCCCTTTATGGTCACATCCACCCCGACCATCCCTGGCAACCACTAATCTGTTTTCCATCTTCTGTAATTGTTTTTTCCATTTTGAAAATGTTATATAATGGAATCATATAGTTTTTATCTTGCAGGGATTTTTTTTTCACACAGTATAATGCCTCTGACATCCATTTGAGCTAATGCATGTATCAGCAGTTTGTTCTTTTTTATTGCTGAATAATAGTCAATGCTACAGCTGTCCCACATTTCATTTAACCATTCACCTATTAAAGGACATTTTGGTTGTTTCCAATTGTTGGCTATTACAAATAAAGCCCTGGGGTGCCCTGGGTTGGGCGTCTGCCTTCAGCTCAGGTCATGATCTCAGGGTCCTGGGATCAAGCCCCATGTGGGGCTCCCTGCTCAGTGGGCAGTCTGCTTTTCCCTCTCCCTCTGCCCCTCTGCCCTGTTCATTCTCTCTGTCTCTCTCTCTCTCTCTCAAATAAATACAATCTTAAAAAAAAAATAAAGCCCTATGAACATTCATGTAAAGGTTTTGTGTGGATATAAATTTTCATTTCTCTAATATAAATGCCCAGGAGTGTGATGGCTTGGGTCATATGGTGTTTGTTCAATTTTTTTCTTTTTTAAACAGATTAAGATACAATTTACATAACGTAGAGTTCACCCATTTAAAGTGTACGAAGTAATATTTTTTAGTATATTTAGAGCCCTTCCCCTCTTCCCCACTGACCCACAATGGACTGTGACAACGAGGGAGAAATAACCCTTTATTATATTATGGTAAGGTACTGAGATTTGGGGGTTACTTGTTACAGCATTTAGCCTGCCCTGACCAATTTGGCTCTGTCTTTGGAGAAACTGCCTTTACCTCCTGGATCTCAGTTTCCTCATCAGAAAATAAGGGGTTCAAAATAGGGGTTCTCTTGGTTGCGTTTCAGCTATAACACTCCATTTATAAATTGTATGGTTATTGTTTCCAAGTGGTTTAAAACTCTGCAAGGACTAATTATAGAATTTCTCAACTACAATAAGGAGTAAGTTCTCCATTTACAGATGGGTTGTGTTCCAAAAGTCCAGACAGAAGTCCCTTGTTGGAGTTTCTGGAGTGAGAAAATAGACTCGATATTTTAAAATATACACAGACTCCTGATTAACCCTCAGTCCTGAGGCCCTCTGACCCCCAAATGGAGGCAGTGAGTGAGGTGGAAAAGCAGGGAGCAGGGGCTCTAGGGCATGATTTGAAAGGGAAAGAAGGGAGAGTAAGATGGACTAGACCATGGGCCAAGACATCAGCTGCACAAGGTTCCTTAGGAAGCCATAGAAACCATTATACATGTCAATCGTTCCTGACTTATATAATTCCAGTTCTATATATACACACCTCTGCATTTTAACTGTTCTTGGGTATATGTTCTGTGCAGGGCAGAGATGAATTTGCCATGGAGCTAATGAAGCTCAAGCTTCAGGGTCCTCATTTACTAATAGAACACTTCTAAGGCCCTAGAAATGTGTCTACAGGGTCATTTGTTTTTGTAAAATTTGAAAAAATATGATATTTTAAGTACAGGTGGTTAAAACTTGGATTTCCACTTTGATGTCCCTTCCTTCACATTTGCCCTTATGTTAAATGGCATTGGAATGGCTACAGGCATTTTTGGAATCCAGCTAAGGGGAAGTTTAGTTGGAGATACATTCCATTTAGGATCTATTCACATGGTTTAAAATTACTTCCATGCATAGCTGAACTTTTACCTGCTGAAGGAATAATTCTAGAAGTCTCTTATCCACCACTATTATGACCTAGAGGTGCAAGGCCAGAGTTCAAATCAAGATCTAAACCTGTCCTACATTTAGCACCTGGTACCAGAAGTATGCAGGAGTGGAGGAAAAAATAAGGGTTAGAAGATGTATGAAGCCAGAAGCTAGTCTGAAGAAAATTCTTCCAACTGTCAGCTGTGCAAAAATATAAGCAGAGGATTCTGCCCATATTGACATCTAGTCAAAGTAAGTTTTGTCCTGTTGGCAATATACTCAATAACATAGTATATCATTATAAATGTACCATACATTCTTTTCTTTTTTGATGGGAACTGTTCAAGATACAATTTCTAAGAATTCTTATCTTTATATTTTTTTGATGACACAAATTACCAAGATCAAAGCAGATAATAAAAAACTCATAATACACCAATTATAATGAGGTTTTCAAAGGCAAATTGGCTAGTAAATGTAATCAATTTGAAGAGTATATCTAAGATTAGTCTTTGCACAGGAAAAATTTTAAAAGCTGACAAATACCACAAATATCACAAAAAACTCCCATTATAATTTGATGAATTAAATGCTAGTCACACTTGAATATTACTTTTTTCTTACATTTTTGGCTACATACTCTTTGGTTGCTTCTTCATATGGCAATGATTTAATAATACCATTTTTTAGAGAGGACAAAAAAGATAATTCAGTATTTTCTTAGCATGGCAGATTAAATTTGCCCTTTATTTTTTTTTTAAGATTTGCTTATTTGCGGGGAGGGGCAGAGGGAAAGGGAGAGAGAAACCCAAGCCAACTTTGCACTGAGGGTGGAGCCCGACGCAGGGCTCAGTCCCATAACTGGAGCCAAAACCAAGAGCTGGATGCTTAACCAGCTACACCACCCAGGCACACCCAAATTTGCCTTTTATTATTTGATCATTTAGAAAAGTCTCTTTCAGGTTCACAATTTGTTATTGGCAATGTCATGTAAATTTAGTTTGTCATCAAACTGGGGAAAAACTTGGTCAAGTTTCTTTCATCTATGAGCTAAAATTCCAGAGCTTTTAAAAATGTGTAATTTGGGGGCACTTGGGTGACTCAGCCGGTTAAGTGTCTGACTTTGGCTCAGGTCATGATCTTGGGGTCCTGGGATCGAGCCCCGCATCGGGCTCCCTGCTCAGCGGGCAGTCTGCCTCTCCTTCTGCCCTTCTCCCTGCTCATGCTCTCTCAAATAAATAAAATCTTTAAAAAAAATAAAAATGTGTAATTTGTTGTGATTTATTTCCTCATTGTAAATAAATATTCACTTTTACATGTCTCTGTATTTGTAATCTTTTAAAAAAATTTTTATTTAAATTCTAGTTAGTTTACATACCATGCAATAGTGGTTTCTGATTCATCACTTACATAGAACACCCAGTGGTGCCCTCCTTAATCCCCATCCCTCATCTAGGCCATCCCCCACCCACCAAGCACATCCACCCCCACAATTGTATAAGCATCAGGCTCCACAAAACCTGGCCAACTGCAGTGTTGAGCATGCTCCTAGGTGCGCTATAGCTATTTGAGGTGTTGGGGTGACTCAGGCCCCAAGCCCAGGAGCTGAGTATTGTCAGGTCACCTGGGCCAATCAAAAATAAAAAATGGACACAGGTTCAAAAAGTCACCAAAGTGGATCAAACTAAAATGCCTCTTTATGGGCTCACCTCTGAGGTATTTTAGGTCCCCAGTAACATTACCAGACCCACCTCTATCTTTGCTTCTCAAGGATCCCAGGATGAGGAGGAGCCTGCCATTCCCCATCTAGACCTGGTGACTTTTTTATCTTTCTGGTGAACAGTGTTTCAAAAACTCAAAAACATGCCCATGTCCTTAATGAAATCAAACACCTTACTGGCAATAATATATACTGTGTTTAAAAAAGCAAACAAAAAGCGTTTACAAAAGTAAGGTGATTCCAGCGCCTTGAAAATTAAGGGTGGTCAAGGGTTTGTGCTAGCGCCATCTAGTGACAAAAGGAGGTAAGTTCGGCTCACCAAAATCTGTCAAAACACTGGGGAGAGAAATGGTACCAGGGCTGCTGTTCCACCCCGAACTTTTTCTGGAAGTTGTTCAGAGTACTGTGGCTTACTCAATTCCACTATGACTTTTGGTCTTTAACTTATGTCCCCAAATAGATCAGGCAGAGATGGAAGTATGAAGTACAAACTGGGAGGGCAAGAGACAGGGCCCATTTTAACCTCTGCCGCTTAAAATTTTACGGGCAGATAACACGACCTGCAGAGGTCATACTTCACTTCCTTAGAAGTTCAGCAAGCCACTGGCTTCATGTAGCAGGAGGCCTTTTAAGATGGCAGGCCAGGTGGGGAGAGGTCAACACAACTCTGCTGACCCCTGGCTGAACCTGTTGGATATTCTGGGCTATCCTGGCTTCTAACTGGAAACTGCTACCTGGGCTAACCCCTTGGTCTCTCTCCTTACCAGCTCTGTTCTTTTCCTACCTCTGGCTCAGCCCATATTTTGCCTACCTCCATTCCACTTTGTCTGTTTCAGTTCAGCTCCTTTCTTCCTTCCATTCTAATTTTCCTAAAACAAACCTGGCTTTAGTCATCTACTTGCAGCTTCTATTGAGTTTGTTTTTGTTCTCCTAAATTTTACTTCATGTGGTAAGTACACTTAATATGAGATCTATCCTCTTACCAGATTTTTAAGTGTACAGCACAATATTGTTATCTACAGGCACAATATTGTACAACAGATCTCAGATATTCATCTTGCATAACTGAAACTTTGCAGCCATTGATTAGCAACTCCCCCTATCACTCTCCCCCCAGTCCCTAGCAACTACCATTATATTCTTTGTTTCCATGAATTTGACTATTTTAGATACCTTACATAAGTGGAATCATGAAGTATTTGGCCTTCCATGACAGCCTTATTTCACTTAGCAAAATGTCCTCAAGTTTCATCCATGTTGTCACAAAGGCCAGGATTTCCTTCTTTCTTAAGATGAATAATATTCCATTGTATACAATACCACATTTCTTTTATCTATTCATCTGTTCAATGGACACTTGTTTCCACATCTTGACTCTTGTGAAGAGTGTTACAATGAACATGGGAGTGTTACTATCTCTTCGAGAACTTGATTTAAATTCTTTTGGATAAATACCCAGATATGGGATTGCTGGGTCATATGGCAGTTCTATTTTTAATTTTTGGAAGAATTTCCATAGAGGCTGCACCATTTAACATTCCCACCAACAATGTACAAGGGTTCCACTTTCTCCACATACTTGCCAAAACACTTGTCTTTGTTTTTGTTCTTCGATAATAACCATCCTAACATATGTGAGGCAGTATCTCATTGTGGTTTTGATTTGCATTTCCTTGATGATTAGTAACATTGCGTGTCTTTTTACATACCTGTTGGTCATTTGTATGCTTTCCTTTGGAGAAATGTCTATTTAAATCCTTTGCCCAGGGGCTCCTGGGTGACTCAGTTGTTAAACATCTGCCTTCAGCTCAGGTCATGATCCCAGGGTCCTGGAATCGAGCCCCACATCAGGCTCCCTGCTTAGCAGGAAGCCTGCTTCTCCTTCTCCCACTCCCCCTGCTTGTGTTCCCTCTCTCACTGTGTCTCTCTCTATCAAATAAATAAATAAAATCTTTAAAAAAAATAAATCCTTTGCCCAGTTTTTATTTATGTTATTAGTTCTCCGGCTATTGAGTTATAGGAGTTCCTTATACACTTTGGAAATTAATTCCTTACGAGATCTATGGTTTGCAAATATTTTCTCCCATTCTTTAAGTTGTCTTTTTACTCTATCAATGGATTTCATTGCTGTGCATAAGTTTCTTAGTTTGATGTCATCTCACTTGTCTATTTGTGCTTCTGTTGTCTCTACTTTTGGTTTCATATTCATGAAATCATTGCCAAGATCAGTGTTTTCTTTTTTTTCTAGCTATCAGTTTCAGGTCTTACATTTAAGTTCTTAATCCATTTTGAGCTGATTTTTGTGTAAGGTAAGGGTCCACTTTCATTATTTTGCTTATGAGTATCCAGTTTTCCCAGCACCATTTATCAATACTGAGTTTTCATTCAACAAATATTTATTGAGCATCTTTGGGCCAGGCATTATGGTGGGTATAGGGGATTCAAGGCTGGGAATAACATAATGGTTGCAAGCACATCCTCTGGAACCAGACTGCCTGGGTTCAAATCCTGGTACCATCATTTCTAACTGCATGACCTTGAGCAGGTTACAAATTGGTTGTAACCCACTGTCCTCATATATAAAAAAGGGATAACTACGGTCTTTTCTTCACAGGAGTGATATGACGATTGAAAGAATATATGTAGAGGTCCTAGTCAAGTGTTTGGCACCTGATAAGCACTGTCAAGTGCTGGCTCTTAAGGATGGTCCTTGCCTCTCAAGGAGCTCACAACTTACAGTTGGCCCTTTCCACCTGACTCACTTGGCAGTCAGAGCCATCTTGGTCTTCTGACACTTCCAAGTGACCCGAAGCTTCTGGCTACCTTTTCCTGGAACCATGGGATGAACGGGGCGCACGTTCCTGTATCACAGATTCTTTGCGTGACTCTGGGTAAGTAATTTCTACCCTCTGGATCTCACTTAATGCACTTGTAAAGGAATGTAGCTGATCAAAATTTATTTCCAACATCCCAACAAACTTCTTGTTCTGGGTACCTCAAGTTGAAACTGTCAGCTTGGGCAAGTCACTTAACCTCTCTGCCCTCATTTCCTCACCTGTAAAATGGGATAATATTACTCACCACCGCCTAGGCTGTGGTGAGGGTTCGACAAAGCAACGCAAGCCCGGCTGGCAGCGCTCTCCCCGCGGACGTCAGCCTTCAGACCCACCCGCCTTTGCCATTCAACGCACGCGCGCTGGTGCCCGTGCAGCTCGCAAGCCGGCTTCCGACTCCCGACTTCCGGTTCCGCCGGGACCCAGAGACCAGACTGACTAATGGCGGCGTCCACGACACAGGCTACGGGGGGC
Source organism: Mirounga leonina (assembly GCF_011800145.1). Taxonomy (NCBI): domain Eukaryota; kingdom Metazoa; phylum Chordata; class Mammalia; order Carnivora; family Phocidae; genus Mirounga; species Mirounga leonina. Next base: position 27,647,289 of record NW_023270314.1, read on the forward strand.
GTTGAAGAGGCCGCGGCGGACGAGGAACCGCGAATTCTGGAACCCGGGGCAGCCCCATTTGGAAATTTCCCTCATTATTCCCGCTTCCATCCTCCAGAACAACGGCTCCGCCTCCTGCCCCCGGAGCTGCTTCGCCGGCTCTTTCCTCAGAGTTCCGAAACGAGGCCGATCCTGGGGCTCGACGTGGGGTGTAACTCTGGGGTGAGTGACGGGGGCGGGGGCGGAGGTTGGGGAGCCGAGCAGTTGGCTTCCTCCGCTTTCGCTGGGGCTTTGGTTCGGGCATGGCGGTCACACCCATCACGACTTTTCCAAAAAGAATTTAAAGGCGTCGCGTGGGTCAGCCCCGTGCTGCTGCTACCGGACCTCTAGGGTCCCACCACCATCTCTTGGGGAATGATTAGGAATCTTGGGGAGGAATAATTTTTAACTCCGTTCCAAATTCCTGCGTCCCCACCCGTGCGTTCGCCACCTCACGGCCAAACCTCATTTGGGAAGGGTCACCGTATTTGGGCTTCCGGCACTTGCCTCCTGTCTAGCGTAGCTGGCGACCTGGCTTCAGAGACGGGGCTTGCGGAGACTCACCTTTGGGAGCGTAGGGTTGGGATTGGTTTACTGGGAGAGATGAGCCGGGGTGACTGAATCATGTTTGGAATTAAGACTCCTGTGCCATATAGTGTAGGATGGACCCTGGAGCCAAGTGGATATTTATTTAAAAAGCAATGAGTTGACTGAGTACAGTGGAGAGGATCGAGAGGGAGAATACAGCCTCCTAGTGGAGGAAGGCATTGCCACGTCTTCTTACCGCAAAGTATTGTTAAGCGTAGAGTGATTATAGTGAAATCACATCCAGAATATCGAAATGTCTCTCTGACACCTATTGTAACTACTAGCATATCCTAGAGGAGCAGACATTCTGACCCTGTGATTGCAAATTATAGGCATGTAATAAAAAGTAAGTCTCTACTCCTGACCCTAAATTCTCCTTTACCCCTACACAATGGCAACCGCTGTTTATAACTTCCTGGATATGCACCCTATGTGTACACAAGCATTTATGTATGTATAAATATCCTACTTCTTTTAGCTTTATACATAGTAGCACACTGTTTTTCACCTTGCGTTTCACTTGATAATTTGGAGGTCACTCATGTCACTACATTCTTTTTTAGCAGCTTCAAAATTGTATGGATGTACCATAATTTATAGGGTGCTTTATTTACATTTCTAAAACGCCCAGGCCTCACTCTAGACCAACTGATTCAGGATCTTGGGTGATTGAACCCTTGAGTCTGTATTTTCTTTTCTTTTTTTTTTTTTTTTTTAAGATTTTATTTATTTATTTGACAGAGCACAAGTTGGGGGAGCGACAGGCAGAGGGAGAGGGAGAATTAGGTTCCCCGCTGAGCAGGGAGCTCGATGTGGGCCTCCATCCCAGGACCCTGGGATCATGACCTGAGCCAAAGGCAGATGCTTAACTGAGCCACCCAGGCACCCCTATGTTTTCTTTTTTAAGCTTCTAGGGTATTCTGAGATTGGGGAATTGAGGATGGAGAGGGTGAAGAGATGTGGAGGAGTGACTGATGTAGCAAAATGACTAGTCAAACTGGCATACCCAAAATCAGATTGGAAGAGGGAGTCAGAATAGAAATAAGTATGGAAATGGGGAGAAAATTAAGCAGCATAGTATAGGACCTTCCTACTCAAAATGTGGTCCTTGATCTACAGCATCAGTATGACTTGGGTGGCTTATTAGAAATACAGAATCTCAGGGGGCACCTGGGTAACTCTGACAATTAAGGGTCCGATTCTTGATCTCAGCTCAGGTCTTGATCTCAGGGTTGTGAGTTCAAGCCCCGAGTTGGCTGCATGCTGGGTATGGAGCCTACTTAAAAAACAAACTAGAAACACAGAATCTCAGTCCCCCCCACACACAATCTATTAAATCAGCAGCTTTATTTTAATAAGATCCATAGGTGTTATGCATATCATTAATTATTAATATGGATATTAAAATGTGAGAAGCCTGGTATAGAGGAAAGAATCTAATATAGCCTAAATCATTCCATATACTATGTGTGACATTGGACAAGTCACTAGCCTCTGAATCATAATTTTTAAAATACAGAATTTTTTGTGAACTATGCCACACATACAGAAGAGTGCATAAAACATAAATTTACACTTTATGAATTATTATAATGTAGACACCTTTATCACAATAGTCCAGATCAAGAATGAAACATTGTGAGTACCCCATGAATCCCTTATATCACTTCCCCTGTTCATAAAACCCCCCTCCACCCAAAGGTAACAACTAGCCTGATTTTTATTATTTACTTGCTTTTCTTTATAGCTCACTATTTTTGTATCTCTAAACAATGTAGTTTAATCTTACCCATTTTTGAACTTCATATAAATGGAAGCTTACCATGTATTTTGTTTTGTGTCTTGCTTTTTTACTCAGAATTATCTACTCAACATTGTCATCCATATTGATGCACTGAGCTGAATTCCTTCATTTGTAACTGCTATTTAGTATTCCATCTTAATGAATATACCACATTTAAGTATCCATGCTACTATTATTGGACATTAGGTGATTTCCCGCCACACTTTCTTCACTTGCAAAAAGGCCTAAGTATTTTCCTTACAGGATTGTTGCACAGAGCAAAAGGAGGTGATACATAAAAATGCCTTGAAAAAATGGATTAGAACAACATAAATTTGAATTGGTTATAATGGTTATAGAAGTCAACGCTAGAGAAAGGAGATGGTGACTTGTTTAAGAGTCAAAGGTGCTGAGATGGTGAAAATCACAAATCATTAGACTTGGCTAGAAGGAAGAAGATCAGCAGTGACTTTTGGGAGTAATGGATGTAGAAGCAGAATAAATCTCAGAAGGGGGTAGTGAAGCATAAGCCAGGTAGTAAAATTGAGGTTGTAGAGCGAAGGCTAAATGAGGAATCTCTGGAATCCAGACTTACCCAACTACAAGTCTGAAAAGCAGATTTTTATAAGCTGGTGCTTGCTCTGTTCCTCACCTTCCTGGTAAGGGACACTGGTTATGCCCTTGGAACTCTTTCCTCCTCCCTAGGGTCTGAGATACCTAAAAAAAGAAAAAAAGTGAGTTTACCAGCATATTACTTAAGGTGGGAAAGACTGCTCTCAGCTCCTTTGCTGCATTCATTTGGCTGTAACTTTCAACCATACAACCCAAAGTACCATCAATGTCAGGAAGGTATAGAGAGGACACATTATAGCCTGAGACCCCTGGAGGGGGCCGAGAACCTGCTCTGTGGAAAACTTTTTGGGCAACCTGCTTAACCTAGGAGCTTCACATCCTATAAAGCCAAGGGTAAGTGACAGTCCAATGGGATGATAAGAGATAGAGGTTTTTCTTACATTCACTGGTTGAGAGCTGCAATGACAAAGCTCTTTTGGATTTCTCTAGGATCTGAGTGTGGCTCTGTACAAACACTTCCTTTCCCTACGTGATGGGGAGACCTGCTCAGATGCCTCAAGAGAACTCCATCTACTTTGCTGCGACATAGATCCAGTCCTGGTGGAGCGAGCTGAAAAAGAATGCCCTTTTCCTGATGCCCTGACCTTTATCACCCTGGACTTTATGAATCAGAGGACCCGGAAAGTTCTCTTGAGCTCTTTCTTAAACCAGTTTGGACGTTCAGTTTTTGACATTGGCTTTTGCATGTCAATAACCATGTGGATTCATCTGAACCACGGGGACCATGGCCTATGGGAGTTCCTGGGTCACCTTTCCTCCCTTTGCTGCTACCTCCTTGTGGAGCCACAGCCCTGGAAGTGTTACCGGGCAGCTGCAAGGCGTCTCCGGAAGCTGGGTCTTCATGATTTTGACCACTTCCGTTCCCTTGCCATCCGAGGTGATATGGCCAATCAGATTGTGCAGATCTTGACCCAGGACCATGGCATGGAATTAGTATGCTGCTTTGGCAACACCAGCTGGGACCGAAGCCTTCTGCTCTTCAGAGCAAAACAAACCAGAGACTCATCCGATTCCTGAATTACTGACAGAGGAAGGGAAAGAAAGGAACAGATTAAGATTCTGGAGACAGTGAGACAGGAGGGCAGGAAGACCAGGAAAGAGATACTGAATACTAAGAATTAGGTTAACTTGCCTTAATTCATGATTGTAAGGCAGCCTCAAAACGTGGCAGAAGCTTTTGTCCAAGACATACAATTGAAAGAATCAGTATCTATTCCCTACTGTTTGAGTTGATCCTGGAAGAGAATGTATCTGTGGAGCAATGAGCTGGGTTATCCAGATTGAGATGGCCTAGAGAAAGTGATCCTGGTTCTAGGATATGGAAGGGGCTGCTTCTAGTGGTTAGAGACTTATACCAGGCTAGCCTTAGAATGTATCAGTTTCATGGGCAACTTGAATCTAATCTGGCTTCTTCAGGCTTTTTCTGGACTTACTCATCCTGCCTTTCAGGCAAAACCTCACAATACAATCTGGAATGAAGAGTCACTGGCCTGGCTAAAGGAGAGGGTTAGTAAGAAAAACATCTTATCTTTCCAGAGCAGGTCAAGTCTCCAACATGCCCAGGTTCAGCACAACAGGTAACAGATACTGGCCAAAATGCACTGACTAGCATTTATAAAATGTTTAAAAGATTTAAATTATGAACCCAATATCCAGCTGGTACAAATGAAATTAATGAAGTGGGACTGTATAATTATATATAATAAAAGTGACTTGAATATGATTTAGAATGCCCTGTGATTCTGGCGTAGGTAGGAAACTTCTGCTTTTAACCACTCTATCCGGGGAGGTTTCAGCTCAAGAAAAAGAACCTCACCCAAGCTCAGAATGGAAAACATGCCAGAGAGTAAGTTAATTCAGGACTTCTTTTGTTAGCGTCCTCTGCCAAAGCATACCAGTATGGGGGTGGGAATATGTGGAGGGAAGCAGGCATAAAATGCAGTCTACAATTGGATGACTTTAGCATCAATGCTATGGGATAGGTGTCACTGATGTTTGTCAGGTTTTGATACCTATGAGTTGAGTCCAAGGGAAAGTGGAAGATGGAGAAAGATTTGTTTGGTGGAGAGAAGATGAGAAAACAAAATATACCTAGCTAAGAAGGGAGACTAGATTGATGAGCTTCAAAATCCTTAAGATCCTATTATTTTCTGAAGTTATAGGAGGAGTAGGGAATAAGAGAGTCTGAACCACCAGTTAGACATTCGACCTTTTGATGGAGAAGTTAGTAAAAGTTCCTGCTAGAGAATTTCAACTTTATGCATGAGAGAGCAAAAACTGGTGCAGTCCCTAAACGATAGGAGAACGGAACCAAAACCTTCATTTAGGAAAACCAATTTTTCTATTTTGTGCAGGATAATTATGTGGTTGGTGCTATTTCCAATCTCAGACTCCAGTACTACTTTTCAGTCTTTTTATATTCCTGCTCCTGATCACTTTCATCTTAGTGACTCTTCTAGACTTTTACCCTTCTGCAGGTTCTTGACTCTGTATCCCTGCCCCATTAATCTAAACAGATGACCTAACCACCAACCAGCGCCATTCTTGTTAGCTGTGTCAGGAAGTCTTTTCTTGCCCTCAGTCTTAAACTCCTTCATCTTCCCTCCTTTTCACTTCTGAACTTACTCAGTGAGCTTTTACCCAAATAACCTCTGCCCGAATTCCTGATCCCAACCTCCACTACCTCTCCCAAACTGTGCTTTCTTGAGGATCCCCTTGGTGTATCCTTGGCCTCATTGACTCCCTGTCCACCTGCCAACATGCTCAATTCTCTCTCATCTTGAAAACCACCAGCTTTTCGTCTGTCCAGTCTCCCTTCAGGTTTATTCAGTCTCTCCCTCCATCTCTTTACCACCAAACATGAGCAAAGCTCTTGAAAGAATAGACCCCACAGCATCTGCTCTCTCATTTCCCATTCAATGCCAAATCCTGAGGCTTCTTGTTCAGTCTTCCTCCTGGGTCATGGCACTATTCAGCACAACTGACCTTCTTTGAACTTCTTTGAACTGCTCTTCCTTGGCTTCTTCACCGTGCCCTTCTCCCTTTATTCTCTTCATAGCTATCTCTTAGTTTTTCTCTACTCTTAAAGCAGTTAGTTCAAATTTTAATTGAACTTAAGTTACCTGGAGAATCTTGGATTCATCTCCAGAAACAGTGATTCAGGTTAGGAATGGGGTCTGGGAATCGGTTTGGTTTGACTAGATTTGAGTGTTTTTTTGCATTTTTTTATTGTGGTAAAATGTATATAACATAAAATTTACCATTTTAACTGTTTTTAAGTGTACGATTCCATGGCATTAAGTACATTCACAATGAGGAATCGGTTTTTTGTTAAAAAAACCCCAGGTGACTCTTGGCAAACCAAAATAGACCACACTTTGATTGCTTAGGGTCCCTTAGGGTCCATCCAGTCCTCTTCTACATATTTTTCCTCTGATGAGTTCCTCCACTCCCATGCCTTTAGCGACCACCTATATGCTAATAACTCCCAAATATATTTGTGGCCCCACCTCTACAGTTGTAGATTAATATTTTTCCTGTTTTGTAGTCATATCGTCTTAGATAGTTCTTAGTTACCTGAGTCAACAATATCCCAAAGCAAACTCTACCCTCATTCCAAACCTAATCCTATCTGTTGTTGCCATCCACCCATTGCTCAAGCTGCAAACTTCAGTTGAGTCTTCTCACTTATACTCCCCACACTGACAAAGTTACAAAGTCCGGTAAATTGTACCAATTACATGTAAGTCCCATTTATTCCATCCACGTGGCTGGTGCCTACCAGGCATTTCTGTGTTAAGTCATCTACCCTCTAATCCCTGCTGCCAGTGTTCCTTTCCTCAAATATCTAGTTATGCTAGTATTATGCTTAAAAACCTTTAGTGGTTCCCTAGTGCCTAGAGTCCTGTCCTTTATCCAGTGCCTAAACCAATGTTGTTCAATAGTAGCCACATGGTGGGGTGCCTGGGTGGCTCAGACGGTTAAGCGTCTGCCTTCGGCTCAGGTCATGATCTCGGCGTCCTGGGATCAAGCCCCACGTCAGGCTCCCTGCTGAGCGGGGAGCCTGCTTCTCCCTCTCCCTCTGCCTCTGCCTGCCGCCCCTCCTGCTTGTACTCTCTCTCTGTCAAAAAAAAAAAAAAAAAGTAGCCACATGGTATTTAAATTTAAATGAAATAAAATGAAATAAAATTTAAAGTTCAGCTCCTCAGTCATTCTAGCCACATTGCAGGTGTTCAATAGCCAAATGTGACTAGTGGCTACCTTATTAGCACAGATTTAGACCATTTCCATCACTGCAGAGAGGTATACTGAACAGCGCTGGTCTTCATGCTTTTCCTCCACACACCAGTCACGTTGAACTCACCTACCACCCTGTCAGATGTGCCATGTCCTTTCATACCTCTGAGACGTAGCACAAACTCCCTCTGTTTCCCTTCTTTCTCCCCCAGCTCTACCACCTTGCAACCTGGTTGAACCGTTTGTCCTAAAAGATGGCTCAGACGTTACATTTTGTCAGAAATCTTTCCCCCAACTCTTGTGGCACTTTGCATTTTTTATTACATTCTAGTGGGGACTTTGCCTGGAAGCCTCTACTATAGTATTTACCTCATTATATTGTCATCATTTATATGGCTCTGCGCCCCCCCCCCCCCCCCAATAAGACTGATCTCCTCAAGCCTAACTTATCTTTGTACATTGAGGCCTAGCACAATGGCTGACACATGGCAGGCTGCTGAGAAGTACTTGTTGAATTAATATATGGATGAACAAAAGAGAAATGTACCTGAATTCAAGTATTGAGAAGAAAAGGGAGATCTATGATTGGGCAGAAGACTGCCCAGGAAACTGAAATGGGGAGAAATTAGAAAATTGAGAGAGAGAGATAAGCTTAGCCTTTGGCATAGAAGTTTGAGAGTTTTCTCAAACATACATTTGCGATAAAATGTCCATTTTGGGACACCTGCGTGGCTCAGTTGGCTAAGCATCTGACTCAGCTTAGGTCATGATCCCAGGGTCCTGGGTTCAAGCACCCATGTTGGGCTCTCTGTGCAGTGGGGAGTTGGCTTCTCCCTCTTCCTCTGCCCTTCCCCTCCCCACCCCCCACAGCTCGTGCTCTGTCTCTCTCTCAAATAGATAAAATCTTTAAAAAATATAAATAAATGTCCATTTCAAGGCCTGGGCTATTGATGCTTTGGTACAGGACAGCAAGACTAGATATAAAAATTTGGAAGTCATTCATATACAGTGACTGAGGTTTAAAGAGTAGTAAATTCCAAAAATACATGGATATGATGAGAGGACCAGGTCCTAGGTCTGAGGGCTGCCAGTAGTTATTGAGTGAGGGGGGGGGAGGAAGAACCAAAAGAGGTCTGGTTAGAAACAGGAAAAAAGGAAAAGAAGAGATAGTAATATAGCACCATTTGCCAGACAACAAAGCCAAAGCAGAGCTGGGCTCCGAACCTAGGCAGTGTGGTGGCAGAGTCTGGGCCTTGGCTACTATGCCTTGTGATGTCACAGATATCCAAGATTGGGAAGAGACTCCAGAGAGCCAGTGTAAAAGAGCATGAGCTTTGGAGTTACTGTGCTTCCTCAAGTTACATGTTCAAACCTGAGAATAGGGACCCAGCCAGGCCACGCTTGGCTATTCCAGATATTCTTAGAAATCCCCAGAGAAGTCGGGCCTAATTCTAGGTTGAGTAGTACTCTAGGTTGAGTACCTGAGTAGCACTCCTGCTGCGGCCTACCATTTAAACAGGCTTGGCCCTCCTGAGTGCTTTGGAAAAGCAGTTGACAGCTACATAGAGCAGACACAGGCACTCTTAAGTCTCTCTCAGTCCTCATTACCTTCTCACTCTAACTTTCACTCGCCAGCTACCCTAACCTTCCCCTGAATTCCTGAAATTCCCAATCTGCCCCAAACTTTGATCCCTGAGTAGGACCTCCTAAAAGTGAGTTTCAGTCTGTTTCATGCTTAGGAGATAGGGATTCCAAGGCCACCTCCAGGGTGTATTAAGATCCTGAGATCGGTCAGGTCCTTCTCAGCCCCATGAGATCAAGTTTGACCCAGGAACAGTGCAGTGGAAAGAATCAGGTTTGGAATTGAGATCTGTCAGTAACTCCTTGCATGACCACCCTGTTCAAGTCACTTAACCTCTCTGAACCTCGGTTTATTCATCAGTACAACTGAAATCACAAGACCTTCCTTTTCCTATGCCCAAATGAACTGGAGGGTGGACAGGTATTTTGCAAAATGTAGAATGTTAAAAACAAGCTGCTATGACATTCTATAAGTATGCCACAGACTACAACTATGTTTGTTAGATTAAAGGCTTATGAGAAAAACATCTCTGTAGAAAACATGCATCTTACTATCTAATAATTTGTTTTTTAGGACAAGGAAGTAATGAGAAGTTCAGCTTCAGCACTACAGAGCATTTTAAAGGAGGCAATGCTGGGAGGGAATGATCATTGCTAAGGAAATGAGGCCAGTTTATGATGGTTTCCAGTGATCACAGTGATTAGAGATGTGAATTTACCTACTTCTCTGTAAATCTTAAGGATACTTTGAAACCTTGTGACTCTGCTGCTGGTGCTCTCTCCCTTCACCAGGGCAGTGCAAAGAAATGTATATGACGCTGTGGCAGGTTGAATAATGGCCCCCTAAGATGTTCACATCCCAATCCCTGGAACTTGTGAATGCTACCTTAGATAGCAAAAGGGACTTTGTAGATGTGTACAGATGTGTAGATACATAGATTAAGGATTACAGATTTTGAAATTGAAAGATTAATCTGGATTATCAGGACAGACCCTAAATGTAATCACAAGTATCCTTACAGGAGGGAAGCAAAGGAAGATTTGACCACAGCAGGAGAGAAAGTGGTAGAAGCAGGAGGTTGGAGTGATGTGAGGAAGGGTTGTGAGCCAAGAAATGCAGTTAGAAAAGGCAAGGAAATGGACTCTCCCCTGAAGCCGCCAGAAGGAATGCAGTCCTGACAACACCTTAATTTTAGACTTCTGACCTCCAACACTGTAAGAAAATAAATTTGTGTTGTTTTAAGCCAATAAGTTTGTAATGATTTGTTAACAACAGGAACAGGAAACTAATACAGGGGCTCTGACTACAATGAGACTAGACTACAAGCCAAGTGGCACCTGTCCCAAATAACTCCTTGATGGCAGAAAATGGCCCCAGTGACCAAAGGGATAGGCAGGGGTTCCATCTACATGGTTAACTGAGGAATCTTCAATCACCAAAACCTTTGGGAGATGCTTCCGCATCTGAACCTGACCTCTTCTGTTGGCTGAGCAGTTACCTGACCTGTTGACAGGAACTGTTGTATTTCAAGTCTGTAGCAGTTAGTTTCAGAGAAGATGTATAGTATTCATTAAGATGAGGCCTTGATACCAGGAAGGTATTGATTGCATACTGGCTTATGAGAGCCTTTGGAGACAGAATATCTTTGGCTCCAAGAGATCATCTTATTTATCCTCAAACCAGCATAATTTAGGAGCCAACACTAAGCATGATAAGCCTTCTTTAGGGACAAGAATAGACAATGGTCCTGGATATACTTTAACTTAAAAAAAATATATGTGTATATATATATGATCCAGTATTGATCATATAATGATCATTTCAACATGTAGTCAGTACAGAAATTATTGATGAGATAATGTTATATTATTTTTTTATTCCATCTTCAAAATCTGATGTGTATTTTAACTTGCAGCTTGTCTCAATTTGGACCAGCCAATTTCAGATGTGGCCAATGCATACACTTTTGTGGCAAATCAAGTATTTTATCAAATTCCTTCTAAATGCCCAGTGTGCTTTTAGCTTCTTTGAGGGGTAGGGAAAAGTAGATTAAAGAACCCTGGACTTCCAGAGGTTAGATTTGACTCACTCAGCAAATATGTTAAAGTTGAGAAAAGGAGAGGCTCAAACAAGGCAGCACGTTATCATGTGAGCTTCAGCAAAGGAAAAATCTTTGTGGGCTACAATGGGCATGGAAGACTTTCTAGAGGATATGGGATTTGAGCTGTTCCTGAAAGGAATATAGCTTTTGCAAGGATGGACAAGAGGGAAAGGAGCATGCCCCGTGAGCCTGGAGAAAGGAACGTTTCAGCAGAGGTACAAAGGAATGGGTGTTGTATACGTTGAGAACAGATAGGACTAGCTGGTCTAAAATGGAGATGTCATTCTGAGCAGTACTGAGAAATAACAGTGGTCTTCGCCATTTAACTAGATTTTGGATGAAATGAAAAGAAAACCCATAAGCATACTAGAGAAAAAATGTTTTAAAAAAGGTACTTTCTAAACATAAAAAGCCTAAAAGCCATCAGGGAAAAGACCAATAAATCTGACTACCTACGGCAAAGGAAAAAGAAAATCCAATAAAGTCAGAAGACATACACCAGCTAGGGAAACAATCTGCAATACATGTGACAGACAAAGGGTGAATTTCATTATAACACAACTCTTACACGTCTATTAGAAAAAGGCATTCACAAAAAAATGATAATGGCAGATAAAACACCTGAAAACTTGTTTAATCTTACTAATTACATGCAAATAAAAAATGCAAGAATATTTCGGCACTTACAACAATATTCACAAATTTTTTAGACAGTGATGGTGAGAATGTGGGAAGATAGGTATTCTTACACCCTGTTAGTGGGGATGGTAAATTAGCATAACCATATGGAAGGCAATTTTTCACAAATTTTTTAGACAGTGATGGTGAGAATGTGGGAAGATAGGTATTCTTACACCCTGTTAGTGGGGATGGTAAATTAGCATAACCATATGGAAGGCAATTTCTCGATATTTATCAAAACGTACACTGCACATACCCAGGAATTCCATTGCTAGGAATTTATCCTGTGGATATACTCACATAAATATGCAAGGATGTATGTACAATGTTATCCATTATAGTTGTCTGATAAAAGTGAGAAGCTGGCAACAATCTAAATGCCCATCGGTAGGAAACAAATAATATGGTACAGCCATGAATGGATTACTATGCAATTGTTAAAAAGAACAAGATAGTTCTATCTCTGTTAAAATAGAAAGGTCTCCGAGATATTTTAAGTGTAAGAAGTAAGGTGCAGAACAGTATGAATGGTAAGAGTCCACTTTTGTACCTTTTAGATTTTTTTTTTTTTTTTTTGGACAGAGAGCGAGCAGGAGCACAAGCAGGGGGAGTGGGAGTGGGAGAGGGAGAAGCAGGCTTCCCGCGGAGCAGGGAGCCTGATGCAGGGCTCAATCACAGGACCCTGGGATCATGACCTGAGCCGAAGGCAGATGCTTAACGACTGAGCCACCCAGGCGCCCCTCACTTTTGTACCTTTTAAAAAGAATATATACATAGGAGGTAATAAAACATCTAAAAGTGAAAATCAATTTGCAGTGTGAGCATATTTAGTCATATTGAAGAATCAGCCAGAAAGTTAAAGTGGCTCATTACTGGAAATGGGAAATGCAGCACATAATTGCTCTTGTGTTGTTTGGTTTGTTAACCATATGCACATAATGCTTTTAAAAATAATGAATTTTATGGGGCGCCTGGGTGGCTCAGTCGGTTAAGCGTCTACCTTCGGCTCAGGTCATGGTCCCAGGGTCCTGGGATCGAGCCCCACATCGGGCTCCCTGCTCAGCGGGAGGCCTGCTTCTCCCTCTCCCACTCCCCTGCTTGTGTTCCCTCTCTCGCTGTGTCTCTCTCTGTCAAATAAATAAATAAAATCTTAAAAAATAATAATAAAAAATAAAAATAATGAATTTTAAGTAAGTTTTGAAATTAAGTAGTATCTTTCTAAAAATAGCTTTCTAAAAGAATTCTCATCACCTGTTGCCCCGCCCACCTGCCTATAACTTTTCCCTCAAAGCACAGTCAAAATTCTTGAAAAAGTTTTAAATACTTCTTGCCTCCATTCCTACTTTGTACATCTTTCTCAACCCTTCAAAATTTGGTTTTGCCAAAGTCACCAATGATGTGGCTAAAGTCAGCAGGTATGTCTCAGTCTGATCCAACCTGACAGTAATATTGGGAACTTTTTTTTTTTTTTGGAAACCCCTTGGGCTCTGGTGACAGCACTCACCCAGTTGTCTTCCTCCTTCTCTAGAGACCCCTCTCTAATGTTGCTGTTCCTTAGGGTTCTGTTCCAGTCCCTCTTTCCTCACATGATCTCCACTCCATTTCTTCAGTTACCATCTATGTTCTGATGTTCTCATACCTCACAAATCTCTTATCTCTAGTCCAGATCTCTCTCCTTAGCTTCAGAATTACTTATCCAACAGCATTATTCATTAATACTTTCCAACCTTTTCCATATCATGGCACACATAAAGAATGATGGTATTTTCATGGCAACACACCTTACCAAGACTGCTGTCTTTCCAAGGAAGTTCGTGCTCCCCTGAGGGTTGAGAAAATATGCAGCACATCTGTAACCTCTTCCTGGGGCACAACAGTTGGGAAGCTCTTACCTCTTGGATAGACATTTCCACTGGGACATCCTCCAGGCATTTCAATGTTAACATGTTTGGAAGTGAGCATATCATTTCCCAAAACTGCTCTTCCTCCAGGGCTTTCCATTTCATTGAGTGGCCCTACCATCTGCAAGTGACCTAGTCCAGAAGTCTTGGCTTAGCCCTCTGCTTCCCTCCCCTTCCAATCCTAAGACCTGCTGACTCTGCTACCATTACCTCTATCACTTTCCTAGTCCAGAGCACATCATTTCCCATTTTTCCCCTCAATTACTACAAAAACTTTCTGTCTGTTCTCCGACTTCAATCTTGCTCTCTCTAAACTGTTCTCCACATTGCAACCACAGTAATCTTTCTAAAATGCAATTCTGATTATGCTAACCCCCGCTTAAAGCCATTCAAAGGACTGATGTGAGCAGTGATCTACCGGTCACTCATCAGCACCATATGCACCATTAGACTATGCTGCCAAACTTGTATTACTAGCAGCTTGTAGCAACAAGAGGCCTAAGAGACCTAGCTTGTTTTACAACACAGACAGCTCAAGTAAAGAACAGTATGTGATGGGGGTCCTAGGTGGCTTAGTCAGTTGAGCATCCAACTCTGGTTTCAGCTCAGGTCATGATCTCAGGGTCATGAAATTGAGCCCCACGTCAGGCTCCAAGCTTAGCGAGGATTCTGCTTCAGATTCTCTCCCTCCCTCTCCCTCTGCCCCTCCTGCTCTCTCTCTCTCTCTCTCAAATAACTAAACAAATCTTAAAAAACAATACGTGATGAATGGTATATTACAAGGGTGGAAAACCAACTATGGGACTTCTGTATAGTTTTTATTTATTTATTTTTTTATTTCCTGTATAGTTTTTAATAATTTAAGTGAATAATACCACTGAGGATTTAAAGTGTCTTAAGCCCCATCATAGACAGAAAGTGATCATGGGGTAACAGTAGTTATACTTCTTTAACCTCCTATCAGTGAAAATGAAGGTTTATAAAGTATAGAGAATCTGCCAAAATCTGAATGCCTAAACTTTCAAGTATACAAGAGCCTTTGAGTAAGGAGGGCAGATAGTTGCTCTGACAAGTGCAGATGTTCTGGCTGTGTTTTTTTAAAAAAGGGTAAACATCTAAGTGAAAAGTATAAAAATCCAGATGGTCTGTTTATTTCCCAAAATTTAGTTATTTGGAAACATCCCAAAATAGTTAGAAATGCTTGGCACACTATTAAGGTTTTTTTCCCTATGCTTTTGGAATGCAGTAGATATAGGGAGTCTTACTGGATTTTTAAGCCCTGTGAGGAAAGGATCATGTCTAATTTTGGGTGTAAACCCATGACTAGTCCACTGATCCTGATTCAATAAATATTGGATGGTTGAATGAATAAGAATTAATCACTGCTGCAAGATTCCAAAAATGCCACTATCTATCATCAAGCTCCCTAAAGACTCCATCAAAAAACTATTAGAATATGATTTCTCCCTCTCCCTCTGCCTGCTGCTCCCCCTGCTTGTGCGCTCTCTCTCTCTCTCTCTGTGTCAAATAAAATCTTTAAACAAAAACAAACAAAAAAACTATTAGAATAAATGACTAATAGGGGCACCTGGATGGCTCAGTCGGTTAAACGTCTAACTTCAGCTCTGGTAGTGTTCTCGGGGTCTTGGGATCAAGCCCTGTGTCTGGCTCCGTGCCCAGCGGGGAGTCTGCTTGTCCTTCTGCCTCTGCCCCTCCTCCACTTGTGCTCTCTGTCTCTCAAGTAAATAAATAAGATCTTAAAAAAAAAAAGGATAAATGACTAATAAATTCAGTAAAGTTGCAGAATACACACTTAATATACAGAAATCTGTTGTGTTTCTATATAATAATAAACTATCAGAGAAATTAAGAAAACAATCCCATTCACAATTACATCAAAAAATAAAATACCTAGAAATAAATTTAACCAAGGAAGCGAAAGACCTGTACTCTGAAAACTGTAACACATTGATAAAATTGAAGAAGACACAAATAAATGGAAAGATACCCCCTGCTCATGGATTGGAAGAATTAATATTGTTAAAATGCTCGTATTAGCAAAAGCAATCTACAGATTCAATGCAATTCCTATCAAAATACCAATGACATTTTTCACACAAATAGAACAAATAATCCTAAAATTTGTATGAAACCACAGAATACCCTAAATAGCCAAACCAATCTTGAGAAAGAACAAAGGTGGAGGCATCACAATCCCTGCTCACTGATTTCAAACTATACTACAAAGCTGTAGTAATCAAAACTGAATGATACTGGCACAAAACAGATACAAAGGCCAATGGAACAGAATTGAGAACCGAGAAATAAATCCACACATATGTGATCAATTAATCTATAACAAAGAAGGCAAGAATATACAATAGGAAAAAGACCATCTCTTCAATAAATGGTGTGGGGAAATTGTGCAATTATAAGCAAAAGAATGAAACTGAACCCCTATCTTAACATTATACACAAAAATCAACTCAAAATGGATTAAAGGCTTGAATGTAAGACCTGAAACCATAAATGTCCTCGAAGAAAACATAAGCAATGAGTTCCCTGACATCAGTCTTAGCAATATTGTTTTGGATCTGATTCCACAGGCAAGGGCAACAAAAGCAAAAAAATAAACAAATGGGACTACAGCAAACTGAAAACCTTTTTGCACAGTGGAGCAAGCTCTCAAGAAAATAAGGCAACTTACTGAATGGAAGAAAATGTTTGCAAATCATAAATGTGATAAGGGGCTAATTTCTAAAATATATAAAGAACAACAGCAAAAACAAAAAATCTGATTTCAAATTGGCAGAAGAGGGGCAATGGGGCAAAAAAAATTTTTTAAATGAGTAGATGGTCTGAGTAGACATTTTTCCAAAGACACACTAATGCCCAACAAGCACATGAAAAGATGCTTGATATCACCTAACCATCATGGAAATGTACATCAAAACCACAATGAGGTATCACCTCACAGAATGGTTATTATTAAAAAAAAAAAAAAAGAAATAAGTGTTGGGGTGCCTGAGTGACTCAGTTAAGTGTCTCCCTTTGGCTCAAGTCATGATCTCAGGGTCCTGGGATTGAGCCCCATATCAGGCTCCCTGCTCAGTGGGAAATTTGTTGTCCCTCTGCCTCTGCCCTTCCCCCTGCTCGTGCTCTCCCAAATAAATAAATAAAATCTTAAAAAAAAAAAAGTGTTGACAAGGATGAGGAGAAAAGCAAACACTTACACACTGTTGGTGAGAATGTAAATTGGTGCAGCCACTATGGAGAACAGTATGGAAGTTACTCAAAAAATTAAAAAGAACTACCATATGATCCAGCAATTCCACTCTGGGTTTTTATTCCAAGAAAACAAAAACACCCCCATGTTCACTGCAGCATTGTTTACAATAGCCAAGATATGGAACAACCTACGTGTCCATCAATAAATGAGTGGATAAATAAAATGTGTGTGTGTGTGTGTGTATACATACATATATATAATACATATAATATACATACAATGGAATATTACTCAGCCATAAAACAGAATGAAATCTTGCTGTTTGCAGCAATATGGATGGACCTTGAGGATATTATGCTAAGTGAAATAAGTCAGAAAAAGACAAATACCCTATGATTTCACTTACATATGGAATCTGAAAAACAAACAAAACCAGACATATAGATACAGAGAACAGATTGATGGTTGCCAGAAAAGAGGAGGGTAGGAGGGTGGGCAATATGCGTGAAGGGGATCAAGAAGTTTAAACTCCCAATTATAAATAAGTCATGGGGACGTATTTTACAACATGGGGAATATGGTCAATAATATTGTATTAACTTTGGTGACACATGGTAACTAGACTTATGGTGATCATTTTGCAATACAATGTTGTACACCTGAAACGAATATGATACTGTATTTCCATAATAATACTTCAATTAAAAAAAAATAAGGTGAGCTTTCTCAGAAATGAAAACATGTTCAGGAAGAGATATGCACAAGAATATAACAGCCCCAAAACCGGAAACACCCAAATATACATCAACTGGAGAATGGATAAATAGTGATATAGTCATACAATGGAATATTACTCGGTAATAAAAAAGAACAGATTCACATTAGTCAAAAACATTACTAAGCTAAAGAATATAGACCCCAAAAATGCATACTATTTGATTACACTTATGTGAAAGCCAAGAACAGACAAAACTATGGTTATAGAACTCAGGAGGTTGCAGGCGGTGGGTGGTGGTAGGTGCAGGATAGTTGACAATAAATATAAAGGGGCATGAGGGAATTTTCTGGGGTGATGACTCACTATCTTGTTTTGGGTGTTACACAGGTGTATATTATTGTTGAAATTCACCAGATAGAACATCTAAGATCTGCATTTTATTGTATGTTAAGGATAAATCAATTTTAAACCAAAGGTGAGCGAGCTGGTGGTAATAACCATCATGACATCTTTTAGGCTCCAGTAATAACTGATCTCAGGCACTCATTTCTATGCTCAAGAACCCAAAATGACTTCTTTATCACTTATTCTGTCAAATCCATACTGTCATTCTGATCTTCTCCATACAAAACCTCCTCCACTGACTTACACTTCCCACCCAGCCAAGGTGATCTGCTCACTGTCCCAGGCAGCTAATTTGCTCTTCCTGCCTCTTTGTGTCCTTACCCTGCCTGAATCTATTCAAGTTCTCTCTGTGCCCTTCAAATCCCATTCTAAATTAGGGAGCCTCCTTCAGAGAGGAACTCTTGATTAATCCTAGCCAATTTGAGCACCCCAAGATCCCTCAGCTTTCATGTTCCTTTATTGGACTTAATATGATGCGTTAATACATTCCGTGTACACAACAGAAGCGATTTTAATAAAATGGGCAGAGACAGTGACTAGGGATCCCTTTGTATTTCTCTGCAGAACCCCAACCTGCATTAGCGGGCCAATCACTACCATGCAGATTGTGAAGACTATACGGTATCCAGACAAGGGCAAATAGATATTTAATCAAGGACCATTGAGAATGGTACTGAAGGGAGCTTTGAGGCCCTGCAGGGGCCTAGGTGGGCTGTTTGCTTTTCTTTTAAGCACGCGGTTAGTTCAACAGGGCAGGCACTCGTTCCCATCAAGATAGCAAGTGGCTGAGAACAAGGTTATATCTTTTTTATGCTCAGCCTTACCTCCTCCAGTGAGGAAACGACCAGCACTACTCTGAAAGCAGCGGAGCCTGTTCCTAGCGCCCAGCTTTCCACACTACTGGGAAGACCCAATCCCGATCCGGAGAAGGAAAAGTGAGGAGGGAGCATTTAAGGCCAAGGAGGCACTCAAGCGTCGTCCCATAGATTTACACCCAACACGTAGCAGGAAGGCAAATTACAAACACCAACGCTCACAACCACACATACACGTGCACGCCCAGCCCCACAGAAGCAGACGCGCATGCCCGTGGCTCCGCGCGCACCTACTTAGTTTTCTCTGCTATAGATGCCCCTCATTCCACCCCTGCTCGGCCCAGCGCGGCTTCTCCTACCCCGGCACGGGGGAGGTTTACCAAGCCCGACCCGACCGGGCCCGAGGAGAGTGTTTCTCTATTGGGGGAGGGGAGGTCCTTCCCACCGGGGCGGAAGCGGCGCTCTCGGAACGGGCGGACTTAGCTCTCGTCCTGGGAACATCTGGAGGGGGCTGGGAGGGGCGCGCATCCAAGACGAACGTGGATTGGCTGCGCGGAAGGAGGGAGGCGAGGTCTGGGCGAGGGGCGGGGCTCACTGGCCCCTTTAAAGCCTTGACATCAAGAGGCGGCCCCAGCACCCCCCTTCTTCTGCCCCCCGCCCCCGAGCCGCGGCCATGGACCCGGCGGATCTGGCCTGCGCTGGCCCAGCTCAACACCTGATTTCGGTGAGTTCCAGGCCTACTTGGGATTTAAAGGGCGGCGAGTGGAGGGTCTGCAAGCTGTGGGCTGGGGGTGGGCGGTTTGAAGGGTAAGGCTCTCGTGGCAGCCTTGGGTCGGAGGGGGCGGCGCGCCTTCCTGCCCGGACCTCGCTGCCTGCCCCTCCCTCCCGCCCCACTGTCCCCGGCGGGGGTGGGGGGGTGGGGGTCCGGCTGCGACTCTGTCCACCCCCACCCCACCCCCTCCCGCCCCCCGCGCCCTCCTCGCGCACACTCCATGGCCCCGGAAGGGAAACTTTCGGGACAGGGGGATGTTCCGGGGGCCGGTCTCCCTCCCTCTTTGAAAGCACTGACCTTGCCCCAGCTGCGCACCCCACCCCACCCGCATCCCACCGTCCGGGTGCCGCTTAGCGGTGCAGGGTTGTTGCGCAGGGGGGGGTGGGGGTGGAGGGACGCTCTCCCCAAAGCGCAGGCGCGGAGACGAGCCCTGGGCTCCTCTTCGCCCTCCTTGCAGTCCCCGTGGCCTGGGGCGGTAGGGCGTGGGGAAGATGGGGAGAGGCGGAGAGATCAGGGTCTCTAGGAACAATCCTTCGGTGGCTTTGAGGGGCTGCGGGAAGGACGGAGGCGGGGGGCCAGCAGGCTGAACACTAAAGAGAGGCTGAGGGAGGGAGAAGGGCTGGGCAGGGTGTGGGGCCAGGGCAGCGCCTGCAGAAAAGGCTCTCTGGGTCCTGGCTGCGGTGCCAGAAGAATGCAGAGAATTTATCTGTGCCCGACACTCCCCTGGCCTAGGCCGACTAGAAAAGCGGCTCACCGAACCCCAGCCCCCTTCTTATTCTGGGCTCAAGCTCTCAGGTCTCCAGCCCTGGCACTGCCCCAAGGGCACGGAGGTCCCTCGCCTCCCGCGGGCCTGGTTTTCCAGACTCTCAGCGCTGTCCACCCAGCCAGCCAGCTCCTGCTTAAACGCTCGCCTTTCTGAGGAACCAGGGGTCTTAGACTGACGGCAGATCCCTCTTATTCCCTCCCAGCCGCTCTCTCCTTCCCCTTGGGTCCTCCTGCCTAAGCGCAGTTGTCTGCCAGAGGCCGCGGCTGGAGGCAGATGCCTGGGACAGGGATGGTACTGGGAGACAGTGGCTGACCGTTCTGTGGTCTGCACTCAATGGGGAAAATGAACCCAGCCTAGTTGCCTTGTTGCAGACCCTGTCTTGCAAGACCCCTTGTCTTTCAAGAAGGAAGACACAAAATTCACTACTCCTATTGGTTCCCTGTCTTTCTAGGAACAGCCTAGCTTCAGTGGGTTTCCTACTTCAGAGAAACATGTGTATTCCTGTCTGGGGAGAGATAGTCGCACATAGTTCAACTTTGTTTTCAAAGTCTGTGGTCTGTGCATGAGGTGGCTCAGGCCCTCCAGCATCTTTCTTCAGCTTAGGGCTTTGGAACAGAGTGGGAACCTGGGGACGCAGATGGCCTGGGTTGCAGGGAGGAAGGCTGTTCCACAATAGGCAGAAACCAATGTATATGAAGACCAAGCTGCTGTCACTGTGGACTGGGAGTCTGAAGCACTGGTCCCTGCTCTTCCCAGCTTGCTGTGTGACTTTGGCCCAGACAGTCTGCCTCTCTGGGGCTCTTTTCCCTCATGTGTAAAATTCAGCAGTTGTTCTGGAAAGCTCTAACATTCCCTTTCACTTGTTGACCTTGTGTGGTTACATTGATAAGTGACTGAAAGGGAGAAAGGTCCCCTGGCTGGGGGACTTAGTTTGAGGAGGTAGGTGTTGACTGATACAGTTACCCAAGTCACAGTTACCCAAGGTTGCAGGGGTGCAGACTTCCTTATTCTCCTAAGACTAGCCATTGTCTTGCTCACCCCTAGTGGCTTGGGGTGTGAACTCTTGCTGGCTGGGGTTTGGCCCACCCATCGAGGCCTCTGCTGAGATATCCTGGCAGGCCAGTCTTTGAGTTGGGCCTTTGGGGAGGAGTTGAGAGAAGGGTAGGCAACCAAGGGCCAGCCGGGTAAGCAGATTCCCAGGAGACAGTTTGCATCTCAGCTGTTGGGACTTGTTTTAGGATCTGAGCCAGGGAGCACAGTATACTCATCCGCCGTCTTATGGGAAGAGGACGAGAGCCCCTTTGCTGTTGCCCATCTCACTCCCTGGCCCTCCTCACCTCACCTGTGCACTCACAGCCCCCAGTCCCCAGGCAGTGGGCTCAAGGAGTTTTCCCTGCTGCCCTCACCCAGCCCAGCCAGCCTCCTGGGCCCTTCCATGGCAGCCTGGCAGCAGGGAGAAACTGCCCCAGCCCCACCTTTCCCGGCCTCCTTCCCTCCTGGGGGTATGGTTTCTCAGGAGTCAGGCTCTCCAGGTTGGGACTTGCTCTCTAGCCCAAGAGCCAAAGGCCTTCACGTTTTCCTTGTTTGTTTTCTTCCTTGGTCTCCCAGGTGCCAGGGGGGGATGTTAGAGGAGGTGGTAGTTAGAGAGGCTGTGGGATGGGTTGGACGTAGGGACACATTGTCTGCATTGCTTTTCCCTGTGCTAGCTCTCCTGGGCCTGGGGAGCCCCCTTCCCTGGGCCCTGCTGCCCACGGACTGAAGCTGCAGCAGGAGGCATTTAGGTTAGACCCCAAGGAAACCTTCCTCACTGCGAGGAGCCCCTGGAATGGAAAATGGGAGCTCCCAGCGAGGTCAGTTTCCAGTCTCTGTCAGAGTGAGGGATGCGGCTGTTGCTAGGCAGAGGCTGCTCTTTCCTCCTGGGGTGTGGCTCTGAGGCTGGCCAGCCGGAGGCCCCGTTGGAAGCAGGAGAAAGGACCCTTGCCCAGTAGCCGAAGAGGGCACCCCAGCCCCATCGGCTCTGGGTCACCAGAACTGCATCCCTTAGAACAAACGCCACTTCTCGCCCTGCTTCCCTCAGCTCCTCCCCCAATTCACCACCACTACCACGGTCTGCTTTGCCCGAACCTGGCAGGCGCCTCCAGCCCCAGTCTGGCTGCACTAATGGACTGATTGGATTTTCTATACTTGGAGTTTGGGATTTCTGATTGAACATGCAAATTTATGTAAATCAATCTGGGATCTGCCACCACATCAAAACAACATAGAGTCATAGGCTGGAAGGAATCCTAGAGACATCTAGTCCAACGCCCTCGTGTTAAAAATGGGGAAACTGAAGTCCAGAGGGGGAAGTGATTCATACAATAATGAGTGGCAGTGACAGGGCTCCTGACTCCGGTCTGGTGTGTTACATGGTCCCCCTCGGCCTTCATTTCTCCGGCGTGAAGGGCCTGGCCGAATTTAAAGCAGAAAGGGCAGTTCTGGGATCTGAGATTGTGGAGAGCTGGACCCTTGGAGGGTCAGAGTGTTATCTCAGGGCCTCCCCAGGGGCTCTGGTCAGATCTAACATGCTGAAGAAAATAACTTCGGATCCCTTCGAACAACACCCTTGTTTTTCCCCAGGCCCTGTCCTGGAAGGTTGGAGGACAAGGTCATTGGTTGCTGCCTGGCTTGGGCCTTGTGGTTTTCCCTGAGCTGAGACTGTGTTTGTTCGAGCATCTCCCACAGCACCAGGCACACAGTAGGCTGTGGATGGCTCTGCCCAGGCAGTGCCTCTGTCTTTACCCTCCCATCCTCATGTGAGTCTCCGCTGCTTCCCTCCACGGCCACGGTGGGAAAATCGTTAGTGTTCTGTGACTTTCTGCCTCCCCTCCCCTGCCCTTGCTATAAGAAGGATCTCATTTCTTTGAGATCAGTGTCAAAGTTGGAAGGGGGCTGCAGAGATGGGCTTGGGTCCCTAAGAAGTAGTCTCCCCACTTCTTGACATGTTTTTGATTTGATCCACACACACACACACACACACACACACACACACCTGCCCAGCTGTAAGATGCCCCCTGTTCCCGCTTCAGAGGTGGTGCCTGTGGCGTGGGGCTGTTTGGGAGGCTGAGCCCTCACTTACCCCGTGGTGCCTGCGTGTGTTGCAGACATGGTGGAGATGCTCAGAGCAGCTGTTGGCCCGCCTTGTAGTACTTTGGCAGAGTAAGTGTATGGGCTCAAGATCAGAGGCCCTGACTCCCAGCCAAGGCCACCACCAGGCCCTGCTGCAGCCTGGGGAGGGGGCTTGGGACACATCTGGGATCTTCCTCGCCTTTATCCCAAACCCAGGCCCGGCTGACTCTGAAAGGAGGGGCCCCCCGCCCCCCCACCTTCTTCAACATCTTCCCAAACACAGCAGGTACAGAGCCAGCACCGCCCATCGGCCCTCAGCTCCTACATCCTTAGTTCCTTGTGAGGGGAAGTCCTCCCTGCGCCTCAGTTTCCCAGCCTGGGCGGATGGATTAATAACACATCATCACTGGGGCGTGGCACCTGTTCAGTAATTGCCATTTTCCCAGCTCTGGGAGTTACACGGATGAAAGAGGCCTCAGGAGGCCAGGCTGTTATTAAGGTGAATTATCACTGCTATTATTACTGATTTCTAAAAGTCGAGCAGCCCCGGAGAAGAGCCCAGTCAGACACAGCTCCTGGACCCTTATGGTGGTCCTTGAGCTCTGGGAGTTCTCCGGTACTCACTAGGCTTTTAAAAATATCTATATCTGTATCTGTAGAAATATTTTATTTTATTTTTTTATATATATATATATATATTTTTTTTTTTAAGATTTTATTTATTTTTTAGAGAGCGAGCGAGAGAGAAACAGCATGAGAGGGGAGAGGGTCAGAGGGAGAAGCAGGCTCCCCGCTGAGCCGGGAGCCTGATGTGGGACTCGATCCCGGGACCCTGGGATCATGACCTGGGCCGAAGGCAGACGCTTAACCATCTGAGCCACCCAGGCACCCATCTGTAGAGATATTTTAAAAGGAGAGACGACCCCATTCTGCGTCTCATGCTGATGCCTGCAAGGCTTGAGTGGTGGTGGGTGCTGCTTGGGGCCCTGGTCTGCAGTTCTCACTCTCGTGCAGGGCTTGACACTGTCCCTCCCCGCTGACCCTCTGGGTAGAAGAATGATGAGGTTTTTCCTAGATGGGACTGTGAGGGGCCCCAGAACTCCTGGGGTGTGGCCCTAGGGTTCTCAGCAGTCATTGTTCCTATGGGCTGATTCATTTCACCCTCGGCTGTCTTGATGTGGGGGCTGTAATTGGTCCTTTTGTATGAGGATCTGTTGAGACACCCCCAGAACCTGCCCGCAGCAGCTGCAGGAGCCTCCAGGTGTCATTTACCCCAGCTTACTCCCACCTGCCCCAAACTCTTCCCCTTGCCCAACCACCCACCTCTGCCCCAGCCCCTTGGGATCTAGAATGAACCCAGTTCTCACCCAGGAGGAAGTGGCCCTGACCAACTTCCGAACAGTTCGGTGCTCCCGTGCCACACCACGGGCTAGGGGTGACAGGGCCTCTCTCCTAGCCCAGGGAGAAAGGGAGTGAAGACTGGTGTCCTTTGGCCAGAGTCCCCACACTCAACTAGCCAGACCTCCTCACCTCTCCCTTGTCCCAAGGGCCTGGTCCCTACTTCCTAATATGGGAAGAGAGTAGATAGCCCCAGCTGGGAGGACCTTTAGAAATCACCTGGGCAGGTGGTTGTTCCTGCTAACATTTTTTTTTTCAAAGTTTTATATTTTAGTTTTTCACTAGCATTTTTAAAAATATAGTCCAAAAATCAAAATGGTACAAAAAGGTGTATGTTGAGAAATTGTGCTCCTACCTTCACCCCCTTTTCCCTCCACAGATGATCACATTAGTTTCTTACATATCCCTCAAGAATGTCTTTACACAAAACAAATACAAATGTCTATTCTTATTTTTCCCCCTTATCCAAAAGATAGCAGATAGCATATACTGTCTTCATCTGTTACCTGTTGGCAGTGTCTGGGTGTGCATGGATTTCTCCTGCCGCCTGTCAGTTCTCTGGTTTCTGGTCTTTACTGCCCACCCCAGGGTCACCCAGTCGATCCCAGGCCGTGAGCAGGGTTTGTTCACCTTTGTATACTGAACTTCATTCAGATGCCAAGGTTTAGGCCCAAACCAGCCTCTGAGGCGTTCTCAGCAGTTACTATGGGCGAGGTGTTATGCTAGACCCTGGGGGTACAGTGCTGATCCCAAAAGTCTGCCTTAATCAAATAATTCAGCAGTTGTAGAACCACAGCTATGATGCAGGCTACAAAGAAAGGGCATATACCGTAAGAGCAAGTAATCAGAGGCCCTGGGCCGCCTCGGTGTGTGCGGGAGTATGCGTGTCCCGGCGGGGAGGCACATGGCAGGGCACAGCATGAAGCTGGGGGCAGGAGGCTGGGGGCCAGGACTGTAAATAATAGTGCCACGTGACCTGGAAAGCTGTGTTTTTGAACTTGACTTCTATGGCTTCTCTTCTCCCCCCTCTCCCAGTCTGTGGGATGTCCTGGGCCCCTTGAGTTTTATTATGTCCAAGACAAGAACCCCCCTTCTCTGCCAGATGGTGCTGCTAATGCCTCCTCCCCACCCCCACCCCACTGCCTTGTCTCTCCAGCTCTGGGCCTGCAGGCTCCTGAAGCTGGAGCCTTCCTTTCCCCTGTAGGCTGAAGGGAAGTTGGGGGGTGTTTGCTTCTCACTTCCTCTCTAGACGGCACCTCACTTCCTGTCCCTGGGACCAGGAGAAGTCTTAAGCTCTCGGCTTTGCTGACCCTTCCTCTCTCTACTCCCCACCCCGCTGCTTTCCTGGGAAGCCCGTGGGCCCTGTAGGGGGAAGGCAGAATCCAAACCAAGGGCTTCTCCCTAAAAGCCCTGCCGAGCTCCTCACCTTCAACCCCCTACCCCAGCTGCAATCCTTTCCAGACATGATCTCATCCTTCTATGCCCTGCAGAAAAAGTCAGGGAGAGTTCACCCCACTTTACGGATAGGAAAACTGAGTCCCAGCAGGGTTCTTGGCTTCACCCAGGGTCACTCAGTGCAGCCCAGCCAAAACCGGAATCCAGGAAGCCTCACTCCCACTTGGGGGCACAAGTAAGAGCAGAGTCCAGTGAGGGCTTGTGGTGAGCCAGAGCTACTTTCTGTTCCAGAGAAGGCGACTTGCTTCCTGCCTGAGCTGGCAGCTTAGGAGGTCACCTCCGGGCTCTGGCCAAATGGCACCCACTGAGTCAACACTGAAGCTGCCCGGACCTGGAAGGCACTTGGCCGGCCAGAGCCTGTTCCCTTTGAAGAAAGAGGCCAGGATAGGAAGCTGAGGGAGTGAGCCCCAGGGGCTGAGCCTGGGGGCTGGGAAGGTGTAGCCTGCAGGTGCAGCCTGAGAGCCAACAGACTGTGTGGCCTCCCAGGCCCTCTTCCTCTTGGATCTGAGAACAGAGAGCTGATGTTCCAGTAGTCAACTCAGCAGTCGCCTCCACGACGGCCTCCAGGAGCCTTTCTGCCTCAGCTCTTCCTGTGGGATCCAGCTCGTGTCTCCGGTTACACCCCGGGTGTTGAAAATATGCTGACTGTGCTGTTGGGTCGGGAGATAGGAGAGGAGTTAGTAACTGGCATGGGCCAGGGGACCAGGAAACACTCCCCTTCAAATGCCCTTCAGCCCAGCTGCACTGCGTTTCCGTATACACCCCGAGATTTGTGCCTCCTTCTGTTTCTGCCTGCCTTTTGCCTAGAAGGACCCCCTTGCTGTTTCCTTGTACCTAAACCCCACTGGTCTATAAAGTGTCCGTTCCTTTGATGCCTTGCATTCTGAAAAACTGTTGCAGCTGCAGCTTAATATTTCCCTCCTGATTTTTAAAGTTCTCCAAGCGACTTCTCTCGTGGCACATGCTCCACCGTGCAGCTATTACCTGCATGTGTCATGTCCCCTACTAGATTGGAAGCCCCAAGAAGTCAGAAGAGCTGAGCCATCTCTGAATTGCCCCCCAGTCCCCAGCCTCGGTCCTCCTGAGTGATCTGTTGGGAAGTATCTGCAGAGTGAATAGCTTAGTCCCATTGGCCAGAGGGAGTCACCAGGCCCGGGAGTGGGTTGAGGGCTTGGATAAGGTCTTATCAACGTTAGGGACAAAACTGAAAATGTCCCTTGCTCACCTCTCCGCATGGTTTGTCCTCAGAGCCATTTGGGCAGGGGGACAGTTGGATGTCTTTACGAGAAGCTGAGGAGCCCACCATCCCTTCTTTGTGGTCTTACTCTGTCTGGAAGGAAAGGAGATGACCAGGGTCAGGGCTTTGCTGCAGGAGTGTGGGGGAGCACAGAAGTGCAGGCAGGGCTCCTCCTCAGGGAGCTCCCCTTCCAAGGGCACGGGAAGTCCCCTCTTCCTCACGGGGGAGGACTAGAGAACAGGATGCGTCACAGTTGGAACTACCGCTCCTGCAGGAGGTTCTTCAAGAAGCCACTACTGTTCCGTCCGGGGCAGCTTTGCAGGAGAATTGCTTGGGCGGGGGTCGGGGGGGGGGGCGGCGCTGGGCTTCAGTGCTGCGCGGAGGGCTTTGGTCTGTCCCCAAAGCAGTCAGAGGGCATGGGAAGGTGTGAGGCAGTAGGGACACAATCAGAGGTACAGTTTTAGAAAGAGGGCTGCTCTGGTGGAGCTCCTTGGAAAAGTGATTGTGGCAGGGAAAATATAAGATTAGTCTGGAACATCTTTTTTTTTTTTTTTTTAAAGATTTTATTTATTTATTCATGAGAGACAGAGAGAGAGGCAGAGGGAGAAGCAGGTTCCCAAGGAGCAGGGAGCCCGATGTGGGACTCGATCCCAAGACCCTGGGATCATGACCTGAGCCGAAGGCAGACGCTTAACCATCTGAGCCACCCAGGCGCCCAGTCTGGAACATCTTATGGTGCCAGGAAGCAAACAGATGTTCAAAAGTAAATACATTTTTTTTTTTTAAGATTTATTTATTCATTTGAGAGAGCGAGAATGAGAGAGAGTACATGAGAGGGGGGAGGGTCGGAGGGAGAAGCAGGCTCCTCGCCGAGCAGGGAGCCCGATGCGGGACTTGATCCCGGGACCCTGGGATCATGACCTGAGCCGAAGGCAGTTGCTTAACCGACTGAGCCACCCAGGCGCCCTAAATACATTTTTTTTTAAGATTTTATTTATTTCAGACAAAGAACGTGTGTGCCTGAGCAGGGGCGGGGGGGCGGGGAGGGACAGAGGGAGAGGGAGCTGGATGGGGGGCTCGATCCCAGGACCCCAGGATCATGACCTGAGCCGAAGGCAGATGCCCAACCGACTGAGCCACCCGGGCGCCCTGTAAATAAATTTTTTTAAATGGAGGTATGTGGAAAGCGGAGGAACCGACCTGAAAGAGTTCTCAATGATCAAAGCTGGAATTTAAGCAATGAAATAAGTGATGATAATATTGGATTCTAATCCAAAGAATAAAATATCTATGAGTTCATGCTAATATAGATGTGTAATTAAGTAAATCAGTGGCAGTGAAGGGACAGCTCTTCCTTACAGAAGATTTCTAATTAATAAATGTATAAGGAATGAGGGAAATCAAAAATTATCATTAGAACACTACAGTAATTGCTGTAAGCAAGATCCACTGATGAATCCTAAAATTAGCGGGTGAAAATTGAAGCAGAAACAGGGTATTTGTGTGGTCACAAAGTATTGCCCCGCAAACTGGTTACTAATGACAAAAGGAAAAATAGTAACTTTACAGATAAACAGATAAACCCACTAGATACCACCTAACTAGGTGCTCAAGGTTAACCTCACCAGTCATAAGACATCTCAACATTATACCCCCTAATATAATGCACTGAGAAGGGCACATCACCTCTGTGGTATTCTTTCCAAAAATTCATAACCTCAGTCTAATTGGAGAAAACATCAAACAAACCCCAGTAAGGGAACACTCTCCAAAATACTGACCTGATCAGTTCCCTTCCAAAATGTCAAGGTCATGAAAGACTACTGGGGAACTATCATGAATCATAGGAAAATAAGGAGATTTGGTGATTAAGTACAATGTGGAATCATGGATTAGATGTTGGAATAAGAACATCAGTGGAAAGGACATCAGTGGAAAAACTGGGAAGATCCAAATAAAGTCTGTGGGTTTGGGTTTTGTTTTTTTTTTTAATTGTTCTTCTAAAGAAAGTTGTAGAACAGTGAGAACATTGCTGTGTCTGTTTTTTTAAAGTGTGTGTATGTGTATACACAACCATACAAAGTTTTAAAATACACACACACACACACACAAAGTAGAGGTGCAAGATGGCTGGGGGGAGAGGAGGAGCATCATAGACCAGGGAAAAGTCATCTAGGAGAAGGTGGTCACCATCAAGAAAGTAAAAAGACAAGCTATGGAATAGGAGAAAATATTTGCAAGTCATATACCTTATAAGAGACTTGTATTCAAAATATATAAAAAAATCCTTATAACTACATTTTAAAAAAAACCCACATAATCCAATTAAAAATGGGAGAAGGACCTAAATAGACATTCCTCCAGGGAAGATATACAAATGGCCAATAAGCACATGAAAAGATGCTCAACATCCTTAAATAGGGAAATATAAATCATTACCATCATGAGGGATCACTTCACACTTACTCGGGTGACTAGAATCCGATAATCAGACAGTAACCAGTGGTGAGGACATGGAGAAATGGAAACCCTCATACACTGTCGGCGGGACTAAAACGGTGCCTTCGCTTTAAAAAAAAATTCGGCAGTTCCTCCAAAAGGTAAACCTAAAGTGACCATGTGATCCAGCAAGTCTACTCCGAGGTATATACCCAAGAGAAGTGACTACATCCACACAAGAACTTGCACACAAATGCTCACGGCAGCATTGTTCATGAGAGCCAAAAAGTGGAAACAGCCCAAATGTCCATCAACAGATGAAGAGATAAACTGGTGGCACATCAGTTATTTATCAGAGTACTGTTTGGCTGTAAAAAATGTACGTAGTTGGGGCACTTGGGTGGCTCAGTCGTTAATCATGATCATGATCATGATCAGGTCATGATCCCAGGGTCCTGGGATCGAGCCCCGCATAGGGCTCCCTGCTCAGCAGGAAGCCTGCTTCTCACTCTCCCACTCCCCCTGCTTGTGTTCCTTCTCTCGCTGTGCCTCTCTCTTTCTGTCAAATAAATAAATAAAATCTTAAAAAAAAAAAAAGGAACATAGTGCTGATCTGCACTTCAACATGGAGGAGCCTTGCAGACGTGATGCAAGTGACAGAAGCCAGTCACGAAGACCACCTGTTCTATGAGTCCATTCATATGAAACGTCCAGAATAGGGAAATCTGTAGACAGAAAACAAATTAGTTCAGGGGTGAGGGGGTGCTAATTAAAGGGTAATGAAAATGTTCTACAGTTGCCACAATGGCAAAAATCTGTGACCGCACTATGAACCACTGGATTGCACGCTTTAAATGGGTGAGTCATAGGGGATGTGAACTATGTCTTGAAGCTTAAAAAAGTCCAGGAGGAAGTGGCCACCAGAGGCACTTGTGCCTGAGAAGATGACAGGGATGGAAAAATCGTGTTTGGATTTAGCATTGTGGCAGTTAACTGCTGACTTTGGGCCAGGTTGAGAGGAAGGAGTGAGAAGTGAGGATGGGTGTTTTGTTTTGTTTTAGAAGTTTGGCTTGGGGGCGCCTGGGTGGCTCAGTCGCTAAGCGTCTGCCTTCGGCTCAGGTCTTGATCCCGGGGTCCAGGGATCAAGCCCCACATCGGGCTCCCTGCTCAGCGGGAAGCCTGCTTTTCCCTCTCCCACTCCCCCTGCTTGTGTTCCCTCTCTGTCAAATAAATAAAATAAAAATCTAAAAAAAAAAAAATTAAAAAAAAAAGTTTGGCTTGGAAGGGCAGAAGAGGGCATAGTCTGGGGAAATGTCAGGGGGAAATTATTTTTTAGATGAAAGACACCTGAGAAGCTTTAAAGGCTGATGGGAAAGGTCCCTTCAGGAGGTCACTACTGAAGGCCTAAGTGGGAATGGGTTGGGGCAAGAGGGACTGCCCTTGCCCGGGAAGACGGTGGCCCCTCTGCTGTACCGGGAGGACCTGGGGAGAGGGGGAGGTACAAGCGTTCTGATGGAGCTGGGAGGACGCTGGCAGATTTGAGGGGTTTTCCCTCTGCTGGCTTTAATCCTCTGGGGGAGGGAGGGCAGGCAATTTGAGAAGAGTGGAGTGGGTGTGAAGTAGCCCGTGGAGGGTAAGCGTGCAACTCTAGCAGTAAACCTTGGTGTTGATGGCTTTCCTTTGGTGAGG
The DNA here is from genome assembly GCF_011800145.1 of Mirounga leonina. NCBI lineage: Eukaryota > Metazoa > Chordata > Mammalia > Carnivora > Phocidae > Mirounga > Mirounga leonina. The sequence goes on from NW_023270314.1 coordinate 27,678,843, forward strand.
AGAGAATAAGAAACAGTGTGAGCAAAAGCCTGGGGACAGAAGTGAGTGTCAAGTCTCGTCCTGTCCCATCCCCAACATCTAGACTCTGTGGAAAAAAAGCATTGACCCAGAAGGCTCAATCAAGGAATCCCAGGGATCTTCTGGAATTGTACCATCTAGTACAGTAGCCACAAGCTGCATGTGGTTATTTAAATTTAAAATTCATTTCCTCGGTGGAACTAGCTACATTTCTTTTTTTTTTTTTAAGATTTTATTTTATTCATTTATTTGAGAGAGAAAGCATGTGAGAGCATGAGTGTGGGGGCGGGGCAGAGGGCGAGGGAGAAGCAGGCTCCCTGCTGAGCAGGGAGCCCCATATGGGGCTCGATCCCAGGACCCTGGGATCATGACCTGAGCCGAAGGCAGCCGTTAACCAACTGAGCCACCCAGGCGCCCTGAACTAGTTTCATTTCAAGGGCTCAAGAGCCACATGTAGCTAGCAGCTACCATATTGGACAGCACAGAATAACCATTTCATCATCACAGAATGTTCTACTGGACAACACTTCTAGAAAAGTGATTCTCAAACTATTTTGGCCTGAGGACCCCTCCAACCTCTTAAAAATTGAGGACCCCCAAAGAGCTTTGGTTTATATAGGTTATACCTTTTGACACTTACTGTCATATAAATTAGAACTGAGAGTTTTAAACATTTAATGAACTTAAAATAATAATAAACCTATTATATGTTAACAAATTTTATGAAAAGTAACCATATATTTTCCAGGACAAAAAAAAAAAAAAAAACAGTGAAAAGAATGGCATATATGTTCTTACATATATGTCATGTCTGACTTAATATAAGTCAGCTGGGTTCTCATATCTGCTTCTCTATTCAGTCTGTTGTGATATCACATATCATGTCTGGAAAATGCCAGGATAGACTCAGGAGAGAATGAGAGTTAAAAAAGCAAATAATGTCTTAGTAGTGTTATGAAAATAGTTTCAGCTCTGTGAATTCCTTGGATGAACGTCAGGGTTCCTGGACCGTATTTTGAGAACCACTGTTCTAGAACAGCCTCCATTTGGCACCAAGGAACTTGTCCCTGAGAGACTGAGTGATTTGCGTGAAGCCGCTCAGCGAGTAAATTGTAGTGTCGGGACTAGACTCTAAATCTGCCTTCTTGCTGGAATGAGCCCAGCTAGGCTTTGGTGAGTGGGGACTAGGTTTCATAGCCGTGGAGCCCCTGGCCATGTGGCCCTATAAATAAACCCATTGTGTCTGTGTCTGAGCCCCTTTCCTCTCCCCACCTCCAGCAGCTGCTTTTTTGTTGTTGGGTTATGCTGTGGACAGGGAGCATGAAGGAGCCGGGAGAGGGGAGGTAAGGGGTGTTGGAGCCTGTAAGACTTCGGGGCTCAACATGACTGCCCTTCCTCCTGCCTGCCTGGAGGGGCAGGGGACCCTACTGTGGGTCAGAAAGAACCCACACTAAGGGATGGAGGTTCTTGCAGTGCCTGTGAAGAGGAAGTTGGAAGGGGCCGCAGGGGCCCCTTCCCCACAGACACATGCCTCTCAGTAGGGCTATTGTGTCTTAGGGCCAGTTGTCAGGAGGAGGGAAGGAAATTCTTGTCTGTCCTCTTTTCCTTGGTGGCGGGGGGGAGACCAGTTGGAATTCCTAGGGCTAAACGATGCTTTGGGCAGGGATTAAGGTGGCTGCTTTCAGGCCACGAATGCCCTGGGGCACCAGTCCCTTTATTCCCTCCCCACACCCACAGCAGCCCCCGGGCTGATACGGTCAGAAAAGACTGTTTGCAATGGGTGCAGAAGTTGCTGTTTACAAGTGGACTCTTGGGTGTGACGGGGATTCCAGAAAGCAGCTGGGGGATGGGGGGAGTGGGGGCGGGGGGTGGGTAACGGTTGTTGTTACGGATGATTCTGTTATTAAAGTGAGCTTCTCCATCTCTGCCTTCCCACAGCTGCCCACCCTCCCCCACCTCCTGGTCCCTGGCTTCTGTCCCTAGAGGACTCTGGGGGGAACAGCTGGTGAGTGAGGGGCTCATCGGGGCCCAGAGCCCTTGGCTAAGGGCCGGGATGAGGGAGCGCGGAAGACAGGCTTACTGCCACCTCTCTAGTCCCTTCCTCCCAGGCCTGGGCTTGGAGCTCACGGAGGGGTCTTGCCTGTGCCCTGGCTGGGCAGAGGGTGGGCACTGCAGACTTACTCCTTTGCTCTGGCCGACTGAAAGGCCGGGACAGTCAGCTCTCTTTGGGGGGCCCTATGACCGACTGGGCTGAAGAGACAGAGTCACCAGATTCACTCAGTGATCAGGCTGAGCCAGCCGCGTCCCCAGGTTACCCAGAGCCCCCTGAGCAGCTGTTCCCCCTTCCCTGTCCCTGGTTGCTGCCAGTGGCCCCCCACCCCCACTGAAGGAGGGCCCCGGAGGCGCTGGTCTTCCTCCCTTCCTCTCCCCCCCTCCCCTCGGCACTGAGGTCACCTCCCTCTGAATCAGGCCTTTGTGGGGGGCGGGGCTGCCCGTTGGCAGTTCTGGCGGGAGAAGCCTCCAGTTCAAGTTGGAGCTCTCACCTCCTGCAGCTCCATCTCTACCCAACGTGGCCTGTATCATGTGTTCCAGACCCAACGTCCAACATCCGGGCGTGTCGGGCATGTCGTGGGACCACGGGAGGAGTGTTTGAAACCAGGGCCATCCTGAAGAACCCAGGTTGGGGGTTTTCCAGGCCCGGGGTGGGGCTGAGCCCAGAAGCTGTGAGTAGGAGCTGTGGGGCCTGAGGGAGGAGGAGGGTGTGCAGCCCCCGGGAGAGGGGCCCCGCTGACACGCGGCAGGGACAGCCACTGGGGAACAAACGTGGGTTGGTTTTTTCCCCCACGAGATTTAGACCGAAAACCCAGGCTGTGATGGGCCAAATTCCTCATTAGGCTCAGCCTGGGAGCTGGAGGTGGTAGTATCTCCTAATATTCCCTAGAGGAGAGGGAAGCTGTAAGAAGTGTTCTTTGCGCCATAGAAATCTCGAACGCCAGCTGCGGTCCTGCTCACAGCGTGCACTGCTTCGGGCGCCAAGTTTAAATGCAGGCCTCTTCCCTGTGACTCAGGCAATCCGGGCTGCCAGCTTCCTGCCCCTCTGCTTGTGGCCCTGCGGATGGAGGGAAGGCCTCTGGTCCTGGGTTGGCCAGACCACCTCGACTGAGGGCAGAAAACTTCTCCCCAAAGTGAGGTTGAGTCACAGTCTGTCTTCATTTCCGGAGCCTCCCCGAAGCCCAGCCGGGGAGACGGAGACGGTCCCACATGACAGAGCTGTTGCTTTTGGGTGGCGTATCATTTGGAGGGTCTCCCCCAGGTCACAGTGGGGCTCAGGCCTCCCCGCCCTGGGATCCACAGAAGCGCAGATTGAGAGAGTGGCGGCAGTCAGCTCGGGGAGGGGGGGGGGCGGTAATCCGGTCCCCACCCTCCTCAACAGGCAGAAAACCACAGACATGATCCACAGCCAGTCCCCATGATCTGGGCCTCCTGGAGGCGTTTTGATTTTTGTTTTTTTAGGAAAAGATATTCTCCCAGAGCATCTTCACCCTTAGTTTGGTTTTTGCTGTCGCTGTTGGGACCACAGACTTGGGCTTTTCCCCAGCTTTATCTTCCTCCCTTTCTGGCCCTGGACACTGCCGTGTTCACCCCGCAGCTTTCCTTCACCCTCCCAAGTCTGTCTCTCCCATCCCCCGCTACTCCCTGAGGTGTCCACAGGGGAGAAAGGGTGAGGGGCCTGAGGGGAAAGCTAGGGCGCCCTGGGGGCACTGGGAGCCTCTGCCAAGCGGGCATGCTGGGGTGCTGGGGTGGGGTTTAACTCAAGTGGTGGAGGTAACCCGAGGCCTTTTTTGGTTTTAACCCATATTTATGTATGTGGGAAGGAGGATATTTCCTGAATTTTTTTCATTTTTTTCCAAGCCCGTCCATTTCTAAAAATATCAAACACGATAATGTCATGAGCAAATGAAGTTATACTCAATACATTTTTCATGATGTTAAAATAACAAAGGACTCGAGATTGTTGTGGAGTGTTTAAAAATAAGTATTACAAGTTTTTCCTTTTCCTGCAGTTTTCAGAAGCCCCCTTCCCGCTGTCATACACACACGGGCACAGTCTCTCTCACTGGGAAAGAAGGTTCTCTCCGTTTACAGTTGCCCCTTTTTCCCTCTGGGGTGAAGGCTGGGCTGGCACCTGGCGGGGAGGGGTTGAGGAGGAGGAGGCCCCTGAGCGCGGGGTGGGTGTGCGGCCCTGTCAGATCTGCGGGTGCCCCCACTGCCCAGACCCCGCAGGGAGGAGCCTGGGACTTGGCGTCCCTTACAGATGAACATCCAGCAGCAGCAGGCAACGAGGCGGGACTTAGCAATATACCTCTGTCGGGATGTGATCACGCAAAGTCTCCATTTACTGAGTTCATGCAAGACCCTCTGCACGCATCATCTCATTTCACCCCCAACATTTGGGCTGAGTATTCTTAGGTCCGTTTTATAGGTGAGGAAACAGATCTTGTAGAGTCAGGATTCTCACCCGGATCCGTCCCGAATTGCATAGCTCCAGGAGCCCTGGGACTCTAAGGAGCTTGCAGTACAACTCGTGTGTGTACAGAGGCCACCTACGAGGGGGGAAAGCGAGGCCTGTCCCCTGTGCTTGGTGATCCAGCCGTATGTCTTGGGTAGCCTCCTTCACCCGCAGATTCCGCACCCTCACCCAGGCTAGTGCCCGCCCCCCGTAAAGTTGTTAGGATTGGGGGCCGTGGTCCCTGACCAGGATTTCATCTGGACGTCCCCGAGGTCTCTGCTTCGGTGTCACCTCTCGGTGCCTTATTGGGACCCGACGTATGTCCATTGGCTTCTCTGCGTTATCTGCCTCCCCCAGTAGAATGGAAGCTTCACAGAGGCAGGGCTTTCTCTGGCTTGTTCATCCCCGAGGGCCCAGGGCCTGGCACAGAGCAGGAGCCCAGTAAATGCTTGTGGAACGCACGGCTGACACACCGTCTCCCTCCTTCTCCACAGGTGAGGTGACCGTTCTGGTGGCTAGCGTGAGTGTGCCGGCCTGGCTGAGGAGGCAGAGACAGGTGAGGGGCTTTGAGCCTGTGCGTGCTGGGGGCGGGGGGGGGGGGGACTGGGGGGGCCAGGAGGCCGGGGAGGCATCGCCGGCGCCCCACCGTGGAGGACAGAGGAGGCATCGTTCAGATGCCTGCCCGGTGAGGGGCTAGAGGGCTCCTCTTCCTTGCTTTGACAGTACTAAGCTCCTTTTGTGGGGGCTACAGTGGGTCAGAGAGTGGACTGGGGGCCTCTGCCCTTTTACATTAGGAAGGGTTTCCCATGTACTGGAAATTTCTGCAATATTTGTGCAAAAGAAGGAAATGAGGACTTTCCTCTAGCAAAGAAATTGCAACTCAGATAGCAGCTGGAGACTCGTCAGGTACAGCCAGTAACTACGGCCATAGTCCAGCGACCTATATGTCACGGTACAGGACAGAAGCCCGGCTGCGCTGTTCTCGGGCAGTGACAGACGAGTCGGTTTCGTCATCAGTCTGTCCCCGACATGCCAGGTAGCCCACCAAGGAGTGCGAGTCCAGGCAGGGACGTGAATGCAGAGTGCCTGCCTTCACGGGGTCCACCCTCCCGGGGAGGCGGGTACAGAACCGTGCAGGAGGGGTGCCCGACCTGGACTTGGAGTGGGAATCCTGAAAAATGCGTAGGAAGGAGCTGGCTGTGTGGAAAGCAGGGAGGTGTCAGGGGACCCCTGCAGAGGGAACGGCATGGGGCCTGGCCAGGAGCAGGGAGCTGGTGAGGCACGCGGGCTCCCTCCCACTGTGCCGGGAAGATCGAGTGTGTGCCGGTTCGAGGCCCATCTCAGCAGAGAATTCAGCTTTCTTGGTCACCGGCCAGTGTCTGTGTGACCTGTGGTGGGGTGAGCGCAGTGACTGGGGTTTATAAAACAATGGTCTCCGTTCTTAAAATGGGCAGAGTGTGTCTGGGTGTCTGTCCTAGGACCAGAAGAGCCTGAGTCAGACCCTGAGTTGTTACAATATCCGTGGCCCACTGGTCACACTAGACTTGCAGAATGCTGACGAGTTTTGTCTTTGTCCTCCTCCTCCACTCACCTCCTCCCTGTGCCCTGGAGTAGCCTGCCAGGGCGTCTCTCACTTGTTCCAGGGCCTGATGTCGGAGGCCATGGACCAGCCCGCTGGGAGCCCTGGAAAGCCGAGGCCGGGAGAGGGTGGTGACAGTGGCACGGAACCGGGCACCTGCCAGGAGCTCCTGCACCGACTTCGGGAGCTAGAGGTGGGGCACAAGACGGGGGGGGGGGGCAGTGCCGTCTGGGGCCCTCGGGAGCTTAGGTAGGCGTTATGGATGTGGGTGGACCTTCCTCTCAACCCGCTTTGCTGGGCTGGAGCAGAGCTGAACGTTCTCTAGCAAAGCTCCTCTGAGAAGCCTTTTCTTTGCTCTGAGCTCTCCAAACTGGGGGTCGGGGGGGGCAGCTTGGGACAAGAGGCATGCACAGGGGCAGGGCTGTCCTAGCCCCCAAATGTCTCCCTTCTTTACCCCCTTTTCTCCCCCCACTTTCACGCCCTTGCCGGTTTAAGAAAGGCATGGTCACAGGGGCCACAGGAAGAAGGGTTTAGATGACCCAGGGCTTAGGATTTGAGGGAAAAGGGCAAGGATCCCTCACTAAGCTCTTTGCCATATTCTTAAGACCCTGCCCTCCTCCCTCCAGCCTCCTCTGCCCTCCCCCCAGGGAAATAAGGATTACTTTGGGCACATCCCAGCTTAGGTCCTCCTGGCCACTGTGTCTCCGCAGTCCCTCCAACCTCCCTGACTGAGGTTGGGGTTTACAGAAAACCAGCCATCTCAGCTCTGCCTTTCTGATGCCTTCTCTCCATCTCTGCAGGCCTCCCCGTGGGGAATCCAGCCAGAGCCAAGAGCTGGGATGGGGCGTAGCTAGTAAACTCCATGCCTCCCCTTCCCCAAAAGGAATTTGCCCTGGTGGAGGAATGATCCCACAGCCTCCTTGTCGGCCCCCTTTCTCCTTCCTGCAGGCAGAGAACTCGGCGCTTGCTCAGGCCAATGAAAACCAGCGGGAGACCTATGAACGCTGTCTAGATGAGGTCTGTGGGGTCTCCAGGGGGACTGATGCAGGGGGAGGTGGGGAAGCTGGGAGGAGCACGGGTTGTCGGTGCTCCAGGCAGAGGCTGGTGGGCTGATGGCTGTGCCTCGGGCCCTCTGTCCCCAGGTTGCCAACCATGTGGTGCAGGCACTGCTAAACCAGAAGGTAAGCAGCCACGGGAGACGTTCTCGCCCCTGAGCCCAGACGCCCTGGGGAGAGGCCCTGAATACAGCAGGGGAAGTCCTTCCTGGGGACCCCTGAGCCTACTCACGTAGGGGCTAGAGGAGGGAGCTTGGTGGAAGTGGCCTATTGACCCTCCAACAAGGCTCCTTCTCCCCACCTCGGACAGGTCCATACTGTTCTACCTGGAGGAGAGGTGGGCTAGGTAAGGCCAGGTCTTCGAGCTATGGTAACTTTGATTTGGGCTTGAATCTTCCCTAATCCTGGCCCCAGCTGGTTTCTCCAGATTGTGATGGCCTTGATAGCAGTGTTAATATTGTGAGCATAAGGTGGCATCTAAATATTTACTCAAGTACTGTGGGAACTTCTTGACTTCTGAGCCACTCTGACCCCCAGGTCTTCCTCTGCCTTATATGGGCCCTTCTTTGATGTGTGGCTTCTTAGAGGCAGGGGGTTGGCTCAAGGGATGGGAAAGATGCCAAAGGGAATAGGATTTACCTCCCACCAGGGGTGGTAGACTTTAGAGAATTTACCATCCCCAGAAAATATGACAGCTACAAACGTAGGCAGGCTCAGCTTCCCCTAGAAGGAGGCTGCAGGAGAAGGGCATGCCCAGCAGGAGTGCCCGCTACTCTGATGAAGGAGACCGGGCTCATACAACTCGCCCCCTCCCCGCTATCCTCTCCTTGTCTCCCTCCGCCTCCCTGGGCTCAGGACCTGCGGGAGGAGTGCATCAAGCTGAAGAAGAGGGTGTTTGACCTGGAACGGCAGAACCAGATGCTGAGCGCCCTGTTTCAGCAGAAACTCCAGCTGACGACAGGCTCCCTCCCTCAGGTGGGCACAAGCGATTCTCCTTCCCTCCTCCTGCCTCAGCTTCCTGCCGCTCCCAGCCCCATCAGCATCATCACCTTGTTTTCTCCCGACACTTGAAGAAGCGGGCCACCAGCCATTCCCCTCCATTCTGGGGGCTGTGGCCATCTGGGAAAGGCCCATCTAGCCTGATAGATCTGAGCCTTAGTTGGGGAGGGGACGACTCCCTGAGTCCCCTCAAGCTTGGCTCTCCCCCGCCTCCCAGGTGCTCCTTGCCCCACTGGATGTCATCCCTGTTGTTGACAGAGAAGGTTCTTGCTTGGCTCCTGCCCTGTGTGGGGTGATGGGTGGAGGCTGAAAATGCAATGATTTCAAGCTCCCAAGGGGCCCCTTTGGCCACCATGTTGCTTCTTCTTGGCCAGGGGCAGGGGCGGGGCTGGGCGTAAGGCGCCCAGTGCTGGGCGTCACAGAGAGGTCAGGAAAGGCACGTCCCACCCCCCCCACCCCCCCACCCCCCGCCCCGGGTCATTCTGTGTGGGTGTGTAGTTGCATATGCTCGCACAGTGACACACAGGCGTGTCCTCAAACGTTAGTCCCTGATCGTAGACCTGACACCTGCCTTATCCGGGAAAAGCAGAAGGCTACTAGGTGTGAATCCTGTACTCAGTTAAGATGTCCCTTGGGGGGCGCCTGGGTGGCTCAGTTGGTTAAGCGGCTGACTCTTGATCTCAGCTCAGGTCTTGATCTCAAGGTTGTGAGTTCACGCTCTATATTGGGCTCCATGCTGGGCACGGAGCCTACTTAAAAGAACAACAAAAAAGATGTCACTTGCGGTCGCTGTATCAGGAGCCCCAAGGCTGGGGTGAGATATGGGGGTGGGAGGATCAGGACCAGCTCCAGGGACTTGAAGTGAACCTTGGGTTCTCAGGTTCAGCCAGCACATCCCTACCCCACCCCCAACCTTGACAAGAAGAAAAGCACCTTCTGGGTGTATCTGTCTGATGCAATTCTCTAAAGTCTACCACCCCTGGTGGGAGGTAAATCCTATTCCCTTTGGCATCTTTCCCATCCCTTGAGCCAGGCAGCTCTTGGCCCCCAGACCTTAAGCAGGATGCCCCACGGCTCACTGGCTGAGGCTTCTCATCACCATGGCCTTTTTGGAGGCTCTCTCCCCAAGGCCCATGCAGAGCTGGGTCTGAGTTGATGGCAGTAACTTTGTAGCTCTTCCTGCCCTGGACAGGTCCCCCTGGGATCCCCAGAGGCCTAACCCCGCTAGCCAAGCTCACCCCGTGCATACCTTTCTTGGCGACCAGTGATAACAGAGGTGTAGATCATCCTTAAATCACTGAAAGGAAATCTGGGACCTTTAGGGGTTTGGGGCAATAGATCTATCTTCCCCAGTGGTAACATGACATAATAGAGCATAAACCTTGGCCTCAGATACGCTTGGATTGGGCCCCTAACTTAGCTAATTCTTAGCTATGTGACCCTGGGCAAATTATTTAACCTTATGAACCTGTTTTTTTCTTAAAAGTGAGGATTAAGATACCCATATTGCAGGTTATCATGAGGATGAAATGAAATAATATATAGTGTTTGGCCCATAGTTGTAGTCAATGATTAGCAACTATTTATATTATTAATGTTACTCTCAAGTTGTGCTTTGCTAGGATGAAAGCTCCATTGAGCAAATGCTAATTAAGCTCTTACTGTGGGCAGCGCCTTTGCCAACGCGTGTATGGAACTGGACAGGGCTGTGGTGGGTGCAGAGCACGTAAACCCTGAGTCTGCTCCGGTCTGCTGCGAGCTAAGGCAGGTCTGCAGACAGCCATAGTACGGAGCTGGGTGACAGTACTGTCCACGAGCCCGGAGCGGGGAGAGGCCAGCAGAGTGGCCTTAGAGAGGTGACACTGGACCTGGGCCTTGCTGCACGGGCGATTTAAAAAGTAGAGTTGCAGGTGGGGAGAAGGGATGCCCTGTGGGAGGAACTGCAGGGAAACCCCGGGCAGAAGCAAGCTGTTCGGCTGGGCTGGAACGGAGGCTATGCCAAGGAATAGCAGTGAGAACCAGAGGTGGCGGGCGCCTGGGTGGCTCAGTCGTAAAGCGTCTGCCTTCAGCTCAGGTCATGATCCCAGGGTCCTGGGATCGAGCCACGCGTCGGGCTCCCTGCTCCGCGGGAAGCTTGCTTCTCCCTCTCCCTCTGCCCCCTGCTTGTGTTCCCTCTCTCTCGCTGTGTCTCTCTCTGTCAAATAAATAAATAAAATCTTAAAAAGAACCAGAGGTGGCATCAGGGAAGGACCAGCAGGCCGGGCCCAGAATGCCGGCAGAGGGGTCCAGACCTGTCTCCTTCGGCAAGTGGGCAGGAATAGGAGGCTTTAGAGGAAAAGGAAAAAAAAATACTTCTGCTTCGTGGATAAGGGATTTGTAAAGCCACTGAACCAGGTCGGGGAGACAAACGCTGAGCAGCATCCAGGCCAGAGGAGTGAGGATCTGGGCTGTAGCTGGCCGGCCAGAAGAGGGAGAAACACCCCAGAGGCAGGAGTTTAAAGCTGACTCCTGTCTAGTCGAGACGCCTCGGTGATGGAAATGACATTCACAGGGACTGAGAGAGAGGTGACCCATGATTCCGTAGTGGTACTTTTGTCATCCTCAGAGACCATTTGGGCGGGGGGGAGCAGAGATGAGAACCCCTACCATCTCTCTTCTCGGACCCAGTAACAGATGCCTCTGCGCCAGTCTCAGCTGTCCCGGGGAAGCTCGGGTCATAGGCAGAACAGGAAGGGGCTGTTGGGGGCCGGCCCTCTATAATCGGAAGGGGGCCCCGCAGAGAAGCAGAGCGGTCCTGGAGCCGCAAATTAGGCTTGCCACTGCCCTCTGCCCCTGGGACCTTCTTTTTCTCCAGAGCCCCAGGGCATCTCCCTGCCACCTGGGCTCACATGTCTTCATTCCACCTGTGCACAGTCTCCCGAGGCTCCTCTGACCAAGTGGCAGGGATGGTGGCAGAAGCCACACTGGAGGCCAAGAGATGTCCCCAAAGGAGCAGACTTGGAAGAACATTTTCCTGCCCTGGAGGGGAAGGCCGAACTTCGTGAGGGGGTACGGACCCGGGACAGACAGCCCCAGTGCTAACTCTGCCTCTCCCCTGCAGATCCCACTTGCGCCGCTCCAGCCGCCTTCAGAGCTACCGGCCTCTCCCTCCCTGAGCTCTGCCGAGGGACCGACCACCCCGCTGCCGCTGGGGCACTGTGCTGGGCAGAGAGAGGTAGGAGGGCTGGCCAGAGTGCTCTGTGGCTTTGCTGGCGACGGACTCCTCAGTCGGTTCTCTGTTGCAGCTTCCTAAGGAGTGCCAGGGGGAGGGCTGCTCCCTGGTGCCCAGATCCTCATCTGGGTATGAGCCTCAGACCGGGAGAAACAGGACCCGACCGCCAGTCACTAGCCTTGCGAGCAAAGTTGGTTAGTGGTAGACTCGTGGTTACCATTTCCTGAGCTCTCGCTCTGGGTTGCACACCTGGATCTCGTTTATATATTTTTTAATAATTTTTGACCTATATTCACAATTGTCTCTATTCAAGTCTAGAACTATTACTCATTTTTTCTTTTGCTTCCGTGGTTTCCTTTATTTTAGGAGGTTAAGCACAATTACCACCCCATTTTATAGACGATGCCGTGAAGCTTAGGTGAAAAAACTAGCTGAAGTCCGTATAACTAGTTGAGCAGTCGACCTGGGACTTGAACCTACATAGTCTGGCTCAGGGGCCTGTGTGGTTAACCACTATGCCAGATGAGCTGGGCCCAAGAAGGAGCTGGGCAGAAACGGGGAGAGGCTTGCCGTGGAGCTGTCGCAGTTGCCTCCTCCCTGGGGTGCAGGTCCACAGGACAGCTGTCTGACCCGAGAAGGCCTGGGCTTGCTGGCAGGGACTGACTTAGCACTTGGCCACATAGCATCCCCTTCTTGAGTCTCTGTGTTCTTTCTGGAGCCTGGAAAATGGACAGGCCTCCCTCCCCTGGGGCAAACATAGATAGATATCAGGGTTGTAGGTGGTGTCAACCCTGCTGACCCAAACAGTAGTGGGGGGTGGAAGCAGGGGGGTGCTCGGATAACCAGGAAGGGAGGTGAGGTCCCCACCCCACCCCAGGTACACCAGGAGGAAGAGTTGGGGTAACCAGGGCTCAGTGACTTAAGGAAGCTGAGCTGTCCTATCCGAGAAGCTGTTAATTCCTTTTGGGGACTCGGACAAAACCAGGCCAGCTCTGTTCCTGACATACTCAGTTTGGCCCAGCTCAGGTCCTAGGCCTGCACGCGGGCCCCTCCTCATGTTGTTTCTCCCCGAAGGTGTGTTGGGAGCAGCAGCTGCGGCCAGGAGGCCCAGGACCCCCGGGACCCCCGGCCGCCCCACCCCCGGCACTGGATGCCCTGTCCCCGTTCCTTCGAAAGAAAGCGCAGATCCTGGAGGTGCTGAGAGCCCTGGAAGAAACTGACCCCTTGCTTCTTTGCTCGCCTGCCACCCCATGGCGGCCCCCAGGCGAGGGTCCCGGCTCCCCAGAGCCGATCAACGGCGAGCTGTGTGGCCCGCCCCAGCCTGAACCCTCCTCCTGGGCCCCCTACCTGCTCCTAGGCCCTGGTAGCCTGGGAGGCCTGCTACACTGGGAGCGCCTCTTGGGGGGCCCAGGGGAGGAAGAGGGTGCTGGGCGGCCCTGGGGCCCTGGTAGGGGCTCCTCCCAGGCCCAAGGCACTGGCTCTGGGCCACCCTGTGCCCCAGGCAGCAGCAGCTCCTCCTCCTCGGATGAGGCAGGTGACCCCAACGAGGCCCCCAGCCCTGACACCCTGCTTGGGGCCCTGGCCCGCAAACAGTTGAACCTGGGCCAGCTCCTTGAGGACACAGAGTCTTACCTACAGGCCTTCTTGGCCGGGGCTGCAGGCCCACTCAACAGGGACCAGCCAGGTCCCGGGCAGCCATCTTCCCCAGACCAGGGCCCCCCACAGCTGTCCAAGTCCAAAGGCCTCCCCAAGTCAGCTTGGGGTGGGGGTACCCCAGAGGCCCACAGGCCGGGCTTTGGTGCTACCTCAGAGGGCCAGGGGCCCCTCCCCTTCCTCAGCATGTTCATGGGTGCGGGTGATGCCCCCCTGGGCTTGCGGCCTGGCCACCCCTACTCCTCATCTCAGGTGAAAAGCAAGCTCCAAATTGGCCCCCCTTCTCCCGGGGAAGTCCAGGGACCCCTTCTGCCCTCTCCAGCCAGAGGTCTCAAGTTTCTAAAGCTGCCTCCAGCTTCGGAGAAGGTCCCCAGCCCAGGAGGCCCCCAGCTCAGCCCCCAGCTTCCCCGGAACTCCCGAATCCCCTGTCGCCACAGTGGTTCTGATGGCAGCCCCTCCCCGCTGCTGGCCCGCAGGGGTCTGAGTGGAGGAGAGCTGTCCCCGGAGGGAGCACAGGGCCTGCCCACCAGCCCTTCCCCCTGCTCTGCAGCTCTGGACTCTGCACAGCTCAGACCTCCCCAGCCAGTGTTGTCCACCACGCTGTCCCCGGGACCCGTGGTCTCTCCTTGCTATGAGAACATCCTGGACCTTTCCCGGAGCACCTTTAGGGGGCCTTCCCCAGAGCCACCTCCATCCCCACTGCAGGTACCCACCTACCCACAATTAACTCTGGAGGTGCCACGGGCCCCTGAGGTCCTCAGAAGTCCTGGAGCTCCCTCCAGCCCTTGCCTCCCAGAATCCTGCTCCTATGGGAATGCCCAGGAGAAGAGTTTGGACAAAGCCGGTTCGGAGTCTCCCCATCCTGGCCGCCGGACCCCTAGCAGCTCATCTAAGAAGCCCAGCCAGGGGGCAGGGCGGCGACCTGGGGATCCTGGCTACACCCCTCTGCGGGACAGACTGGCAGCCCTGGGGAAACTGAAGACTGGCCCCGAAGGGCCAGAGAAAAACGGGGTGCCAGCCAGGCCTGGCACCGAGAAGGTGCGGGGAGCAGGGAGGTCAGCGGAGAGCCCTGGAGACGTGGCGCCTCCCACCCCCCGGCCTCCTGAGGGGCCAGAAGCCAAGGGGGCCCTGCGGGGGGCAGTGGCCTTAGGCACGAGCAGCCTGAAGCAGCAAGACCCTGGGCTCCTGGGGGACCCCGGGGCCCGAGTCTACTCCTCCCACTCCATGGGGGCCCGGGTGGACCTGGAGCCCGTCTCACCAAGGAGCTGCCTCACCAAAGTGGAGCTGGCCAAGAGCCGGCTGGCAGGGGCCCTGTGCCCCCAGGTACCCCGCACCCCTGCCAAAGTGCCCACCTCAGCCCCCAGCCTTGGCAAGCCCAATAAGAGCCCCCATGGCAGCCCAACGAAGCTACCTTCCAAGTCCCCCACCAAGGTGGTACCCCGCCCGGGGGCCCCACCGACCACCAAGGAGCCCCCTAAGCCTGACAAGGGGAAGGGCCCACCGTGGGCCGACTGCAGCGGCGGCGCTCCGGCCCAGCCTCCGTCCCCTGCCCCTGGCCCTGCAGACCCAAGCCAAGGCCCCGACGGCCGGGCCCCGCACTCGGCCATCGAGGAGAAGGTGATGAAGGGCATCGAGGAGAACGTGCTGCGGCTCCAGGGCCAGGAGCGGGCACCGGGCGCCGAGGCCAAGCACCGCAACGCCAGCAGCATCGCCAGCTGGTTCGGCCTGAAGAAGAGCAAGCTGCCGGCGCTGAACCGGCGCGCAGAGGCCGCCAAGAGCAAGGAAGCGGCCGGCGGGGGCTCCCCGCTCCGGAAGGAGGTCAAGGTGGAAGCCCGGAAGCTGGAGGCCGAGAGCCTCAACATCTCCAAGCTGATGGCTAAGGCGGAAGACCTCCGCCGGGCACTGGAGGAGGAGAAGGCCTACCTGAGCAGCCGGGCCCGGCCGCGGCCCGGAGGACCGGCTCCGGGACCGAGTACGGGGCTGGGGCAGGTGCAGGGCCAGCTGGCTGGCATGTACCAGGGCGCGGACACCTTCATGCAGCAGCTGCTCAACAGGTGAGGAAGGCCTGGCCCCGGTCAGCAGGCGCTGAGTAGCTGGGGGCACTCCCCCCCACCCCCCATGGGCCCTCCTGGGGCTGGGACTGCTTTCCCTGAGAGCAGAAAGGGCAGGAGGTCGAGTAAAATGCCCCCAAAGCATCTAGGGGCTAATGGGCTGGCCCAGAGGAAAGATCGGGGCTTAGATCGGAAGCCTGGGCTTTGTGCCCCAGCCCCCCTCCTCTCTGGCCGCCTGATGTTGCACGTGCTGAGACCCAGCTTCTCACTGAAGAAGAGTTAACAGTCCACATTCTCCTGAGTCGCCTCCAGCGTCAGCTGGAGTTAACCGTGGGCTGATAGGGGTCTTACTCTGGGATTTTCTGTCCTGTAGCACACGGGGCTCCGCTCCCCATCTTGCCCTTTGCCACCTGCCACAGACTCAGCAGCGGGAGCGGTGGCTCAGAGGAGGGGCCGTCCCGTCTGGGGGTTGTTCCGTCCAGGCCAGATGAGGCAGAATGTCCATAGGGGTTGGGCACCGGGTGGGGGTGTGGCCTGTGTGGACCAGGAGGTGACCAGGCTGCCATCTACTAGCAGATGGCGTCAAGAGGTCTCTAGGCTTGACCCTGTGTGGCTTTTGGAGAACTTGTCCCATCTCCCCTGCTGTTTCTCTGAGGTTTTTCCTAGAGCTTCTGCCTGTTCCCAGCATCAGGAGGAGTTGATGGCGGCAGCCACCGGGGCTATGTCCCCTTTCCCAGGGGCCGGGGGCAGTGGGGATTTCGCTAGACCCAGCCCCACCGGAGGGCGTGAGGTCCGAGTGGGTGCACCCGGGCCTCCCTTCACCTTCGTCTACCCCGCTGCCTGTAGGGTGGATGGCAAGGAGCTGCCGCCCAAGAACTGGCGGGAGCCCAAACCCGAGTATGGCGATTTCCACCAGCCAGTGTCCTCTGACCCCAAGAACCCCTGGCCAGCCTGTGGGCCTCGAAATGGCCTGGTGGGGCCTCTTCAGAGCTGTGGAAAACCTCCTGGAAAGGTAGGTTCTTGGTGGCTAGGTATTGGGCCTGGCTCTGTGGCCCTGCCAGATCTCCCACCCCCTGGAGGGTCCCCCTTCCCTGGGTCGTGGAAGCTGCTGGGTGTACTCGTGGTCTCTGGGGGCTGGTGGGCTCCGGGGGTCCTAATGACAGAGCTTGGGGAGGGGCCTGGGCGGGGGTGGAAGGAATGGGTTCTGAGGTCTCCTGTACCCCCACACAGCCGAACAGCGAGCCGGGAAGGCGGGAAGAGATGCCCTCAGAGGACAGCCTGGCTGAGCCAGTGCCCACCTCACACTTCACAGGTCAGCAGGGTCAGGGGCCAAGGATGGGACCTGCCCCTCAGCCCCTGCCCACTTTACTGCTTTCTTGTCACTGCAGCAGGTGCTAGGCCCTGAGTGCCATCTTGGGGCCAAGCACCAGGTAGGCACTGGAACTGCACAGAACTAAATCCCTCCCTGCCCTTGGGTACCTGGCCTGCTTCCCTCCCCGCCGCCCCACATATCCTTCCACGTCTAGGGGAGTTGAGGGGGAGGACTGGCAGGGGTGACGACAGCCTGTTGGGCCAGGAGGGGCCCTGCCCAGGTGGGGAGCCCTGGCTGGGGCAGAAAGCCGGAAGAAGAAGGCAGAGGGGCGGAGCCTGCAGCCTCCCCTCCCTGACTTACCCTCCCCTCCCCAGCCTGTGGCTCCTTGACTCGAACCCTGGACAGTGGCATTGGGACCTTTCCACCCCCAGACCATGGCAGCAATGGGACCCCCAGCAAGAATCTTCCCAAGACAAAGCCACCACGGCTGGACCCCCCACCCGGAGTGCCCCCGGCTCGGCCCCCACCCCTTACCAAAGTCCCCCGCCGTGCCCACACGCTGGAGCGTGAGGTGCCAGGCATAGAGGAGCTGCTGGTGAGCGGGCGGCACCCTAGCATGTCAGCCTTCCCCGCGCTGCTCACCGCCGCTTCGGGCCACCGGGGCCATCAGACCTGTCCTGACGGTGAGTAGACGGGCAGAAGGGCGGGTCATCCCTGGAGCTCTACCTGCCACCACCCACCTTCCCCTTGTCCCCATGCAGATCCCTGTGAAGACCCAGGCCCTCCCCCTCCTGTCCAGCTGGCTAAGAACTGGACCTTCCCCAACGCGAGGGCAGCCAACAGCTCCGCTGACCCTTTTCTATGCCCATCCCGACAATTGGAGGGGCTGCCCAGGAACCCCATGGTGAGCATGGCCAGAAAGGGGACAGGCCTGGAGGGCAGGAGGGACATGGGGAGAGCAGTTCCTGCAACGAGGTACAGCCCTGTCTTAGAAGAGGCTGAAGGGTCAGCCCCCTTGGATGCCCCTCCGGGCAGCCCACCCACCTGCCCCTTCTCACACCCCTCTTGGAGAAAGGGTTTCTCTCCCTCCCCAGAACCTCAGTAGGACCATGTTCAGTTCTGCCTCGGGCCACCTTGGTGGGCCCCCTCTGCAGCACCCCGTCAGATGGGCAGAGCCCAGCACCTCTCCAGCCCGGCTGGGGAGGGGTGAAAGGAGCTACCTCCTGAGCTTCCCTTCCTTTCCCAGGCCCTGCCCATGGACCAGAAGCGGAGCCTGGAGCCCAGCCACCCAGCCCCTACACCCCAGGGCCCGGCATTTGGAGGTAGCCGCACGCCCAGCACATCGGACGTGGGCGAGGAAGGGAGAGTGGCCAGTGGCGGCCCCCCAGGTCTGGAGACCTCAGAGTCTCTCAGTGACTCCCTCTACGATTCACTCTCCTCCTGCGGGAGTCAGGGCTGAGGGGCTGCGCCACACTAGGGCCCCTCTCTGGCGTTGGAGACCACTGACTGGACCAGCTGTCCTCGTGCCCCATCCCTTGGGGCCCATGGGGCCCCTCCCTGCAGGGACCAAGGAGGCAGATGGATCAGAAGGTGAAGGGGGTCCCTGACACACCCCATTACCCACCGCTGCTGTGGAGGGGATGCCCACTGTCAGCTCAGGGAGAGACCCCACCCTTGGTCCCTTCTCTCACCTGGAGTAAGGCTCGTCCTCTGAGGGCCTGGGGGTTCAAGGTCGCTGTGTCCCGGCCCCCAGCGCCCCCTTGAGGCTGAGCCACCTTGTGGTGCTGGGCTTCCCGCCCACCAGCTGTGCCATCTCCAGCCTGGCTGCTCCCTGCCCTGGAGCCCCGAGGGGCCAGCCCAGAGTCCCCGGGCCGGTGGAGTTTGGGGGGCGAAGGGTCAAGTTGCCTTCTCTCTCTGTCTGCCCTGGTCCTCCCTGCTGTCTGGATGGTGCTGCCCTCCCCTGCCCCATGTCTTTGGGGTCCGTTTGTCTGTCTTTTTGTGGTTTTTTTATATTGAAGCGCCTGGCCCAGCCCCCACCCCCATCCCCGCACTGCGGTTAATTTATCTGTCGTTAAGAACTCGGCTGCTCTGCTTCCAGCCTCTGCTTCTGCCCTATTCCTAATAAAACGTGGAGGCCCCTCCCTGCCCTGGACTCCGCTTTTTCTGTGGGAGGTCTCCGGGGTGGACAGATGGGTGGGGGCTGCGTGGGCGCCAGGGTGAGGGACCCCAGGGACCTAGACTTGGCCTCAGGTGCCCTTGTGAGGCAGCCCCCTGCCACCAGCAGAGCTGCTGGTGGGGTCACCTTAGAAGGTCACGAAGGGTTGGGGTGTGGGACCTACTTAGGCCTGGAATGGTGCCTGGGGTCAGGGGATTCATTCCCCTGCGGTAGGGCAGAGGCTGGGCTGCCTGTGGGGGAGGGGTGCGGCTGTGGGCATGCGCTCAAACTCCGGTACATACTGGGGGGGATGGGGTGTGCAGTGAGCTTCGGGGACTGCTGTGTAGACAGAGTTAAGTGTCTGTAGCCTCCTGTTGCCAGAAAGCAAAGCACAGCTGGGTCTCAAACTGTTGCCACCTTCTTTTTTTTAATTTTATTTTATTTTATTTATTTGAGAAAGAGGGAGAGCATGAATGGGGGAGGAACAGAGGCAGAGGGAGAAGCAGACTCCCCACTGAGCAGGAAGCCCGGAAGTGAAGTGGGGCTCCATGCCAGGACCCCGGGATCATGACCTTAGCCGAAGGCAGACGCTTAACTGACTGAGCCCCCCAGGCACCCCCTGTTGCCACCTTCTTATCTCTCCTCAGACATTGGGCTTTCCCCCCAGATCTTCTTGCCCCTATTTCTACCTCAGATTTCTTTCTTTCTTTCTTTCTTTCTTTCTTTCTTTCTTTCTTTCTTTCTTTCTTTCTTTCTTTCTTTCTTTCTTTCTTTCTTTCTTTTTTCTTTCTTCTTTCTTTCTTTCTTTCTTTCTTTTTCTTTCTTTCTTTCTTTTTTTTTAAAGATTTTATGTATTTATTTGACAGGGAGAGAACGGGAACACAAGCAAGGGGAGCAGCAGAGGGAGAGGGAGAAGCAGGCTCCCGGCAGAGCAGGGAGCCCGATGTGGGGCTTGATCTCAGGACCCTGGGATCATGATCTGAGCTGAAGGCAGATGCTTAACCAACTGAGCCACCCAGGTGCCCCTCTACCTCAGATTTCAACCAGAAGTTCCCCTTGCTCTGAAATTCTCACTTCAGGAAGGGGAGGCCAAGAATGAGGCTGTGTGGAAGGGTCTAGGCTTCTAGGAGTTATTTCATACTCTCCACATGGCATGAAAAGGCCACGGGGTGGCGGTGGCCCTCTAGGCCTTGGATTTCCCGTTGGGCATGAAGCTGGGCATTAGCTGGAGGTAAGCCAGGGGGCACCTAGACCATCACACATTGGCCAGCCAAGTTGGGCCAAGGAGGGCCTCCTTCCTGCCCAGGTTGCCAGGTGTGGGGTGACTTGTTGCGTGCCCATCAGACCTAGCCGGTACCTAGCCTCTCCCCATCATGTACAGTCTGAAGGCCACCTGGGCAGCAGGCGCTCAGTACTTCTGGCCTTGTGGCTGGGATTCTGGACCGTTCATCATGGGGGTGGGGGCCCTCTGGCGAACACATGGTCTGTGTTGGCACCACAGGCTTGCAGAGCTGAGGTCAGGGGTGCCTGGCAGGGAGTAGGGCTGGGCCCATTCACACCTCGGTGGTACGCTGGCTGTCGCTCTGTGCCCTGGCCAGCCCAAGGAAGGTCAGGGTAGGGAGGGTGTCTGGGCCTCCCTTTAAACTAGCTCCTTTCACTGGTGTCTCCAGCCCTGGAATGCTCCAGAGAGCAGTAGAAGAACTCCCCCCATTAAAATAAACACCTACCATGGTGCCAGTCTGGCTGAGAAGTGATGGAGCCTCAGGAGAGTGGTTTCTTTCCGAGTGTGTAGCTTGCCTTTCTTCTGGCAGGACTTTAATCTCCTCCTCCCTTTTTGGCCTATGGATCACTCCTGATGGGCAGGGCTTGAGAGCACTAGACAGGGAACTCAAGAGTCTTAGCCACTGAGTCTGGTTTTGTGGGAAAGTGGCATCCTTTCTCTGGACCTTGGTTTTCCTCATCTATGGAAGGAAGATCAGGAGATTGGGCCAGACCACCTTTCTCCTTAGCTCTCTAGTTCTTCCTATGTCTCCTTTAATCTGGCCTCTCTCCCTCCCGTTTCCCTTGGTTGATGTCCTGGAAGAAATTAACAAGACTTAGAGAAGGCTCAAGTCAGATATCTTGGTTTTCCCTAAACGTCCGAATCCCATTTTCTCACTTCCATCTTCTATCTGCAGCTCCTTTCCCATTGTCCCTTCCGCTTTTATGGGCTAGCGAATGATATTGCCAGGCTACTAATCTGCCTCTTGCCACGGGGACTTATACAAAGGCTACATCCTTCTAATTTTTTATTTCTGGGCTCTTCGGGCGCCTTTCTCTGTTTGAACCTGATGTATTACCTCATTTCCTTGTTAGTCCAGAATTGTTTGCCTGCCGGGTATTTACCCTCTGTCCTTTCCGGGAAAGAGTTTGGCATGGTGGGTTTGACTCTGGACTCCACTTCTGGCAAGCTGAAACCAGGTGGTACATCCATGTTTGTGTCACCAGGGTCTGGCCCGTCTGCTGTCAGGCTCTGTTCTGCAGTGTTGGAAATGCAAGGTGTCCCCTCGGCCCCTGGGGCAGCGTGGGCCAAGCAACCTCAGGCACACCTGGTACCTGGGAGCCAGCCCTGCCCTCCTGACAGTTCCAAGGTGGGCAGCTCCATTCCTAAATCTGCCCATGTCCAGCCCACGGAACTGGGTGCGCCCTCCGTCTGAAGTAAGCCTGTGGAGGGGGGACACACACGTGGGTCAAAGACACTCCTGGGGAACCAGTTTCTCCTTGTACTTCAAGGAAGGGTTTGGCTAAAAGACTACTTGATCTTCACGATGGCAGAATGCTGCATATCTCGGTTGGCAACATCTGCTGGCAGGATTAAGGTGACCTCACTATTTTCTCCATGAACAATGGGTGATGTTTGCCTTACCATTGTGTGTGACCCCTTCTGCTGAATTTTCCAAACAGAGGAAGCCCAAACTGCCAGGCCCCCCTTATCCCCCCTTCAAATGGCGTTAAGGCATCAGCAAAAGACTGAGAAGGTTTCAGGTTTCACATCACTGGACACCCTGCCTTTTACAGGAAATGTCCTAAAATGTTAACAGGTTTTCTCTGGCTTGCCAAGAGTTTTTATTGCTAGATTTTCTACAAATAGTATGTTCTGTTTTCTTTATCAAAAAAGGTTTTAAAAAAGAAACAGTCATGCTCTGCAGCAAACTCTAGATATACCCACCCATCCTTTAATCCTGTGTGAGTTAATTCAAACATGTACTTTTTTTTAAAGACACATGAATGTGAAGTAAATACAGGTGAGCATTTCTATGATCTTGGAATAGGGATGAACTTTTAAAAATGTTTTTTATAATTACTAAAGACATACAAATTATAAAAGTGCATGTTTTTTTAAAAATCTTTTTTAAAAGGTGCATTTTTTTCTTTAAAAAAAGAAAGGTGACTGAAATTGAATAGAACATTATAGAAGGAAGAAGCATCTCTTTCATACTCCAACTCCCAGCCTCACTCCCCAGATATAACCCATGCTGATCAGTAACCTTTTCAAATCATGTTTTAAATGCACACACGTGTGCACACACACACACAGCACGTTTATGTTTACCTTTTATTAAACAATGAGATTATTCTGTAGTTACTGATCTGCTTCTTTTAGCATTTAATGACACATCTTGGAGATTTTTCCAAAGTCCGTGAATCTCCATTATCATACACGGTCTTCCGTTGTATGGATGGGCCATGTATATTTGTGTTCCCATGACAAATAGTGCTGCAGCGAACACTGCATATGTGTCTTTGGCCACTTGTGTATTTTCACAAGATAAATTTTTACCAATGGAATTGCTAGGTCGGGGCCACCTGGGTGTCTCAGTCAGTTAAGCATCTGCTTTCAGCTCAGATCATGATCCTGGAGTCCCAGGATCGAGCCCCACATCGGGCTCCCTGCTCAGAGTGGAGTCTGCTTCTCCCTCTGCCCCTCACCCTGCTTGTTGTCTCTCTCTCTCTCTCAAATAAATAAATAAAATACATTTTTTTAAAAAAAGGAATTGCTAGGTCATAGTATATGCTTAATTTAAATTTTTTACAGATATTAACAAATTGCATTTCACTAACAATGTGTAAGTGAGACCTATCTTCTACATCATTCAGTATTAGTAAATTTTTTATTCTCAGCCAATGTGGTCAGAGTAAGTGACCATGTAGAATCTTGTGGCCCGAAGTTAGGGACTTTGACTTTTTACTCAGGGAGAAATGGGGAGCCATTAGAGAGTGGTAAAGAATAAACTAGAGAGGGCAAGTATGGCAGCAGACCAGTAAGGGGACCTCTTGGGTAACTCCAATGATAGATGGTGGCGACCTGTTCCAGGGTGGAGGTGCTCTAGACAATAAAATTTGCTAATGTAATTGATGTGAAGAAAGGAGAAGAGCCAAGGGTAACTCCAAGGGTTTTGGAGCAACTGGTAGAAAGAAGTCGCCATTAACCAATAAGGGGGAGAGTAAATAGAGCAGACTTGGGGGAGGGAAGATCAGGAGTTAAGTGTTGGCCATGTTAAATTTGAGATGTCTATTGGACACCATCCAATGGAAAATGTGGAGTAAGCAGTTGGTTATAGAAGTCCAGAGTTTAGAAAAGAAGCCTGGGCTAGAGATATAAATTAGTAAGTCATCAACATATGGATGTTATTTAAAGCCAGGGGCTGGATGAGCTCAACAAAGGAGTAAGAAGAGGAAAGGTCTGAGTCCTAAATCCTGGGATCCTTCATTTCTTCAGAGGTCAGAGGAAATGAGGAGAGATCACAGAGGAGACTGAAAAAATAGTACCAAGAAGGGCGCCTGGGTGGCTCAGTCGTTAAGTGTCTGCCTTCAGCTCAGGTCATGGTCCCAGGGTCCTGGGATCCAGCCCCGCATTGGGCTCCTTGCTTAGCGGGAAGCCTGCTTCTCCCTCTCCCACTCCCCCTGCTTGTGTTCCTCCTCTCGCTGTATCTCTCTCTGTCAAATAAATAAAATCTTAAAAAAAAAAAAAAAATAGTACTAAGAGAATGTGGAGTCCTGGAATATAAAAAAAGAAAACGTTTCAGGAAAGATTAATCAGTGTCAGGTTTTGCTGATGCGTCTGTCAAGATGAGGATTGAAAATTGTTTCTTCAACTTAGCAATACAGAAGTCACTGGTGACCTTAGCAAGAGTACTGGTGGAAATGAAAGCTGTTTGGCGTGGTTCAAGAAAAAAACGGGAAAGGAAGGATTGGAGTACGTACAACTCTTCTAAGAAAGTGGAGAAGAGAGTGGGAGAGGAGAGTGAGGTCAAGAAATGCAATATTTACTATTTTTTTAAGTCTTATTTTTCAAACTATTTCAAACTTACATAAATGTTTCAAGTACAGTACAAAAACTTTCTTCTAACCCTCTTGAAACCTGCCAGCCAACTTGATGATCCATCACCCAATACTTGACTGCAGATTTCCTGCAAACAAGGGCATTCTCCTATATACCCCATACCATTATCAAAATCAGGAATTAATATATAATGACAATCTAATCCTCAGACCACATCCAAGTTTCACCAGTTGTCCAAATAATGTCATTTATAGCCAGTTCAAAAGTCGCACATTGCTTTTAGACATTTCTTTAGTGTCCTTCAAACTGGAGCAATTCTTCAATCTGTCCTTGATTTTTTTCTTTTTTTTTTTTTCTCAAGAAAGGGAGGTGAGGGAGGGGCAGAGAGCAGAGGGAAAGAGAATCCCAAGCAGGCTCCACACCCAGCAGGGAGCCTGACATGGGGCTCAATCTCACAACCCTGAGATCATGACCTGAGCAGAAATCAAGAGTCAGACACTTAACTGACTGAGCCACTCAGGTGCCCCCAAACTGTCCTTGACTTTTGAGAGCTTGACATTTTTAAAAAAGCTTTTATTTATTTATTTGAGAGAGAGCATGAGCAGGGAGAAGGGCAGAGGGAGAGGGAGGAGCAGACTCCCCGCTGAGCAAGGAGCCCGATTCAGGACTCGATTCCAGGACCCTGGGATCATGACCTGAGCTGAAGGCAGATGTATAACTGACTGAGCCACCAGGTGCCCTGAGACTTTGACATTTTTTAACTTTAGGGGCCATAATTTCCATTTATCTCATTACTAACGATGTTCATTTTCATTATTTAAGTTGGTGTTTGCTAGACTTCTCCATTATACATTTACTATTTTTCCCTGTATAATTAATAAGAACATAATGGGGAGGTACTTTGAAACTGTGTAAATGTTTCATTTTCCTCAAACTTTCTATTTATTCATTTGCTTATGTCGGTATGGACTCATGACTTCCTATTTTATTCAATGGTTTGTAATCCATTACTATCATTTACTTTGGTGCTCAAATTGTCCATGATTTGGCCAGTAGGAGCCCCTTCAAGCTGGCTTCCATCTCTTTGACAAACCCCCATCATTCTTTGAGGATGTACTTTCTGGCATAACATGCTCAAGAGTCATCTTGGACTTTCCTCAACCCAACCCTGGAATCCGCCATTTCTCCAAAGAGCCCTGGTTTCTTCTGGTGGGGAGTAATATTTAGAAACCAAGATCTGGAGGCTGGGTATGCTCATTGCTACTGGGGAGTTGTTCCTTAGGGTTCCTAGGCCCTAAGAGAGGATTTTTTTTTTTAAGATATTATTTATTCATTTGAAAAAGAGAGAGAGAGCACAAGCAGGAAGAGGGGCAGAGGCCGAAGGAGAAGCAGACTCCGCACTGAGTGGGGAGCCTGATGTGGGACTAGATCTCACAACGCTGAGATCCTGACCTGAGCCAAAGTCAGGTGCTTAACTGACTGAATTGCCCAGCCTCCCTTAAGAGAGGATTTCTTAAAGATAGAAGAAATTAAGGCATTTTCTTATAGGAAAGAAAAAATAGAGAAAATATGATGATTCCAGGAGAGAGAAAAGGGAACTGTTGGGCTCTAGGGCATGTGTGGCCCTAAGCAGCATCTACAGGGACAGGAGGAAGGAAGGCACAGATGCAGTTGAGTGTATGAGTGTCTACTTAGAGAAGTACTGCTGTGATTGCTTTCACTTTCTCAAGGAAATAATCAAGGTCAGATAATCGATAATCAATAAGAGGTCAATAATCAGCTAAAAGGGAGGATGGGAAAACGAGGTGTTGGAGATTTGAGAAGAGAGGAGATAGTATGACTAGTCATCTAGAAGGTCAAGAGTAAATACACTAAGGAATGGAGTAGGGATACCACACAGCATGAAGGGTCCACTTGAGGTGATTAGGAATTTAAAGTGAAACTTACTTTTTAAAAAGATTTTATTTACTTATTTTAGAGAGAGAGAATGGGGGGTGGAGGGGCAGAGGGAGAGAAAATCCCAAACAGACTCCATGCTGAGTGCAGAGCCCAACGTGGGCCCGATCCCACGACTCTGAGATCATGACCTGAGTGGAAACCAAGAGTTGGACGTTCAACCAACTGTGCCACCCGGGTGTCCCTTCAAGTGAGACTTATCTCATTACTAAGGATGTTCATTTCTGGGGCGCCTGGGTGGCTCAGTTGTTAAGCGTCTGCCTTCGGCTCAGGTCATGATCCCAGGGTCCTGAGATCAAGCCCCGCATCGGGCTCCCTGCTCGGCGGGAGGCCTGCTTCTCCCTCTCCCACTCCCCCTGCTTGTGTTCCCTCTCTCGCTGTGTCTCTCTCTGTCAAATAAATAAATTCTTAAAAAAAAAAATAATAAGGATGTTCATTTTCATTACTTAAGTTGGTGTTTGCCAGACTTCTCCATTATACATTTACTATTTTTCCCTGTATAATTAATAAAAACATAATGGGGAGGTACTTTGAAACTGTGTAAATGTTTCATTTTCATCAAACTTTCTATTTCTATTTACAAATGTGTTGGGGTTTTTCTCCTGCCGTGTTAAGTACAGAATAGACAGGATTAGCCAGGGCTGCCAATTTAACAAATGACTACAACATAGGGGAGAGAGAGGCCAGGGGATTAAAGGTATATGCAAGGGAGTGATTCTATTAGTTGGCTGTGGGCTTTACGTTGGTTCAAGAGGGAAGAGAGAATGATAAAAGAGGCATGACAGAGGTACAATCAGTAGATGGCAGGTCCTGGCGGGACCGAAGGAATTTTGGTGATAGGGTACTACAGAGAATGAGTTGGGAAGAAATGAGATGGTGATCAGAGGGTGGGATGCATGAGATTGAGATGATAGGAGGTGTTATGGGTTAAACTGTGCCCCCCTCAGAAAAAAAAAAAGATGTTGAAGTCCTAATCCCCAGTACCTCAGAATGGAAATAAAGACTTTACAGAGGTAATCCAGCTAAAATGAAGTCATGTGGGTGGGCCCTAATCCAATATGACTGGTGTCCTTATAAAAAGTGGAAAATCAGACATAAGGACAGATAGACACACGGGAGAGGCCATGTGAAGACGCAGGCAGAGATCATGGCGATGCATCTACAGGCCAAGGAATACCCATCAACGATTGCCAGCAAACCACCAGAAGTCGGGGAGAGGTCCGAAGGGAACGGATGCTCCCTCCTTCCTCAAGAAGGAACCAACCCCGCCAACACCTTGATCTCGGACTTCCAGCCTCCAGAACTGTGAGGCAACAGCCTTCTGTTGTTCCAGCTGCCCAGTCGGTGGTACTTTGGTACAGCGGCCCTGGGACACAGAGGGGTTGAAGTTACCGGTAAGGACAAGCACCAGGAAATGACCACGGCAGTGAGTAGTTCAGACAGGGTAAAGGGCAAGGTCACTGGAGGAGAAGAGATCATGGAACTATCTGTGTGGATGTTGAAATCTCGAAGAACTAGGACAGGATTCGCATCAGAGGGAACGACCATAAGGCAGGAGGCAAAGCCTTCAAGAAATGAGAGGAAGTAACCCGGCGGTTGTTAGGTGAGCGGGAAAGGGAGGTAGCGTGAGCGGTATAGTCTGTCCACAGGAGACTCAAAGCTGAGGGACTTGAGGGAAGGAGAAGGGTCCTAAAGCGGTGCTGAAGGGCAAGGAGGGCACCCACACACCTGGCCTGGTGACGTGTGAGCTGAGGGAAAGAAGGCAGTGTCCGCAGGGCAAGGCGGGAGGGGAGAGGTACTCTTCGCAGAGGCTATGTCCAGAAGGAGCTTGCTGATGAGGAGCGGTGAGCTCTAGAGGGCCCAGCGGAACGGTTTCAGGGGACGGGGACAGAGGAGGGAATGTGCAGGGCTATGAGGATCAGAGTGCAGGAGATGAGTGGACATCACACCTCCATGGAAACATCTACAAAATACTGTGGCCATGTTTATCAACTTACCACAATCCAGTGTACCCTTGTGTACCTTTTGAATTTCATAGCATGTGGATGGGGAACGTGGTGAAGCTGTGGAATGGTCACTGCGGACAGAGAAGAGGGACCAGGCTAAGGGCGAGTCAAGGATTTTCAAACGAGGCTGGAGCCCAGCGGCGGCTGAAGAGCAGGAATGTCTTGTGGCACCAATCTACAGGAAAGTGGAGCTCTTGTGGTGGCTGTTTCTTTTCTTACTGGGGTGCAGAGGCCTGGTTCTAAGCCTAGAGAAGGAAGATTGTGGGATTAGTGCAAGGGTGGGTTTTGCTGACGAGGGAGCTGAGGTGGCTGGTGAGGTCATCCACCATAGGCTCCGGCTTGAGCAAGAATAATAATAAGTCAGAGCAAACATCATTTACAGCGTGCCAGGCACTGTTCGAAGTGCTTATCCATAGTAACTCAGTTACCCCACCACAGTCTTTTATCCGCACTTTCATATGAGAGTGTGAGGCTCAGAGAGCTCAAGGAAGCTGTCCGAGGTCCCAGCCTATGTACGGAAGAGCTGTGCGTCAAACCAGGCAGTTCAGCTCCAGAGGTTGAACAACAAAGAGGGAGGGGCCGCTAGGAGGGCCCCGAAAGGAGTGGGATACAGTGGAGGGGTGAAGGGGTGAAGGGGCAGGGCTGGGGTTTCGGTGCAACCACAGTGCAGGGGAGAAGCAGAGAGAGGTAGTGGGAGTTGGAACCATGTGTGGCTGTGGTCTGAGAGCAGAAGAGTAGACTTTGACATCCGGTGCTGCTGGCTGAAATGAGGCCGAGGGAAAAGTCACTGCAGAAGACCGGAAGATCAAGGAACCCGGGAGCCGGGTGGTGGAGGGTCATCCACAGGGCACTGAAGTATCCCAAAGTGACATGGACATGGAGGGAGAGGACAACTGGAGACAGATGTCTGATAACTACAGAGAAAGTTTCCTGCAGGAGAGCAGGTGAAGGCAGGGAAGAGTCTGGGCAGAGGGCCACTGGGGCCTACAGGGGCAGAGGCCATCAGGAAAGCAGGTTTCTGTCATTGAATAGGGGGGAAGCCAACAGGGTAGCCCTGGGGGCCTTCTCTCAGGCAGGAGCACTCCCAAGGAGTTAGTTTAAAAGCCCCAATTTAAGTTTGCCACATATCTTCTTTGTCCACGATTCTTTATCCTGAAAAAAAATCATTTCCTGCAGAACCGTTAGGAAATATATTGCCACCAAGTGGCGCCCCGGCAGCCGTGCCCATCGGAGAGGTTCGCGGGCCTGAACTGCCACCCGGTGGAGAGAAGAGGAAATGCAGGGTGCCCTCCCTTCGTCATTTGTCACCAATGCCCTAAATCAGCTGCCGGTCTCCCCACCTTCACAGAGTTGCACAAAGTACAGAGAATACAAATATGTGCACTTGGACCTACCCTCTCCTTCTTTCATTTCCTCATCCAACCACACTGTTGTTTATACAACAAACATTGGTTGGGCACGTAGTGGGTGTGAGGCACTGAGCTAGGCATCAGGGACCCAGAGGGGAATGTGACATGCCCCTTCCCTCGGGACTCACAGTCTAGTGGTTGATGCCAGTCACTGGGTGATCACAGGGGAATGTGGAGGGACTCAGGCCTGCAGAGTAGGTGTAACTGAGTCACGCACAGAGGCTGGGGGTGAGAGTTCTAGGCAGAAAAATGTAAACTCCAAAGCCTAGCAGTGAGGGACCGAATGGAACAATCTATAGCATAAAGATGAGTCTATTAAGGCTGGAGCACTGAAAGATGGGAGGATTTTTGAGTATACAATGAGAAGTTTGAACTTTCTCCTGACAGCAAAGTGGTGTCATTGAAAAGTTCACTGCTTGGGGCGCCTGGGTGGCTCAGATGTTAAGCGTCTGCCTTCAGCTCAGGTCATGATCCCAGGGTCCTGAGATTGAGCCCCACACCGGGCTCCCCGGTCCGCAGGAAGCCTGCTTCTCCCCCTCCCACTCGCCTTGCTTGTGTTCCCTCTCTCGCTGTGTCTCTCTCTGTCAAATAAACAAAATCTTAAAAAAAAAAAAAAAAAGAAAAGTTCAGTGCTTACTGTCAGAAAGGTCCATCTAGAAACAGTGTGCTGGGGGCTGAGGCCAGTGAGGAGGCAGGAGCAGTAACCCAGACAAGATTCAGTAGGTCCTAGGCAGCACTTGCTGTGTTGGAGAGCCGTGGACTAGCTTTCCATATGCTCCTTAAATATGAGGTTCCTGGGGCTCTGTTGGGCTTGATCATTCTTCCTAAAATGATGCCTTTGAGATCCATCCAGGTTGTTATTTATTTATCTATGGCTTATCCCATTTTACTGCAGAGTAGTATTCCACTGTATGGATGTACCACAGTTAGTTTATCCATTCACCTGTTGAAGGATATTTGGCTTGTTGCAGATTTGGGTTATTACAAATGAAGTTTCTGTGAACGTTCATGTACAGGTTTCTGTGTGAACACACATTTTTATTTTTCTAGGATAAACATCCAGTAGTGCAATTTCTGTGTTGTATGGTTAATAGGTATTTAATTTTATGAGAAAGTGACAAATTGTTTTCCAGAAGTTGCACCATTTCACTTTACCACTGGCAATGTATGAGAGCTCTAGTTGTTCCACATCTTTTTTTTTTTTTTAAAGATTTTATTTTTTAGAGAGCGAGTGAGAAAGAAACAGCATGAGAGGGGAGAGGGTCAGAGGGAGAAGCAGGCTCCCCGCTGAGCAGGGAGCCCGATGCGGGACTCGATCCCGGGACCCTGGGATCATGACCTGAGCCGAAGGCAGATGCTTAACCATCTGAGCCACCCAGGCGCCCCTGTTCCACATCTTTTAACTACTTAGTATTATCACTATTTCTTTAAAATTTTAGTCATTCTAGTAGGTGTAGAGTGGCATTTCACTGTTGCTTTAGTTTGCATTTGCCTAATATCTAATTATATTTAACAATTTTTCATGTGTTTATTTGCCATTTGTGGATTTTCTTTGAAGAAATGTCTGTTCAAAGAGCTGACTCACTTTGGTTTTAAAATGTGCCAAATCATCCACATCTCTATCTCTAACTTCCCCCCAAGACTTCAGATGGGGATGTAAATGCTGCAAATGCCTCCTGACTTCATGGAAGTCCCCCCCACCGCTGTAATCCCAATATGGCCAAAGCCAAAACCACCATCCTACAGGAGTCCTGGGCCTCCCTAGTGGAAGAGTACCACTTAGAGGGCTTATCTTGTGCTAAACACTGTTCCAAGTGCTTTACATATTTTAATTAACTTAATCCTTACAATGATCCTTTAGGTAGTACTGGGTTTTTGTTTTTGTTTTTTTAAGATTTTACTTATTTTGGGGTGCCTGGGTGGCTCAGTCTGTTAAACGTCTGCCTTCGACTCAGGGCACGATCCCAGGGTCTTGGGATCGAGCCCCATATCGAGCTCCCTCTCCCTCTGCCGCTCCCCCCCTTCTTGTGCTCTCTCACACTCTCTCTCTCAAATAAATAAATAAATAAATAAATAAATAAATAAATAACTATTTTATTTATTTATTGGGATGGGGAAGGAGCAGAGGGAAAAGGAGGCACAGAGATGTTGAGTAACTTACCCAAGCTTGCACAGCTGGCAAGTGGTGGTAGGTCTATCCAGATCCCAGAGTCACCCTTGATTCTCCTGTCTTTCTCACGTCCCCATGTCTGTTCAGTCATTAAAACCTGCGCATTTGCCTTCTGAATATTTTACTTTCATCATATTTCCTCCAACCCTTATAACTACTGCTCTGGTGCAGCCATCTTTTCTCTTGTCTGGACCACCATAAGTACCTTTAAACAACAACAACAACAACAAAACCTTTTTATTATAGAAGATTTCAGCAATACAAAAAAGTAGAGACTAGTATAATGAATACGCCCATTGCTACAACCAGTATAAACTCATGGCCATTCACTTCATCTGTACCGCCCATTTCCTGTTGCTGCCTAACTGCGTTATTTTGAAGCAAATTCCAGCATATTAATGCATCTATAAATATTTCAGTATGAGTCTCTAAAACAACTTTCAAGTAACAGTCACAATACCAGGGGCGCCTGGGTGGCTCAGTCGGTTAAGCGTCTGCCTTCAGCTCAGGTTGTGATCTTAGGGTCCTGGGATGGAGCCCCATGTCAGGCTCCCTGCTCAGCGGGGAGTCTGCTTCTCCTTCTCCCTCTGCTGCTCCCCCTGCTTGTGCTCTCGCTCTCTCAAATTAAAAAAAAAAAAAAATCACAGTAACATTCTTCACATTATGCATTAGGTATTTCTTTAAATCATTAACTAATCATATTTGCATTAGTTATCCACTGCTGTGTAACTGGGTGGTTTAAAACAAGAATAAACATTTATTGCTGCTCACAGTTCCCGTGGGCTGGAAACCTGAGAGCAGATGAGCTAGGTGGTTCTGGATCAGTGTCTCCTGAGATGCCAGTCACCTGGAAGTCCAACAGGTCCCGGAGGATCTGCTTTCCGTGCAGCACATCGACACTGGCTGGCAAGTGGGTGCTGGCTGTTGGCAAGGGGCTCCAGTCCTCGGTACCAGGGCTCTCCACAGGGCAGCTTGAATGGCCTCACAACCTTGCCTGGTTTCCCCAGAGCAAGCGAACCAAGGATCCAAGGAGGAAGCTGCAAGACCTTTCATGACCCAGCCTCATAAGTCACACACATGTCTACAATATTCCCTGGGTCACACATGCCAGCCTGCTTCATTGTGAGAGGGTGGGAATACCAGGAGGCCAGGATTTTAGAAGGTCATCCTAGAGAACGGTAACCACAGGTTCAAACTGCCCCAGTTGTCTCTCTCTCTCATTTATAGTTCGTTTATTTGAATCAGGATCCACGCTTGCATTTTGTTGATATGGCTCATAAGTCTTATTCTCTAGGTTCCTTTCCCTCTTGTTTTTTCATTTTGTCTTTCCTTTGCCTTTTTTTTTTTTTTTTTTTAAGAAGCCAGGTTGTTTGTCCTTAGTTTTACATTTACTGGATTTTGCTGCTTACATCCCCATGATGTCATTTAACACAGTCCTCTGATTCATGTCTTTCCTGTAAACTAGTACTTAGATCTAGAACTTAATATGATTTGGATTCTTTTTTCCCCCCAAGAAAACTTCAATGGTAATGTTTTCATTATTTCATTAGAGGTTTACAAAATAGTGATAAATTAACCCTATAATTCCATCATCTAATAGCGGGAATATTTCTGTAGATGGAAACTTTGACTCACTTTTTGATTACCTTGAAGCAGTTATTACAGAAAAGATACATGCTTGTTTCTTTCCCTTTATTAACAAGTACTAGCATCCTTCAAAGGTGACCCATAAGATATTTTTAAAATATCATCATGAACTTGTAGATTTAAAACACTTGACAAATGATCGCATCTTCAGCCAGGAGGCACCTCTTCAGGTTAGCCCCTGCATCCCTGACTTATACCAGCCACCTCTGACTTGTTTACTCTCTGCCATGGCATCATGCTCCGGGTTCATCCTGCACATCTCCTACGCAGACCCCTCAGCACCATGTCCCCAAGAAGCTCTGGTTCTTTTTAGTGGGAAAGAAAAAAGACCACAATCTGGGTGTAGTTATCTTTACCTTTCAACGGCACCTGACCCTGTCCATCCTCCAGTCACCTGAGATGTAAAAATGCAAAGCTGACCACTCCCCTGCTCAAAGTCCTAACAGGGACTGTGTCACCCTCAGGACAAAGCCAGTTCCTAAGCACAGAATAGCCAGTCCTGGGGCGCCTGGGTGGCTTAGATGGGTGAGCGTCTGCCTTCGGCTCAGGTCATGATCTCCAGGTCCTGGGATCGAGCCGTGTCGGGCTCCCAGCTCATCGGGAGTTTCCTTCTCCCTCTGCCTCTCCCCGTTTGTGCTCTCTCAAATGAATTAATAAAATCTTAAAAAAAAAAAAAATAGCCAGTCCTGTTACTGTTTCCCCATTTCCCCTTCCCTCCCACTTCCCCCCAGTCTCCTTAAACTTTAAAATCCAGCAGAACCTAATGTTTTGTTGCTCCGGTACCTATCTTCACCTCACCGCCTGTCTCACTTTAACTCAATCTTGGAGATTCAGCTTTCTCAGGTGTCCTCTCCAAAACACTTTTTCCTGAACCGCCAGGCAGGAAATGTCTCCCACTGTTGTCTCATGGCCACCGTGCCTACACCCATGTAAGCACCTAACATCTCCACGCAGCTCTCTTGTGCTGTTCAGCTGTAAAGAGCCCAAAAGCGGTCATTGCCTTATCCAGCTTTACCCCCAATATGGAGTACATCGTCTGGTGCCTAGTGGATGCCCCCATCTGATCACCTGCTTAGGCAGGACACTCTCTTCCCAGTGCAGAAGTCCTTCCCCTTCTGCCCCCCACCAGTGCCTTCTTCACTGTACTTGAGGCCTGCACGTCTGCTAGGCATGGAAGGAGCTGCTGTGTGTTAATCTTCTGTTTAATCTCTATTTGGTGGGCTCACTGGGGAAGGACCAAAAGGGAGCTCACTCTCCTACTCGAGTTACTAAGATTGGGGATGGGGAAGATTTTGCCCAAACCACCTCACACTGCCTTCTCCACTCCAGCCAGCTGGAGCCCCAGCCAGGATGAAGGTGGGGATGGAAAGGATGATACCAACCAGGAGGCACCGACAGTGTAAAGTCACCCACACAGAGCAACAATGAACAGAAGCTCTGGAGACAGTGTGCCAGGATTTTTTGGACAGATTTGCCACCACCTGCTGGCATGACCTGGGAAGTTATTGATCATATGTAGTAAATACACCCCCTTCTTAGGCTATTGGGAGCATTAAACAAAACACAGAAAGCACCTTGCAGTGCCTGATTTATTGTGAGCACTATGTTGTACCTGGTAAGTGAAGGCCACTTCCCCCAAACAGAAGGGCTTTAGAGTTTCTGAGACTGGAGTTTTTCTTTTTTTATTTGCGAGAGAGAGAATGAGAGACAGAGAGCATGAGAGGGGGAGGGTCAGAGGGAGAAGCAGACTCCCCGCCGAGCAGGGAGCCCAATGCGGGACTCAATCCCGGGACTCCAGGATCATGACCTGAGCCGACGGCAGTCGCTTAACCAACTGAGCCACCCAGGCGCCCGAGACTGGAGTTTTTCAAAGTCAGCAAGAGAAAAAAGGTTGAGAAGAGAGTTTAAGGTACACTTTCCAAGTTGGGGAGAGTGGTTAAGGGATGGGGGTAGGTGGAATCCAAGAGGTCAACTGGGAGTAACCTGAACCAGTCAGGGTTAACAGTCAAATCCTAAGAGGAAGCTCTGTGTCTACAATAAACATGGCAACTAGAGGGCAAGCATGCTGAAATGGAATAACCTAATTATAATGCAAACTGGTTTATAATCTCATAATCTCTGAAGACAAGCATTTTTGTATTTTTCACTGATGATTCCTATCACCTAGAAGAGGGCCTGGCCACAGCAGGTGACCAAAAAGACTTGCAGAACGAGTAGAGTATGATGCCTTTCCCATTATGCATCCAAAATTCCAAAGCCTGGCTATCTCCTCTGGAACCGATGGCACATGCTGCTACCACAAAGTGCCTGAAGGCTGTGGGGTGGAGGGCGGGAGGACGGGAAAAGGCCTGGGCTCTATACCGCACACAGGAAATTCCCAAAAGTTGTGGCAAGCTGGGGCCAGAGTGGGAGGCCTACGAGGGGGTGGGGTGGGGGGGCTATTGCTTTCTGGTCACCAGTCTGCTAAGTATAGATCAGAATCTCAATCCTGTTCCACTCCCAGGCCCTACTTCTAAGGCAAGTCAGACAGTACCCAAGTCCATGTTCAGCTGTGGCCTTGAATTTAACACACACTTAGACCAGGAAAGGTTAAGGAATTTTCTTTATTTTTTACAAATTAAGACTATGGAGATTTCATATATTTCTGAATCAAAAACACCTCTGTCTTCACAGTATGAGTTAGAGAATGCAGCCTGAGCTGAAAACCAAGGAACTAGAAAAGAAAGTGATAATTACAGTGATTACTGTATTAAAAACCTGTTAGGCATTTTCTTTAAAAGTCGTTTTTTAGATCTTGTCATTCTTGGCACTGTTTCTAAAGAAAAACTCCTTTATCCCAAGCAAAAAAGCACAAGAGGTGGAGTTTGGCTTCAAGAGATGTAACTCAGGATTCTCAGGCCTTGGAGAGAATCAACAAATTTACAGAGAGGGCGACTGGGTGTTTAAGGGGAAGGAAGTCCCTTTATCCAAAGTTCTCAAGCCAGAGGCTGGAGGAAGCAGCTAGTCAGAGGGCAGCATCCTCTGCAGAAGCCAGCCATTCCGGGCAGCGCGCCACTCCAGGAATGCACAAACTCCCTGGGAACCGCTTCTCGGGCTAGCACGATGATACGGCGCGCTGCGAACCAGCAGCCGCTGGGTCAAGCCGTGTGCTGCTTGTGCATGGGAGAGCCAAAACTGGTATCCTCCTGGCAATGAGCTGTTGATGGCTCAGGCCCCTTCCACGGA
The DNA here is from genome assembly GCF_011800145.1 of Mirounga leonina. Classification (NCBI taxonomy): domain Eukaryota; kingdom Metazoa; phylum Chordata; class Mammalia; order Carnivora; family Phocidae; genus Mirounga; species Mirounga leonina. The sequence goes on from NW_023270314.1 coordinate 27,715,122, forward strand.
AGCCCTGGGAACAGCTGGAGCTACAACTGCTCTCCAGGCTGCCTGCCCTTCTCCGCCAGTGCCCTGCGGCAGCGCCCTGCGAAAGCGCCGGCGATCCCCATGAGTGCTGGCCTCCCACACTCACCACCACCAAGCAAGCTGGAGGGAATCAGAGGTCTTGCAGGTTTGGTCACCTGGCCCTGGCTGGAAGGCTACAGATTTCTGGGAATAGGTGAAGAGACCAAAAACTAAAGTGCATCCGTAAAATGAACGTTTATCTACCGCCCCACATCTCCGGCCTGACCCTATTGGCGTCCAGGTGGGAGAAGACAGAAATGCACTGGACTGTTATGAATGCTGCCTCCCGAGTCATCACAACCCACTTCTGCCGCTCTCAACAAAGAACCATTCAGTTAGCAGCGTTCTTCTCCCCCCCTGCCCCAAACAGGTCCTCATCTGGGTCTGTCCAGCAGGATTAGTTTACGATTACCCCCTAAGATTACCCCCGGGCTCAACCATTCCCTTCCCTAGCCTTCCTCTCCTGGGATCTGCAATCGAAGCCAGGTGGGGGAGGAAACTCAGCAACTAAGGTGATAAAAAATAAAAATAAACACAGGGGAAGTTTGGGAATTCTATGCTCTCTCTTGCCATACATAACCAGCCTTTTCATAAATACCTGACAAGAATCGGTCTTTCCTTTGTGCTGAAATCCTCCCGCCCCATGGATGGAAAACCGGCAGATTCCCTGAGGGTCAGACCAGGGACAGGGAAAGGGAACACGTCAATCCACATTCCTTTTGGGACAGCAAGACAGAACGGTGTGTTTGCCAGACCAGCAGCGGCTTGGGCAGCTCAGAGGAAGCAAAGCATCCAACAGAAGAGGCTCTTCGTTTTCTTTGTAGGGGTTGACAGTAGCTCAGATGTAATGAGCCTGATTTACAACAGGACCACCAAACTCCTCTCCGATGGAAAGCACACTGCCCAGCCCCACAGGAACTGTGCACAAACCACACGACGCTGAGGAAAAGAGCCGAGGTAGCTCTACCCAACAGTTCAGGTGCACCTGGTGAAGCTCGGGTGGAAAGCGGACTCCTGGAGTTTGCTCTGCTTTGGGTCCCACTCCTCATCACGGTGACCGTCTGGCTGCCTGAGCGGAGGAAGAGGCTAGGGACGGGCTGGACAGAAAAGGGAGTGGGGAAGAACCCCAGGAATACGAAGCCAAACTCCAAACTATATTCTGCTAATCAGTTTTTTGATCAAAAAATTCAAAATAGAGAAAACCACAAAGTACAAAAGCTTTTCTGATGCTTTTCATTATCACAGAACACACCACCTGCAATGTGTGCGAAGAGGAAATGAGGGGTGGAGGGAGAGAGGCCAAAATGGGAAAGGCTGCATGGTCATTTCACTTCTTCTCTTTCTTCTTGTCCTAGAAATGGAGAAAAATTGCCCAATTAATTTTTCGCATCTCACATTCAAGCTCTAACTCTTGAATGAGCCAGTACCTGGCTGCCTTTGGTCAGGGACTGGAAGGGAACAGGATGATAAAGAGGAAGGAGAAATACTCCTTCAGTGCGGTAGGACCTGAATCTTAACCATCTTCCACTCATAGTCCCTCAAGTTGCTGACAGACCTGACAAGAATAAAGGTTAAGCAGTTGCTCCCACTTCCAGCCCAAGAGTGCCCAACTGGGCTGCCTGACCACTCCTGGCTTACTCATAACCCCCACAGCTCTAATCCTAACCCGTGAAGGCTGGAGAATGGTAGTCCACCCTAAAATAACTACACAAGAGGCCAAGACCAACTTTCCATTAGCCTGAGAAGCATAAATCCCGAGCACAAACCAACACCCAGAAATAATCTAGCCCAGTGAACTCTGCATTCCATCTTAGGCGGAAGCCCTGTGTATTAAACAGATGCAAGTTGAGTTGCTTTGGCTGAAACCTGCTTGGAGCTCCGTCTAGTCGCAGCACAGGGAAGACCGACAGCCACCAATCCCACCTCCTCACCGGCTTCCACCACCACCACACTGTCTCCTGTTCCCTAAGAAGGTCTATAAAAAACCCTCATGGTTTCATTTGTTCCCCTAATGCTGGAATGGACTATGTTAACCATATACAGAATGCTTCTCTGGAAACAAGACTAACAGACGTATAAAACCGGTCTACTTCTGACACATATTTGTAACAGCCAATATTAAACAAATCCCCTAGAATATCTTTCCCTGAGTCATAACTATCTTCACAGCCTTTAAATTCTTCACATAGTAGATTGTTTCCTGCTGCCACTTAAGCCCCCTTTCTCTTTTGATACTAATCTCAGTGATTTTTCTTTGCTGTTGGGTTTTTTTAAGTAATCTCTACACCCAACGTGGGGCTTGAATTTACAACCCTGAGATTAAAACTCACATGGTCCACCAACTGAACCAGCCAGGCACCCCTTGTTTTTTTTAAGGATTTTTTTTTTTTTTAACTTGTTCCTTTTTCTCCATGGGCTAAAAGACTTCTGGTTCACCTCTTACGCGGCAGCCTGCCTTACAGTTAACCTGGAGCTACACAGTGTGTCAGTTCTCAAATTTGAAGTCTACACATACGCTCAATTCAGGGGCCATTCTCTAATCCTCAGGGAGCAGGTGGACTAACCTTCTCATTCATAGCCAGGATCATCATGAGCTTTCTGAAGAGAGTAATGAAATCTAAGAAGAGGTCAACGCAGTGCCTGAAACAGAAGAACCAGATGACCAACTGGCACGTCCCACCTTCCTCTATCCACAGCCCACAGAGGGGCAAAGCACAAAAACCCCACACCCACCCCATGAGTGAGTTTCACCAACACTCCACCACCAAGTGTAACTCTGATGTCCGAGATCCTTTTCAAATCAACAAACCCATGCAGCACAGGAAGAAGAAAAACTGAGCTTTAGACTCTGCAGGGCCTGCATGTGAACCCCAGACTACCATTAACTAGTTAAGAGACTCTGAGATTACTGCATTTTTTCAAAAGTTATACATTAAAAAGAACATGTATCTTCATTATTAAAGGTTTAAAAATATAAAAATATAGAGTAAAAGGGGAAAGATTCCTTTCCCCCTCCATGCCTAGAGATAACCACTATTAAAAGTAAGGATAATTAAATGCGTATTATTAGTTCAACTTTAAAAAGAGCTGATGTCTTCCGGGAATCGAGGGAGCCTGCTACTTGGCGCAGAGCTCCAAAACCACGGGCACCCTACCACATACCCGAAGGCGGGCCAGAAAGCTCAGCCAGTGCCACCTAGGCCGCTCTCACCCCTCCCGACGGCCGCAGAAAGGGAGGCGTTCAAGACCAGTTTTCACTCACCAGATATAATCCTTATCTCCATTTTCAGCCTTTTCAATAATGAGTTGAGTATCAAAAAGGACAAAGCCACACATGACCACCAGCCCCACATACAGGTTTGCCTAACAGGAGAAGAATGAGATAAGGTTACCATGTGGGAGACGCCAGAGGGGAAAAACCAGTCGTGCCTCTTTTTGGCTCCTGGCTGTTCGAAAGTAAACAAATGCTAACCCTACTGGCAGGAACGTTCTTGGGAATGGAAGCCTATGGTAAAGACCACATTACTTCCCTAGGCACAACTCTGCACTGCCCAACAAGAGTGAGCATTCTGGAGGATTCTTAGTCTACCTTGCTTTAGGGTGAAGCAAGTACAAGAAGTGCAAGGCAAATGGCTGCTAGAAAGTTACATGCAAAGTCTCACCTGGAAAAGCCAAATGGATCCAAAGAAAAGGTTCCCCAGGGAAGACAAGAGCATCAGGCTCATGGCTGACATCAAGACACCTGTAAGAGATGACAAAAAGCCATCCTGAGAAAAGCCAAAATGAAGTAAGACAACCCCATTAAAGCCATCCTTACTTACCCCTACCCCCAAATTAAGGCTTTCAATTGCAACCTGACAATCACAAGAAGTTGGAAGGTAGGGAAAGAGTCCCAGTGCGAATTCTGGCTAAAGCGAGACTCTGTTTTCCAGTCCACACTTACCTCCCAGAAAGAGGTAGCTCCGGCGCCTGGCATACAGGGCACTCAGGGTGAAGCAGGTGAAGATCATTGCTGTGCCCATGAAGGCGGTGGGAAGAATGCTGTTAGAGGAAAAGACCATTAGACTGAGGGCTACAGTTCTGCAAATCTATATTTAGGAGGCATATTTGCAATGATAAAAAGACCTAAGATACTATTAAAATAGTTACCTGGGGTTGATAGCAATGCACAGCTCCAGAGCAGGGCCTAGGCCAACTCCTAGAAAACAAAAAGCCCCCGAACACAATATTACCATCAATTCCTGAAGAGGACCCTTGTCCAAAGCTGACCATCAAAAGCACAGGCAGGCCCATGATCCTAAAAAACCAAAACATGTGTACTAAAATAATTAAATCTCTCTCCTCTATCTGCCTTAACTGTTTACTGACTGAGTTATTTATTTATAGACAGAGCTACAAAACTGTTCTCTTAGATGAAAATCATGGATGGCCCAGGATGAAAACACATTAGGAAAAAGGAAGCAGGGGCGCCTGGGTGGCTTAGTCGTTAAGCGTCTGCCTTCGGCTCAGGTCCTAATCCCAGGGTCCTGGAATAGAGCCCCGCATCGGGCTCCCTGCTCGGCAGGAAGCCTGCTTCTCCCTCTCCTGTTCCCCCTGCTTGTGTTCCCTCTCTCGCTGTGTCTCTGTCAAATAAATAAATAAAATCTTTAAAAAAAAAAAAAAAAAAAGGAAGCAGGCATGTCAAACATTTTTGAGCAAAGCTATAAGGCTGCAATACTCCGAAGAGGAGGGATGTGAGACTATAATGTGGGCCAGGTCAGGAATTAGGATAGAAATATCAAGAGCAAACCAGTGCCTTGTGGCCAGCAACCTAGTCATGCAGGACTGACTCCCTTTGTGAAAAAGGCCAGACCAGTTCTGCAGGTGGACACTTGCCAAGAGGAGAATGCAGTGGCAGCCTGTTCCAGCCCCAACATTTCCTCTACTCTTGCTACTCTCTCTCCTCGTCTGGTAATTCTACCCCTTACTGCCTTCAAAAACTAGCTTTCCCTATTTTAAAATCTTAATCTCTAAATCCCTTCCTTTCTCCTACAACACTACATAGATTAGACACACTCAAAACAAGTTGTACTGGGGGGGGCGCCTGGGTGGCTCAGATGGTTAAGCGTCTGCCTTCGGCTCAGGTCATGATCCCAGGGTCCTGGGATCGAGTCCCGCATCGGGCTCCCTGCTCCTTGGGAGCCTGCTTCTCTCTCTCTCATGAATAAATAAATAAAATCTTTAAAAAAAAAAAAAAAAGTTGTACTGGGGCGCCTGGGTGGCTCAGTCGTTAAGTGTCTGCCTTCGGCTCAGGTCATGATCCCGGGGTCCTGGGATCGAGCCCCGCGTCGGGCTCCCTGCTCAGCGGGAAGCCTGCTTCTCCCTCTCCCACTCCCCCTGCTTGTGTTCCTTCTCACTGTGTCTCTCTCTGTCAAATAAATAAATAAAATCTTAAAAAAAAACAACAAAAAACAATTTGTACTAAGTCAAATGCTGCTTTGCAAGTATTTTTACTATGTAGCTTGAGTCCTGTTTCCCTTAATGATAATTCTAGAAGAGCTGTGCTTTTCATTCTTTCTTGAGAATCAGCAAAGTGCTCTGTTGGATGGATCTCAATGTATGGCTTTAATTAATTGTCCGCAAAGTTCAGAATAAATGGTCACAGGAGTGATAGTTGCCAGTGTAAGTTCAACTAAGTTAGAGTTTCAGGCCTAGTTTAGTCCCACGTCGACCATTAACAAGTTATGCTACCTAAGCTCTTGAACCGCATTCATTTAAGCACACAAATGCTTATTTTTGGATATAAAAGTAGAAGTCACAGTCACTAGTCCTAAAGAGCTAATCCTCTGGATGGGAAAGCAAGATGCACCTCTATGAAATAAAAAAGCAATACAAGGCAAAATATACTCAAATACAAGACTGAATAGTACAGTGTGCCAGTTGGGATGAACCACAATACATACAAACCTGGGGCCTTAGTCTACAGAGATACTAGATACAGTACCCCTAGTACCGCCTCTCCCACCCCAAATTAGCCTAGTTCCTAACATACCTGTAAGGAAAGCAAATCCAGCAAGAAGTCCCAGTCTTTTTTGCTCAGTTTCATGGCTATGAGGTGTAGTCATCAGCCAAATCATCAACCCCAGGGAGCCCAAGGCAGAGAGCAGGCCAGCCTGTCAGATCCAGAGTCAATAATGAAATACTTGAAAATACCGAATTTATTCTGTAGACCTATTCACCTGAACTTCCTAATATTTCCTTCTAACCTGGAGGCAGTGGAAAGGCAGAAGGGACTAAGGAGCGACTAGGAGCCGTGTAGGACAGGGCCAGGACCATGGTGGATGCTGGAGGCTCTTCTGACCCAGGCAGTCCATGAGCTACAAGTACCCAAGTCAAACTATGAGTCTTGCCCAAGAAACAGATCAGGGTGACAACTGCTTGAAGCACATTCCAATGTGCAGGACAAGTAAAAATGATCCCTTTTTGATCACTTTAAAACACACACACAAATATAGATACCCATACATCGAAAAAAGACTGAGAGGGTGCTACAGATTTAACGTTTATGCTCCCCCCAAACTCATGTTTAAATTTTAACCCCCAATGTGCTGATACTTCGAGGTTGGGGAGGGGGTGTCTTTGGAAGGTGGTTAGGTCATGAGGGTAGAGCCTTCATTAGTGCGCTTACAACAGAGATCCCAGAGAGCTCCCTCGCCCCTTCTATCATGTGAAGACATAGCGAGAGGATAGTCTTTACACAGGAAGCAGGCCCTCACCACGCAACGTATCTGCTGGTGCCACGATCTTGAACATCCAGCCTCCCAAACTGTGAGAAACATTTGCTGTTTAAGCTACTCAGTCTATGGTTTTCTGTTAGAGCAGCCTGAATGGACCGAGACAGAGTAACAATCAAAATGTTGTTATGTCCGGGTATTTTTAGTTTTTTCTCATGACTAGTCTGTTTTCCAAATTCTCTAAAATGAAAGTGCATTAGTTTTGTAAGAAGAAAAATATTCTTAAAAAAAAAAGCAAGTGGGAAAAGCTGCAGGCAATTAGAAAGAGAAGAAAATCATCAAGGAGATATGCAGACACTGAAGTTCCTTCCTTCCTTTAAAGGTATAGCTGATCCTTGTTTTTCTCATAGTTATGTTCTATAAAGTCACTGTGAATAATGAATTAATGAATACTGAACAACTGCTCCTGAGAAAAATAAAGGGTTAAATTCTCATGCACCTCTGGTTACATTTTCTTCAACCGAAAAATGTGTTTTACGTGTGTTTATGTTTAAGGACACTTTATTTGATATATATATTGTTGGTTCATTAACCTGGAACTCATGGTCAACACACTCTAACTCAAGTCTGAACAAAGCTTACCTAACAGACATATTTTCTCAGTAAGACACATCACAGTCTTAGTGTACTTTTTTTTTGCACTTAGGAACAGCAGACCGCACTCTAGCACTATGCCTGGGGTCCATTTTAAATATTGACATCACCACCAAAATCACAAAAATGCAAAAAATGTAGCACTACACAGACTATGAAAAAGACCCTTGTTTATAGTACAAGAGTTTGAAGCAAGGCAGTGTGGCGCCTTGTTCAACCTCAGCTGGAACACAGTGCCATGCATAACTCAAAAGTTTTTGCTGTTCTGCTTAGGACTGCGAATGTCTGCAAAAGCACCCTGAGTACTGATTTTAGGGTTACAAATACATTTTAGCAAGTAGGCAATTCATAAATATAGAATCCACGAATAATGAGGATAACTGCATTTTACTACATTGCTTAAAAAACAAAACAAAAACACCCACAACCAGAAACCAAAATGGCCACTCTTGCCTAGAAGGTGGAGTATGTTTTAGTCTCAACTCCAGGGATCAAAGTTTTATCCTCTGAGTATCTAGAATAATTTTTCACACAACCTCTGCCAGGAGATGCCTGAGCATAGGGACAGTTCTCAGTAGTTGCAAATGCCAACACAGACACACTCCCTACACTTACACTAAAAAGGACACTTGGAAAGCAAGTCTTGGTTAGTGAGAACTTCAAACTTTTTTGATTATTTGTCAACTGTCCCTTTTATTCCTACTGGCCAAACCCAAGGTCTCTTTCAACAGAGGAAAGTGAGTTGTTGAAGGTTTTCACGCAACCATGCAGATATAAATGCATCTGCGAATAAAATAGATCAAATCTTTGAAAGTCTCAACCCGCCTCTCCCGATTATCATACAATCAGTGTTCTATATCTAAGAACCCCACAGTCAAAAGCAAAAAAGAGAAAGAAGGCAGGAAAAGATAAAAAGGCTACTGTGCAAACCCCAGCACACACGCCATGCCATGACTCAGCGGGCTGGGGTCTTACACCATTCAGTGTCCAGGTTAAGACATTCTGTTTTCAGTACCTAGAGAGGACACAGCTGCCAGAAAACTTAAATAAGGTTCTGCATGTCCTTAGTTACCAGCCGGCTCTGGTGAGTTTAGATTGCAAACTACAGAAAAGGATTAAGGAGGGGTACAAGCTTGCACCACCCTGCTGAGCTGGTTTCTACCTACTGAAATCTGTGCCACAGCAACTAGGAGAGAAAGTGCTCTTACCTGAAGGAAATGAGTGACCACGTGGACATAGGCCCCCGCGGCCGCCACAAACATACAGAGAGCGAAACTGGCATAGACCTTCTTCAGGTGCTGCTGTGTTGAGGGGGTTCTGGGAAAGAACGTTAGTAACAGCCATTATTCTAGGACCAATTTCATTTCTAAGCTAACAATCATTTCCCTCTCTTCTTCCCAGGAAATATGTTTAAGTTATAAAAAAAAAAAAAGAATATTTTGAAAATAGATGAATTGAGAATCTTAAATGCTGGGGAGGAGCCAAAGGTCCCATATTATGAACAATCAATACCCAAACTAGAATAACTAAATGGTTTTTCAGTGACTACAGAGTAGCTCCTAGAATCTGGGTGCTTTTATCAGATCCTCTGGATTCTAGCGAAGTTAATATGCCAATTAATACATACAAAAGTTAATAAACTAGGAAAAGTAAGATATGAAAGGAAATGCAATAAGAAACTACAGTCAAGATCAAAATGCTTACATGTGGGAAAATTTTAAGAGTGCGTCAAAGTTGATCTTCCGATCAAATATGTTCATGATGCCAGAGTCTGTGGGACACAGTCTCCGCTCTGTAGAATCAAGGATAAAAAGAGGAAAGGTTATTTTACAGATACAAGGACATACAAAACAACATAAACAACTTTCTCATAAAAATAGCAACATACAAGTTGGAAAAACGAAAGTATCTAAAATCCCACTGTCCTAGCACAGCCATTTTCATTTCTATGCATTTCCTTCTAGGATACATTTGCAATCATACTCAACCATTTTAAAGGACACAGAGGAAATGAAGCCATCTTCTTCTCCCTAAACTATTTTGTTATTAGCATTTGATTTCTATTCTTTCAGAAAGTAATTTGTCCCTTTGATAGTTTCTTTGAGGGTGCCTGGGTGGCTCAGTCATTAAGCATCTGCCTTCAGCTCGGGTCATGATCCCAGGGTCCTGGGATCGAGTCCCACATCGGGCTCCTTGCTCAGCGGGGAGTCTGATTCTCCCTCTCCCTCCGCCCCTGCTTGTGTCCCCTCTCTTGCTGTGTCTCTCTGTCAAATAAATAAATAAAATCTTTAAAAAAAAAGGTAGTTTCTTTAAGAAATTACCAGTTAGCAATTAGTTAAAGGGATCCAGTCACTGGAACATAAAGCGATATTTATTTTTATTTTTTTGGGGGGGAGGGCGGGCAGAGGAAGAGGGAGAGTCTTAAGCAGGCTCTACACTGGGCCTCCACCCTAAGATCATGACCTGAGTCAAAATCAAGACTGGAACACTTAAGCACCCCTGCAATATAAAGCAATTTTATGTCATTGTATCAAGATGCTAGAGAATTCTCTCAGCAAAGGCATAGAACCTCAAAGAGGGAGGAATGGAGGGAGGAAGGAAGGAGATGGGCCTGGTACTAGGTCTTGAATTTTATTTATTATTATTTTTTAAAGATTTTATTTATTTGACAGAGAGCGAACAAGCAGGGGGAGCAGCAGAGGGAGAGGGAGAAGCAGGCTCCCCACCAAGCAAAGAGCACGATGTGGGGCTCAATCCCAGGACCCTGAGATCATGACCTGAGCCCAAGGCAGACGCTTAACTGACTGAGCCACCCGAGCCACCCAGGTGCCCCAGGCCTTGAATTTTAAATATATGCATGTAGAAACTTTCCATCCAATGCATGTTAAAACTGAACTGAAAGAGATTTACAATTTTAAAAAGAGAAAAGTTCCTCCATGAAAAAGGAATTTGTGCAGAAAGGATCTTTTTACATAATTTCAGAAATTTTCCTACAGAAGAGATGAAATAGTACAAAGAATTCCTATAAACCCTTTACCCAAATTTCCTAACTGTTAATATTTCACCATATCTGCTTTATCCCCTCTCTATATAGCAGTATATAGAGACTTTAAAATTTTTTCCCCCAACCATGAAGGCACAAAAATGTTTTTTCCCCCAACCATGCAGGCACCCCTAAATACTTGTGTGTACATCTGAAAACAATAATCAAAACCAGGAAATTAACACTGACACAATACTATTATCTGATCTACAGACCTTATTCAGATCTTGCCAACTGTCCCAATTATGTCACAGAAAGACATTTTTTTTTAAAGATTTTTTATTTATTTATTTGAGCGAGAGAGAATGAGAGAGAGAGCACATGAGAGGGGGGAGGGTCAGAGGGAGAAGCAGACTCCCCGCTGAGCAGAGAGCCCGATGCGGGACTCAATCCAGGGACTCCGGGATCATGACCTGAGCCGAAGGCAGTCGCTCAACCAACTGAGCCACCCAGGCACCCAGAAAGGACATTTTTAATTGAACTGTACCCAGGTTATATGCCATCAATACCATCAAGTTTGGCTCTTAAATTTTGTTCCCTCTTCTATTTCACATGCAATCCTAAATAAACACATTCAATCTACAGGGCTTAAAAAAAAATCTAATAAAGAATTTTCATCTTTCTAAGTATCAATCTTCCACAATCATCCAGATTCTTATTAGACCCATAATGCCTATTCATTTCACACTGACCAAAAAACGGGAATGGGGTGGTATTAAAACACAAAGCTAAGCAGTTTGAAAAACAAGCCAACTAGTCACGCCTATTCTAATGAGCACCTAGCCCCAATACTCAGCAAAACCAGTCTGGGCAATAAAAGTTACAATCCCAAACTGACTCCTGAGAAATCCTGGGCCAGTGGAAAGATGCCATTCTTCTAGTTCACATGCATCATTACCATTTGTTTCCTGAGTCTCACTCTCTCACAAGTGCAACAATTACAATGGCTAGCTTGCTCTCTCTTGATTTCCTCTTTCCTTTCTCACCAACATCCTACTCACCTCAATTTTTTTGTTAGTTCTGTTCTTAAGGATGGATACAGTGAGAAGCTGAGGAACCTACTAAAGCTGCTGCTCACAGCTCTAAGTCCCGGGGCTCTGGGCCTTCTTGGTCTAGATGGTGCAATTATTGCAGGCTGTTGCAGGACCGACCACAGCCTTTCATAACCATGATGAACTCACATCCTCTAGAGAGCACACTCACAGGATGGCAGAATCCAGCACCTGGAAAGTGTCTTTGTTTAAGTCTTCCATTAACACCCTTAATGACATCCCCAGATAGAACTTGCAATAGTTCTGAAGCAACCTTCAGAGCCAAATTTCTCAGTATTCACAACAACAACACTGAAGTACCTCTTGCTTCCAATTTCAAGAGTTAAAAAAAGGAAGGGTGGGGGTGGTGAATGGGCATCGCAGTGTAAATCCTCAAATACCCAGGGGATTGTTAGTCAGAAAGGGGCAACACCCTGTAACCAGAACCCACTAAGTGAAACAGTGGGAGGGGATAATGGCAGAAACTCCTCTTTCCCAGTTTGCTCTTTGACATTTCCCGGGGGGTGCTGACTGCCTCTTAAAACTGCAGATGGAAAAACCAAAATTATCAAAAGTTGTGAGGACAGGGAGGGAGTATTTCTCCATGATTTAATAGTGCCTTGTGGTTTAAAATAAGTAAAAAATAAATTAAATAAGACCAGTTTTCTAACACCAGTACTTTTTCTAAAATTTAAATGAGATATGTAAGTACCAAATTTTCTAGATACAAAGGCACACAGCAGTTTTTTTGAGAGAGAGTGTGCGCATACATACACACACAAGTGGGGGGGGGGTTCCAGAGGGAGAGAGAATCTTAAGCAGGCTCCACGCTCAGTGTGGAGCCTGATGCAGGGATCGATCCCACAACCCTGAGATCATGATCTGAGCCAAAATCAAGAGTCTGATGCTTAACTGACTGAGCCACCCAGGCGCCCCAAGACACACAGCAATTTTAATAATAGCTTTGTAGGGAAAAAACACAATGAAGTATACATTTAATAAATGACATGATATGTATAGGACATAATTTATTTCAGAACTGTTAAAACGTAAGGAGGAAAAAGTTAGGTCTTAGAATCAAGGAAATATGATAGTTTGCTCTAGGTCTGTTCCAAACAGACAAGAACTAATGTAGACATAAGTAAAGAGTTAAAACGATTCTTACAAGTTTTGCCAGAGGGATTAAGCTAAGTAAGTTTCTAACTTACCCTCAAACTACTTGTATTCAGAAGCTGCAGAGAAAACATATCTACATTTCAATGTCTATATGCAAACTCAGCTGAACAAGATTCAATTGCATTCATAACTCAAAAATAGCAGCTCCCAGGGCGCCTGGGTGGCTCAGTCAGTTGGGCGTCCAATTCATGATTATGGCTCAGGTCATGATCTCAGCGTCCTGATATGGAGTCCAGGTCAGCTCTGAGCTCAGCAGGGAGTCTGCTTAAGAGTCTCTCCCTCTGTCCCTCCCCCCCAACTCCTGCACTCTCTCTCAAACAAATAAATCTTTAAAAAATAGCAGCTGCCATACCAAAAGTATTTTCAGTCCCAGGGAACAGTTAGCTCTAACAGAGTCTGAAGTATTCAAAACCATTAACTAAGTAACTCAGCTAACATTTCAAAAAGGCCCCACAGTTAAATGAAAATCTTTGTTTTAAAAACAGGACATTAGGGACGCCTGGGTGGCTCAATCGGCTGGGCGTCTCCCTTCCGCCCGGGTCATGATCCCAGGGTCCTGGGATAGAGTCCCACATCGGGCTCCTTGGGGAGCCCGCTTCTCCCTCTGCCTGCCACTCCCCCTGCTTGTGCTCACTCTCTCTGGCAAATAAATAAAATCTTCAAAATAAAAAAAAAAAAGGACATTAAAATGACAAGTTTTATGCTCTGTATATTTTACCGCAACAAAGGAAACAAGTATATTACAAGTTGCTCAAAAATTATTTAATACAGTAGTTCCCCCAACACACATCAGCCCATTACGATATCCATACCAGCACTGGTCTGTCTCAAACTAGACACCAACTCATACAAAAATCTAGAAATTGCATCCTCTCTCCCACCCCACCCCCCAGTTCTAAATGTAAAACAGGGAAGTGGGATTATTTATTTAGAATACAATGTAGACTGTGCCTCCTAGACTCATGAGAAATTTGTCTGCATCGCATTAAGTAAATGTTCAGACGTTAATCATAATCAAATTCCTTTAATTTGGATCAGAGCTTCACTTAATGCCTTCATCCTTAGGAGAGCAGGAATACCAAACTTGACAGATATTCTCATCAACTAACATCTATGTCTTAGGTCTTGTTAAATCTCGTTTTGTTCTAGGTATCTTCCTTACCCTTGCCCTAAAATAATCATCATCAGGGGCCAAGCCGTGAAAACAACAACAACAAAAATTCTCTACATTCTTATTTCAATACCTATTAAGTATAGTCCATATGAAATACGGCTAAGTGGCCAAAAGCTATGCAAAACAGAAACAATCACAAATTTTTTAAAAATCCTTGCCTTTGAAAGATAAAAGCCCGCTGACTACTGGGCAGAAGGCTGCCTTAATATTTACAATTTAACAACAAAACCAGCAATTCAGGGGCACCTGGGTGGTTCATTCGGTACAGCATCCAACTCTTGATCTCAGGGTCATGAGGTCAAGCCCCACATTGGGTGTGGAGCCTACTTTAAGTATTTTTTAAAATAGAGCAAGTCAAAGAAACATTATTCACACATTTAATTACACATTTAGTTGTGAATTATATGGTTCCTCATTGTTGTTGTAATTCGACCATTCTGAGTCCCCTTCCCACATATCCTGATGGAACCAACTGACACTTAAGAAAAACCCCATGTGGTTAAAAAACTGGAGTGGGGGGGGTAGCAGAATTGTATTTTTTTAGTAGTTCTTCCTATCGAATAGCTTTCAGACTCTGTATAACCATGTTATCTGTTAAGAGCTTGGCTTGCTGCACTTGAATCCTGATATTGCCTTAGCTATGTAACACACAGCAAGTTTCTGGCACTTGAACCTCACTGTGCTTTAGTTTCCTCATTTGTATATAGTAATATATAATAATATCTATTTCACAGGGTTGAGGATTATGTGAGATAATACAAATAAAGTGCTTAGAATAGTGCCCCATACAGGAATGCCTGGGTGGCTCAGCTAGTTAAGCATCTGACTCTTGATTTGGGCTCAGGTCATGATCTCAGGATCATGGGATCGAGCCCCGTGTCAGGCTGTGCCAGGTGTGGAACCTGCTTAAGATTTTCTCTCTCCCTCGCTCTCCCTCTGCCTCTCTTCCCCCCACCTATTCTCTCATGCATGCATGCTCTCTCTCCAAAAGAAAGAACAGTGCTTCATACATAAGACTGGCTCCATGTTAGCCATTGTTTTTACCAGTGTAAATACTCATTACTCTCATGTCCTCAGTGCATTATTTCCCCCTAGTTTTATAAAATATTTATTGCAGGTCTAATCTACATATGCCCTGTAAATTAATTCTTTAAATATTATTTAACCACAGTTAACTATATCCTGAAGACTTAATATTTACCCACATGAATAAAATTAAATTGGGGGAAGAGGGAAGAGTCTAAGAAAATTATAAACTGGAATTTAAAGGAATTTGATAAATCTTATTACCGGCTAAAATTACTTTTGTGCAAATGGCAGGCCTCTCCTTGGGCACATTTACACTGTACCTCCTGTCCCACAGGGCCACAAGGCGTTTTGAGACAGCCTAATAACCACTAAGCGATAATCCGATGTGGCAGAGAATTTGATGAAGTAAATGGTCATTAGCTTGATGCCTTCCTTGTCATCCCTAGAAGGTAGGTCAGTTTGGTTTCAGGAAGTCCAAAGAACTGTTTCGACAGGCCTGGGCTCTGGTGGTCCTAGATTTGAACCCTAGATGTCCCAGCCCCTCCCTTAACTTGGTCCCAAATTCCTGGCTAGCGAGATTAGCTAGCTAACATCGGATCCGGTCTCGCTAGGGTGCTGCTTCAGAACCCAGCTAGTAACTGGAGATGGAATGCCTACTGCCTTCAATAAATGATTTTTTGAACTTTCACACTACTGAACCTCTCTCTGTAACCACAAGTGTTTGACAGACTGGATCAGAAAGAGGCCCCAATGTCCTAAATACATACTCATTTTCCAGTGTAAACCAGTAATCCCTTCCCAATAACAACATATTTAGCCCAAATTAAAGCAGGCATAAATGAGGACAAACTTTTTAAGTGTTTTGGATTCCAGTTAATTGTGTCGGAACTTCTTGCATAGATGGCTGTAAGCACCGTAAGAGCAGAGCTTGCATGTGATTCAGCTTTCTGTTCCCCCATATTTACGTACAACCAGGAGTCCCCAGAGCAAATGCAGACCCCATTATCTAATGAGGAGTGTCGCAACCTCAAATCAACACTCCCCAGGTGGCTCAAAGGGGAACCTACCCTGAGGACTAACTCGAGTGGCCCGAAAAGCCAATCTCTAGTTTTCCTCTCCTTGGTTTGAACACCGTCTTTGGAAAACAAAAATGTGTTTAATACAAAAGCTACTTCATGAAGCTTGGTTAGAACTCGGGGGGCGGGGGGGGGGGGCGGCGTGGGATGCCTGGGTGGCCCAGTCAGTTAAGTGTCTGCCTTCAGCTCAGGTCATGATCTCAGGGTCCTGGGATCGAGTCCCACATTAGGCTCCCTGCTTAGCGGGGAGTCTGTTTCTCCCTCTCCTTCTGTGTGTGTGCGCTCTCGCGCTCTCTCAAATAAATAAATCTTAAAAAAAAGAAGAAGAAAAAAAACTCTGGGGGAACAAAACAGGGTAAAGTGGAAGACCTTTCTAACAGCTTCTACAGTCAAGTCAAAGTGGCAAAGGAAAATTTAGCAGACAGAACATCAAGAGAATATTCAGTATTTTCCCAAAGGAGATTAATACCCTTGGGTAGTTTATGAAATAAAGTGAAACTTCAGGCCAGCAGTAGTACCTTCTATAATACGACTACATTTATATAAAACTTTACAACTTTAAAGTGCTTTTATATACGTTATCTCCTTTGACCTTCACACCAATCCATAAAGAAAGGGCAAAAATGATTAATCTCACTTTAAAAAGAAAGGGCAAAAATTATTAATCTCACTTTAAAAAGAAAGCTTAAAAAGGCAGCGTTAATAGTGGCAGGAGCACTGGCTTTGGAGTCACAAATCCTGCCATTTTCTACCATGTAACTTTGGGAAAATCATCTAGGCTTCCTTATCTGTAAGATAAGGATGATTAAATAACACCTGGGCTACCAAGCTTACTGAATGCCAGTAAAAAAAAATCTGTGGGGGGCGCCTGGGTGGCTCAGTTGGTTAAGCGACTGCCTTCGGCTCAGGTCATGATCCTGGAGACCCGGATCGAGTCCCGCATCGGGCTCCCTGCTCGGCAGGGAGTCTGCTTCTCCCACTGACCTTCCCCCCTCTCATGCTCTAATAAATAAATAAAATCTTAAAAAAAAAAAAAATCTGGGCGCATGGGTGGCTCAGATGGTTAAGCGTCTGCCTTCGGCTCAGGTCGTGATCCCGGAGTCCTGGGATAGAGTCCCGCATCGGGCTCCCTGCTCCTTGGGAGCCTGCTTCTCCCTCTGCCTCTCTCTCTCTCTCTCATGAATAAATAAATAAAATCTTAAAAAAAAAAAAAAATCTGTGGGACACAGATAAAAAGTACAGTACAGCGGAATGTAGTCAGTGACACTGTTAATAGTGCTGTATCGTGAGATGGCAGCTACACTTGCGGTGAGCATAATGTATGGACCTGAATCACTATGTTGCACACTTGAAGTAATGGAACATTTTGTGTCAACTATACTTCAATTAAAAGAAAAAAAAAAAAGAGGAAGAATGAAAACCTGTGTGAAATCATTGTAAAGTGCTAAAAGGACATTAGTATTGACCTGACCAACACCACAAAGTTAAATAGTAGAGCCAGAACATAAGTAGGCCTTATGACCTCTAATGCCTGGTGCTTTTCCTACTATTACAGCCTACAGTAGAAAAGCAAGTTTTCATTAAGACAGTTCCAGCCATAGGCCAAGAGAAACTTAAAAAATATTAACACATGTTGATTCCTATTACACTTCTCTATTTTTCAGCACTTCTACAATAAGGATGAACTATATGCATAACCAGGAAAAAAATTAGAATGCTGACTAAATATCTGGATTAATTTCACCTTTCCTATTCTTAGGAGAGTAAGACTTCAGTCACACCAATAGTGGGGAAGGGAGAGACGGGAAGAAAGAGGGTTCACTAAGCCATGTTTCCACAAGATGAATAATGGAAGAAGGAAACTCTAAATACAAATTACAGAGAGTGTTTCTCAAGGATTTAACCCTTCTGTCCCTATTGGAAGAAAATGGTAGAAAACCTAAGTATCAACATATTCTTGAAGCCAGAACAAAAAATATTAGACAACAGAAATAAGCCACCAAAGAGAGTAAACCTAATAATTACAGAAATAAGTGTATTTGTAGAAGCCATAATAACTTGGTTATACAACGTGAATAATCTCTCTTGAACTGAATTCTTAAACTACACATTCAACCAAAAGATAAACTAAAACTAGGGGCACCTGGGTGGCTCAGTTGTTAAGCGTCTGCCTTCGGCTCAGGTCATGATCCCAGGGTCCTGGGATCGAGTCCCACATCGAGCCCACTTCTCCCTCTCCCACTCCCCCCCCCTGCTCGTGTTCCTGCTCTATGTCTCTCTCTGTCAAATAAATAAATAAAATCTTTAAAAAAAAAAAAAGATAAACTAAAACTAAGTATTAATAAATAACTAGAAAAGTCTATTCGCCATTAACTTTTAACCTTAAAATCTTTGTGTTTCAGGCACAGTCAGCTCTTCTACTGAGTTACACATTCACAAGTTAACTATTGCTAGAACAGTCTCAAGTTCAGAGAGGTTTTTGTTATTGTTGTTTGGTCAATGAAAGGCTGGTGGGGTAGGCAATGCAGTCTGGGCTGGTCCTGAGTAACAATTCCGCACTTAATAAATATACAAAAATACCAAAGCCTACTTACTACCATAGCTCCAGCAAGCAGATCCAAGAAAAAAAACAACCGCCCAACGACGCCTTTCCTGCGCGGGCTTTGAGAAAGACGCCCACAAGGCTCAGGACCAAGCAAAGCCAAGGCCACCTCACCTGTCCAAAGGTAATCAATCAGACCCGAACGGGGCTGGAAACCCAGGAAGGATCTTCTCACCTTCCGCCTCTGCTTTCGGCTTCCAAGGAACTAAGGAGGTTCGCGTGTCACAGAGGAGTGTGACATCACCCGCCTGGCCATGACAGGGCAGCCTGCCTGACCAGGCCCTTTGTCGAGTCCTGGCCCTCGCTGCTCACCCAGAAGGGGCCCAGCAGAGGGCCCAAAGCAGAGAAACAAGCAGTCGGGTGAAGCGGGGGTGATCACAAACCCGTGAGGTTTCGCTTTCATTAGCCTCGGAAGGAAGGGGTGGGGGACGTGGCCTGAATTTAAGTAGTCAAGGCTGTGCCAAAGTGCCCCTGCGCCTGCTCTTGGCGGGGTGAAAAGGAGAAGGAACGCAGAGTGGGAGGAAGGAAGAAAGAGGGACTAAAAAAGACCCTTCAACAGCAATCGCGCGCAGAACGGGAGCCTCGACGCCCCCCAAAACGCAGCAGACGCTCCCCAGCCCCTCCCCCGCTCCGGAACGTTTGCGCATGCGCGGTACTAGTTCCCGAGCTTCCCCCCACCACCCCCGCGCAGCTTTCCGAGTCCCGTCGCGGAAGAGGGCCCCATTCCCCGAAGGTGCAGTCTGTCCGAAAACCGAGACTATTCCCACTCCTGCTCAGACAATAATTGCCAACCCCATTTCCATTTCTCACTCCCGGCTTACAGTCCCAGCTTCAGACGTACGTTTTTACCGGCCTCCCAGGAGCCTGCACAGTTCTTCTAACACCGGATGTGCCTCTGACTCTCCCAGTGTCTGCTCCAGACTTTTTACCCGAGCGTCTGCCCCTCGAGGGAAGCTCCGCCCCTGCGGTCCGCTTAAGGCCAGTCCTCATTGGCCCCTGGCTGGACCTCTGCCTTCCCATTGGCTTTACGTGCGTAAACAACGGCTGCTTACTTCAGAGCCATTCGCTAATGCCCTTGTCGATCAAGACGCTGGCCGCCAACCGGCGTCGTAGAAACGGTCTCCGCCTCTTCCCCATAGTTAGGTAGGACCGCGGTCTAAAGCCGCCCCTAGTGGAGAAAGTGAAGAGGGACAGGCCCCACCCAAGATACCTGGCATGTCACCGAGCCCCGCGACGCGTGGTGGGATAGCGCAGCAAAGTCCCGGGATTCTGGTTTTAGGCTTCTCATGGAATGTTAAAGGGAGAAAGAGATTCAGATAACACGTAAAAAAGGGCTCTCATAGGGGGCAGTCTACCATGAATCGAGTGGGACGTAGGCTGCCGAGCACTTTTGAAGGCTCAGCGAATTGTCCAGGAATTCGAGGAGGACGCAGCCGCCCCAGTCCGGCATCGGAAGCACCGACGCGCTCTAGCCCAAGTGGTGGTCCTGGGGCCGCGTGCGAGACTGGGGGGCTTCCAGGATCACCTTCCCTGCTTGGTGGAGACAGGCGACAACTTCATAGTCACTTCTGCCTGTGGAGTGGGGTGGATGGGAGAGGGAACGAGGGCGGCGACCTGGCAGAGCTGCCCAGGCAGCCCCGAAAGAAACGAAACCAAGGGAGATCGAAGGGCTGGAGCTCCCCATGAGCTTGCCCGGGGCAAGAAGCACCACCCGTGCGAGAACTTAGAGAAAGGAGTTGTGAAGCCGATTAAAAAAAAAAAAAAGTTCCTGTACTATCAATGTTTTAAATTACTTTTTTACTAATTTATCTAATATCTCTATAAAAATAGTACAAAATTGACATATGAAGAGGCAAAGAGTATGCAGACAAAAAATGTAGAAAAAAAGAGCTTATAGTGGTTGCCAGGTAAAAACGTTTTTGTGTTTCGTTTTGTTTGTTCTGGATTGTGTGATGTTTTTCGTTTTGTCAGCATTTTAAAATAGGCAGTGGTTTCTCTTTCTCATTCTAGATAAATATTGACTATTATATAATTTTATATTCTGTTTCTTAAATACAGCCCCCTAATTGTATGTTTTTTAGACTGCAGAGAATATAGATTCACCCCTGCCTCTCATTTTATAGATGAGGAAACAGGCCCCTGACAGAAAAGGTTCTGGCAAAGTAAGGGAAGAAACGTAGATTAAGCATTGGATGAGTGGGGATGAGATCAGAATCTGTCCTTCTAGAAGGATAGAACAGTTATCCTTTCAGTAAAGAATACAGATGTGCAGGGTATGATTCTCAGTACCCAAACTCAGGTATGCAATAAATATAATTTTACTTTCTACAGTACAACCTAATATTTACTCTGAAACTCATTCCATCAGAGTGGGTGAAAATGTATTATTATCTTCCTTGGGGTTTCTCTCCCCACCCCACACTAATGTCTGCCACATTTCTTGGGCTAATGTGCTTGGGAACAGGGCCTATCTTTTCCTGGTCGTCAATCCACAAACATTGCTGCGGAGGTTTTTACCTTTGTACTAGTGCAGCAGCCCTATTCCATGCCGTAGTTAAGGCACAAGAAAACTTTTGTCAGGCTAATGTTGAATTCTCTGCCTCGAAGAATAAGTTGCTAAGGGCTTGGTCTGTATGGTATTGACCAATATAGGTTACTTATTCACTGGTGACAGATTATTCATTCCCTCCTGGCTCAGGGTCTCTCATGAGGTTGCAGTCAGATGTCAGCAAGAGCTGCAGTCATTCAAAGGCTTGACTGGGGCTGGAGGAATTACTTCCAAGGTAGCTCACTCATATAGCTGACAATTAGGTGCTAGCTGTTAGCTTGGAGGCCTGAGTTCCTCCGCATGTGGTCTCCCCCTTAGGGCTGCTTGAATGTTCTTATAGCATGAGAGCTGGCTTCTTCTCTTCCAGAGTGAGAAGTCCCAGTGACAAGCAGCGCTAGATGGAAACTCTCTTTAAAACTTACCCTCATAAATCACATAGCAATCACTTCCTTATAATAACATCCTATTCCCAGGCTCCTGCCCTGGATCCTGTGCCTCAGAGGGCCTCAGCTTTGGAGGGCCTTCCTGGAAATGTTCTAGATGTCCCTTATGTGCCTGGGACCAGCCAGGGCCAGCAGGGCTATCAAAGCTGAGCCCAGACCAGGCCCTGAATGAGCCCTTGTCCCAGTTTCTCTCCTTCATGGCACTCTCCAATCCCACGTTGCCTGAGAAACTCTGGAACTCACGTCTATGGGGTCATCCCAAGGCCCTGAGACCAGGTCTCAATTTTAAGAGGGCATCCTGATGAGCCAACTACTCTTTCTGGACAGCACAGTATTCCTTTTGGGGAATCAGGTGAAATTGTCTCCAGGATGGTGCTGATAAGCCTATTTGTAGTCTCATGGAAGATGAGTTCAGGCCTCTGGGCTACCAACAGAGCTTCCCCAGCTCTTGGACTTGAGTCGTGTGTATGGGTCCCTGTGTTGACCCTCTCTTTTCAGTGTTCTGAATGTGGAGCTACCGGTGGTCCATAGCACCAGAGGACAGTAGACTGGCAGCAGGCATCTTTTCTCCTGTACATCATCGCATACCACCACCCCACTGTCTACTCCCCCACTGGCACCCAGGGCAGTAACTCCATTCCCCCAAACACCCTGGGACACATATCAGGCAGTCATCTGGGAGTAGCCCCACCTTCCTCCTCCAATATAATTTCGAGGTGCTTTTGAGACCCATCACTTCACAGTACCAATAGGCCTTTTCCAACTGTTGTCCTCTTTTGCTTCTGAATGATGTGGTGATAAAATGCCCTCCTCATGTCAGTCTTAAGTCATGCCATATGAGGCATGCACAAATGGCATCACTCCTCTTGCTGCACCTGTGAAGCCCCCACATATACTCCCTGTTGGTGGTGGTGTATGGAAGATAGGGATGTGGTCAACACTGAAAGTGATCACAGTCTGGGAATGCTGTGATTATAGAATACAAGAGAAGACACGTTTGGAGGAGGTGTTGTTCTATGTATATGGCATAAAATTCTGAATGAAAATTTGATGTGACTGTACAAAAAAATTGTTGTTCAAAATTTCCTGCATACTCTGGGTAAGACTTCCTTTTGTGGTCATCATCAACAGAGCACAGTAATAATTTTTGAGAGAGTCAAGGGCAACATGATGAATGATGCGGTGTCATGAGTGATGATATAGCCAGGAGTAAATAAATAGTATAGAAGAACTACAGAGACAAGAATATCTTTATTGTTTCAATATAAAAAGTTCCCAAAGAGCCGTGGCATTGTATTTAGTGTATTTAGTGTTATATTTTCTCCTGATAGGAGATATGAAATTAGCCAAGAATGATATCTTTGACAATAAAGAACATAAAGAACATGGTGGGGGGTGGGGGGTAGGAAATAGGTGAAGGGGATTAAAGGGTATAAACCCATACTCCTAATCATGAAGCTCTACTGCCTCTCATTGTAAAATTGACATGTATTGTTAATGTAAATTTGTAAAGATGTGTGTGTGTGTTAATTTAATAAAAGCTTTGAAAGAAAATGACAGTTTTACCTGACTTGAAGTGCTAGGGGTGTATAAGATGGTGGGAAGGAAGGTGGGAAGATAGCAATAGGTTCTACATTCCAGAAGCTGAGGAGGAGAATGTGGCAGAGTTAAAGAGATGGAAAGCAGACTGAATTCCTGAGCCTAAGGCAAGGACGAAGAGGAGAACAGGAAGAGGGGGCAAGCTGGGAATGACTTGAGGCCCTTGGTCTAAATTCAACTTTAGGGGAACCACTGTGGTTTCCCAACAAATAGAGATAAAAATGGCTTCCCTGAAGTCATTTTTTCTGTATCTCACACCTTTCCTTGTCTACTTTTACAGGCTCAATACCTCCTTCTGATCTCAAATGCACTGACCTTGTTCTGCCCAGTGGTTATGAGAATAAGCAGCTCACAGGAATGAAACACATTAAAATCCACACCATCACTTATAAGTGTGTGTGAGTATTTAATATTCTGTTTAAGATTCAGGAGGAGGCCTCTTACTTCCCAGATCTCATTTGCATATCCATTGACACCTGAAGGACAGGAATGAAGAAAATTGAGTTTTCTTTTTTCCAACCTCAGTATTATGGGCAATTATTACTGAAGACCGGCAGGAGAAAAAAAATACCTGAAAATATAGCTTGCAACATTTTTTTTTTAAGATTTTATTTATTTATTTATCTATTTATTTATTTATTCGACAGAGAGAGACACAGTGAGAGAGGGAACACAAGCAGGGGGAGTGGGAGAGGGAGAAGCAGGCTTCCCGCAGAGGAGGGAGCACGATGCAGGGCTCGATCCCAGGATCCTGGGATCAGGACCTGAGCTGAAGGCAGACGCTTAACGACTGAGCCACCCAGGCGCCCCATAGCTTGCAATATTTTTTAATATCAATTCAGCCCCTTCTAACTTTGGAAAGCAATGATGATAAAGGAGTATTAGAAGAATGCTTAAATCTTTTCAAAGTGATTTTCCAACTGTTGTTTCGCTTTGCATAATAACTCAGTAAGAAGGTAAGGCAGACATTATTAATCTCATTTTATAAATGAAGAAACTGGAACCCAGATTAAGTCAGTTTCCTTAAAGAGCTATCACAGATTCTTCATTCTTGGAAGTAATTAGCTCTCTCCATATCACTGCGGACCTCCGGTCTGAGCTTCAGATCAGTTACTTCAGTATTTCCCACCCCTCTAACGTCCACATTTTTCTATTCTCTTGCTGTTTCCAAGCCCCAAACCCTTGGCCAGCCTCTTCATCTGCTTTCCCTGGCCCTGCTCCTGTGACGTAGCACAGGTGGAAAACGTACTACACTCTTATAACAATTGCTCACTGCATTAACTCTTGTACTGCTATTCACAACGGATGATCCAGACCCTTTCTTCGTCCTCAAGGCATTGATAAACCTTTTTTTCCTTGCCTTACGGTGATGGTTTTCCAGTAGGTCCTGACATTCTTTGGGACTTTTCCCTTCAAGAGGTGGAGTCTAATTCTCCTCCCATTCGGTGTGGGCTGGACTGAAGGACTTGCTTCTAATAAATACAATAAAGTGGAAATGATGAAGGCCAGAGAGACTAAATCATGAAAAGCACTGTGACATCCTCTCTGCTCTCTCTCAGATCACTCATGGCCAGTTGCCATGTCAGGAGGAGACTCAAGCAGCTCGGTGGAAAGGCCCAGGTGGCGAGGAACCAAGGCGTTTTGCTGACTGCCAGCAAGGAACGGAGGCATCCTGCCGACAGCCCTGGGAGAGAGGTTTCTTCAAAGCAGTCAGGACTTCTGAGGACTGGAGCCCCAGGCAGGAGCTTTATTGCAACCTTGTTAGAGAGGCTAAGCCAGAAGCACCCAGCTAAGCCTCTCCCAGATGCCTGACTCTCCGAAACTATAAGATCATAAAGTTTTTGTTTGTCTCAAGCCTCAAAGGTTTGGGTAATTTGTTCAGCAGAAATATATACCTAATACTCTTACTCAAATATATACCTAATACTCTTACTCAGTCCTCTCCTGATTCCAGCTGACAATGTGACAAAACTTGAGGGCTTCACAGCTTGAACACAGGAGGGTGTTAACCATGAGCGTAAAAGGGCGACTAAATAACAAGGAGATTCCATGGAAGAAGGAGGCACAGGACCCGATTTGTGTTTTAACACCATCATTCTAGCTGATTTGAGGCAAATGGATTGTAAGAGAACACGAGTGGCCCCCAAGAAAGGAGGAGTTAGGCTATCAGAACAGAACAAGGGACAGAGAATGAGGGCTTGGACAGGAGTCAACTAGTGAAGACTAAGACGCAGTGAAGCAAATGGATACTTTCACTGTATGAAGAAGTTTTTGTTTTGTGTACGGGGAGGGCAGGGGAGGAAAAAACAACCAGGCTTCTGTCCAAAATCACTTTCTTCGGGGCCCCAATGCCTTCTAACTTCTAAACCCAAAAATCAAATGGCCTTTTTCTAATCCTTCTCGTTGAAACTACTACTTAACTTTGGCTTTGCGGGCACAACACTATTTGGCTCTTCTTCTCCTCCTTTGTGGGTCATTTTCGCCTTTCCTCCTGATTCCTCCATACCTATCAGCAGCAGCAGCACCTTCTCTCTTTTACTCAGGTTAAAACTTGGAGGTATTCTCAACTCTTCTCTCTCTCTTCTTTCTTCAGCAAGTACCTAATGTCAAGTACCTAATATGCACCAGATTCTCTTTTTTTTTGATTTTTTTTTTTTTTTTTTTTTGGACACAGAGAGACACAGCGAGAGAGGGAACACAAGCAGGGGGAGTGGGAGAGAGAGAAGCAGGCTTCCCAATGAGCAGGGAGCCCAATGCAGGGCTCCATCCCAGGACCTTGGGATCAGGACCTGAGCCGAAGGCAGACGCTTAACGACTGAGCCACCCAGGTGCCCCCATGCACCAGATTCTATGTTAAACACTAGAGATGTGCTTGTGCAAATAGGTACAGCCCCAGCCTCCATGGAGTTTTCATGCTAGTGGGAAAGACAGACAAACCAAAAATCATGTGAGTGAATATATACAAGAGGTTTCTTTCCAGTCCAACTGTCTCTGCTTTAATTTTTTTCTTAGGTATAATTGACATATAACAAACTGCATATATTTAAAGCATCCAATTTCATGAGTTTTGACATGAAACCATCATCATATTTTTTTTAAGATTTTTAATTTATTTATTTGAGAGAGAGTGAGAGCCAGAGAGATCACAGAGGGAGAGGGAGAGGAAGAAGCAGACTCACCTCTGAGCAGAGAGCCTGATGTGGGGCTCAATCCCAGGACCCTGAGATCATGACCTGAGCCGAAGGCAGACGCTTAACCAACTGAGGCGCCCAGGTACCCCGAAACCATCATCATAATCAAGATAATGGACATATCCATTATCCCCCCCAAACTTCCTCATGCTCCTTCATAATCTTTCCTGCCTTTATCCTCCCTTATCCCTAGGCAAACACTGATCTGGTTTCTATCATTGTAGATTAGTTTGAATTTTCTAGAATTTTATATGTGTATTCATACTGTATGGTCATATTGTTTGGCCTCTTTTAATCAAGATAATTATTTGAGATTCATCCGTCATTATAGTATCGTACTTGATCTCTTCCTATTCATTTTGTTATCCCATTGTATGGATAATACAATGGGATATTTAATTTGTTTATCCACTCACTTGGCAATGGGCTTTGGCATTGTTTCCAGTCTTTTGCTATTCCAAAGTGCTAAGAACATTTGTGTACCAGTCTTTGTGTGCCCATGTGTTTTCTTTTCTCTGGAGTAAATATCTAGAAGTAGAATGATTACATCACATGGTAGGTGTATGTTTAACTTTTTAAGAAACTGCTGTTTTCCAAAGTGGTTTTACCATTTTACGCTCCCACAAGTAGTATGTGAGAAGTCTAGTTTCTCCAAATCATCACCAACACTCAGATCAGACTTTTTATTTTTTTTATTTTTTTTAAAGATTTTATTTATTTATTCATGAGAGACAGAGAGAGAGAGAGAGAGAGAGAAGCAGAGGGAGAAGCAGTTTCCCAAGGAGCAGGGAGCCCGATGCGGGACTCGATCCCAGGACCCTGGGATCATGACCTGAGCCGAAGGCAGACGCTTAACAGTCTGAGCCACCCAGGCGCCCCAGATCAGACTTTTTAATTTTAGGTGTGTAGTGGTATCTCATTGTGGTCTTAATTTGCATTTCCCTAATGATGAATGATATTAAATATCTTTTCATGTGCTTATTTGTCATCCATATATCTTCTTTGGTGAGTGATCTGTTCAAATTTTTTGCCCATTTTTTTTTTTAAATTGGGCTGTTTATTTTTCTTATCATTGATTTTTGAGATTTATTTGTATATTCTGGATACAAGTCCTTTGTCAGATAGGTGATTTGCAACATTTTCTCTGGGCTTGTGGCTTCTTTTTACTTCTCTTAACAATGCCTTCCAGGGGTGCCTCACTGCCTCACTCAGTACAGCATGCAACTTTGGTCTCAGGGTTGTGAGTTCAAGCCCCACATTGGGCATGGAGCCTACTTAAAACACAAAAGCAAAAAACCTTTCAAAGAGTTTTCAAAGAGCCTTTCAAAGAGCATTAGTTTTTAATTTTGATGAAGCCCAATATGTCAATTCATTCTTTTACAGATAGTGCTTTTGGAGTCATAGCTAATAAATTTTGCCTCACCCACATCACAGAAAAGGTGAACTATAGCCTGAAGGAGCCGACTGAAGAGACCAAGACCAAAGACCAAACAGGCCACCAAGATAGGCATTGGGCAAGGCGGTTGGGGAAGGAGGAAAAGACCCAATTGCAGAGGACAAGACTTTGGGTGGATTTCAGACTAGCAGAGTGGTGGGTATGGTTAGTTTGCATTCATCGTATATTCACATCTCCTTCTGGTGTGCTTTCCTGCACTGCAGAGGCTGAAAAGCTAAGGATTATATTTCTCAGAAGGCCTTGCAGGCAGTGTGATGTAGTTGGGTGAGATTTAGAAGGCAGAAGTGAGACAAAGGCCATTGTACTGCAGCTTTGGCTCTATCTCCAGGCAAGCAAATTCATGGAGATGTGATATATTTGTATAGCAGTGATTCAGTGATGTCTCCAGCTTTGTAAATATTGGGAGGTGGTTGCATCAGAGTGTAGCAGCAGCAACGTCCTGATCATAGCTTCCAGATCTCAGGATCACACTTGTAGGCACTTGTTCTTGGACCCAGTCATTGGCGGAGACCTCCAGATATACCACCCTCCCTGACTGTGGGAGAGGTAGCAGCTTCCTTGGTGGAGTTTCAGCCTACAGTGGGCTCCTCTAGACTTCCCAGTTGATTTTGTAAGCACTGTGTCCTAGCATCCTTACAATACTTGGAGGAACCTTTGTCTCTTGCATTGAACCCTGAGTCATACAAGCAGACAGATTGTATCTGGGAGGAATGGTAAAGAACAAAGGGACTGCCATTGGGTGGCAAGAATGTGACAATGTATGAAGTCATTCATCTGTTCAATGAGCATGTAACAGACATGAAGTGGGTGGTATTGCTAGATACTAGGAATATCTACTTGCCCTGAAGGAGCTTACACAATTTGATGATTTCATGGTATGATGATAAAGATATGTCGGGACACTATGTGCTCATGGACATGTTCTCAATTAAACTTGGAAAGTCATGAAAAGAGGTGACCTGTAAGCTTTATTTTAGTGGATGAGAGGAATTAGTCAGCAAAGAGAGAGGGAAAGAGCATTCTATGTGTAAAAGTGTAAATTATTAAGAAAAACTTTTATTTATTATTTTTTAAGATTTTTAGCTATTTATTTGAGAGAGAGAGAGAGCCAGAGACAGGGCACAAGCAAGGGGAGTAGCAGAGAGAGAGGGAGAAGCAGGATCCCTGCAGAGCAGGGAGCCCAATGTGGGGCTCAATCCCAGGACCCCAGGATCATGACCTGAGCCGAAGGCAGACGCTTAACCGACTGAACCACCCAGACTAAACCGACTGAACCACTAAGAAAAGCTTTTAAATGTCTGTTCACATCCCCCTCCCCCTCCCCCACCCTCCACACCTTCCCAGGAAAGAGAAGGAGAAAGGAAATGTGTGTTTCTCAAGATTTTAGAGGAGGGGGCTGGAGATAACGTAGGAACTTCCTCAGTGGGGAGGGCGCAGGTGGAGGCAGCAGTTTGAAAGTATTTCGAGTAAGGAGATGGAAGCAGTTGATCTAAGAGAGATTCTGGGCTTCCCTAGAGATTAAGGCTAAGACACATCCTCAAGCTGGCCTCAATTTTTCAATCTTCTTTATTCCCTCACCTCTCACAAGAGAATCAGAATGGTATGGGATTCCAAGGCCGAGTTCAGTTTCAGCGCCAGGGTCACCACTTACTAGCATATGGTTTTGAACATATTATTTAACTTCATTTAGTCCGTTTATTCATCTATGTAATGAGGATAATGATAATATCCCCCTCCTACAGTGTTGTAAAGATAAAATCGGGTAATAGATGTGAAAAAAATATTGTAAATTATAAAGCACTGTAAAAATATTAGTCACTATCATCTAATAGGTGTAACTAAGTCTTCTTGATTCTGTCTCCAGTATAGCTCTGTTATAGACTGAATTGTGTCCTCCCCAAATTCATACATTGAAGCCTAACCCCCAAGGTGACTGTTTTTGTGATAGGGCCTTTAAAGAGGCAATTAAGGTTGAAGGAGGTCATAAGGGTGGGGCCTAATGCAATAGGACTGGCATCCTACTAAAAAGACACACTACAGCCCTCTTTCTCCAAATCTGAACAGAAGTGAGACTATATGAGCACACAGCAAGAAGGTGGCCATCTACAAGTCAGGAAGAGAGGTTTCACCAGAAACCAACACTGATGGCACCTTCATCTTGGACTTCTAGCCTCCAGGGCTGTGAGAAAATAAATTTCTGTTGTTTAAGACGCCCAATCTGCAGTATTTTGTTATGGCAACCCAAGCAGACTAATGTAATCTTTTTTTTTTTTTAAAGATTTTATTTATTTATTTGAGAGAGAGAGAATGAGAGAGAGCGCGAGTACATGAGAGGGGGGAGGGTCAGAGGGAGAAGCAGACTCCCCGCTGAGCAGGGAGCCCGATGCGGGACTCGATCCCGGGACTCGATCCCGGGACTCCAGGATCATGACCTGAGCCGAAGGCAGTCGCTTAACCAACTGAGCCACCCAGGAGCCCCAGACTAATGTAATCTTTACCTACGACTTTATTTCTCTTCATTCCCCTGCTCTGATTTGGTTCCGGCCCTTCTCTTTTCCATATCGTCTCTGTAGAGCTTTCTTTTTTTTTTTTTAAAGATTTTATTTGTTTGACAGAGAGAGACACAGCGAGAGAGGGAACACAAGCAGGGAGAGTGGGAGAGGGAGAAGCAGGCCTCCCATGGAGCAGGGAGCCCGATGTGGGGCTCGATCCCAGGACCCTGGGATCATGACCTGAGCTGAAGGCAGACGCTTAACGACTGAGTCACCCAGGCGCCCCTCTCTGTAGAGCTTTCTGTATTCTCAATCCTGATAAAGGAATCTTTCCAAAGGGCATACTGGAAAACCATCTAGGAATCAGAACTGTCTACAGCATAGGACGAACTCCTCAGTGGAGCACAAGAATCCTCTTGAACTTGATTTGATATGCCTCTCTAGCTTTGTCTCTTCTCCTCCTGCTATACACACATCCTATGCTTCAGCCTCACCGAAATTCTTACGATTGCTTAGACTTCCATGCTCTTTCACAATTCTCTCTTTTGGCCCGTAATTTTTCCTCCTTCCTGAAATGCCCTTTCCCCTCCTGATCACCCCTCCTTCCATCACCTTCTCATCACACTGTCTCACCTTTCCCTCTGGCACATCTATTCATCTTTCAGCCCTGGCTCAAGTGTCACCTACTCTCCGAAGCCCCCCTTTATAGCTCCACCCTCAGTTCTCTTGGGAACATTTTGCACATCCCTCTATTCCAATACTTATCACACTGTTTTGTAAATATGTTGAGACTCTTTCCTAGGAGATAGTGAGCACCTGAAAGAAAGACACCTAGTCATCATTGAATCTCCCTTCATACTTATGAAACAAAGGAGGTGCTGGATACACACGTTTCAAATAAACAAACAAAAAATCCCACAGTCCAGACAAGACACAGACACAAAATTAAACAACAGAAAGCAGTAGAGGAACCAGGAGTTATGTATCTGGGTATCCTCCATGGCACCTAGCACAGTGTCTTGCATGTAGTAGTAGACTCTCAGTAAATGTTCTAAATGAAAAGTTGAGAAAATAAGAGTCATGATCATTTAAATCTGGGAGAACTCGAGGATGGGACTTAGAAGCTGGTATCCACCAATGATTGCATCTGATGCCTTCAAACTCAGTCCATATCCTCTCTACCTTGCCTCCCCTGCCTGTCAGCTCGTTTGAAGTCAGGGTGTCTCTTATTCATCTTTGTATCTTGCATTCTTTCTCTATTTACTGGTATCTAGCCGGATGCTTTGCACATGATAGACATCCAATAGGTATTTGTTGCATTTTTGTTAAAAACTCAAGATTATGCTTAGTCCGTGTGGGATTTGTATAGGCTGCATAGAAGAAAGCAGAAATCTAAAACAGGGACAGAGCAGGGGTGAACTCATTCTCTATTACTACTTTAACAAATTACCACAAACTTAGTGGCTTAAAACAACACAGATTTATTATGTTACAGTTCTAGATGATAGATATCTGAAAATAGGTCTTACAGGGCTAAAATTAAAGTGTTAACAGGGCTGTGTTCCTTCCAGAGGCTCTAGGGGAGAATCTATTTCCTTGCCTTTCCCAGTTTCTAAAGGCTGCTGCATTCCTTGGCTTAGGGCCCTGCATCCCTCCAACTTCTGCTTCTGTTGCTATGTCTCCTTCTCTCATTCTGACCCTTCTGCCTCGCTCTTAGAAGGGCCCTTGCGATTACATTGAACACACTCAGATAACCCACGATAATCTTCCCATCTCAAGATCCTTAACTTAATCACATCTGCAAAGTCCTTTTTGGCATGTAAAATAACATATTCACAAGTTCTGGGGATTAGGACATGGGCATTTTGGGAGAACTAAGCTGAAGACATAAAAATGTACGGGGCACCTGGGTGGCTCAGTCGTTAAGTGTCTGCCTTCGGCTCAGGTCATGATCCCGGGGTCCTGGAATCGAGCCCCACATCGGGCTCCCCACTCCGCGGGAAGCCTGCTTCTCCCTCTCCCACTCCCCCTGCTTGTGTTCCCTCTCCCGCTGTGTCTCTCTCTGTCAAATAAAAAAATAAATAGGGCGCCTGGGTGGCTCAGTTGGTTAAGCCACTGCCTTCGGCTCAGGTCATGATCCTGGAGTCCCGGGATCGAGTCCCACATCGGGCTCCCTGCTCGGCGGGGAGTCTGCTTCTCCCTCTGACCCTCCCCCTTCTCATGCTCTCTCTATCTCATTCTCTCTCAAATAAATAAATAAAATCTTTAAAAATAAATAAATAAATAAATAAATAAAATCTTTAAAAAAAAAGACATAAAAATGTACAGCAAAAGTTTGGAGGTGGACGTTTCCAGCTGAAGCAAAGGGTTCATAAAATATTAGAGCCAGGTAAGATAGGAAAAGTAGACTGAAGGGGCAATGGGGTTTAGAGTTGATATAGACCTTTGAATATCAGATTAAGTTTTGGCTTTATCTTGTATAAAGTTAGAAACTTTGAAGGTGGGTGAGCAGAGAGTTAACAACGAAAGCACGAATCTAGCAGACTCCAGAAGTCCCTAGAGTATGTAGATCTGGTGGTCAAGCAAAACCAAAAATAAAATGTTGGGGACCAAAAGACCACATAAGGGTAAATACACTGCTGTTTACTGTCTTATTGAATCTCTTCTTTCTGCTGGATGTTCCTTGAGCAACTGTTAAAAAAGTGATTGATGAATTATTTCCCCTTTTGAATTCTCAGTTTTTTTGTCTAGTAAAAGTCTTCAGTATATTATAACTCTTCTGCTTTAGAAGAGTCTGCTACAGCAATTGGGAAAGTATGTGTTTGGGGAGGAGGGGAGGAAAAGGGGGGATAAGATGTGAGTGAGTTGATTGATTTGTCCAACTGTTTGGAAGAGGCTGATCTTCACAGGAGAGAGTTTCAGTGGTCTGAAAAGACAGGGACTCCTCCACTTTTGGGTTGTAAGCAATAGAAACAATGCAGACTGACTCACAAAAGAGAATTTACCAGCTTTAAATAGCATCCACATGATGATGATTTCCAAACTGATACTACCAACCTAGATCTCCAGATTCATTTATATCCAATTGCCAAATGGCTAACTCTACTTGGATGTCCAGTCAGCAAATCAAACTCATCACAGTCAACACCCGGTTTCTAATCTTCCCTTTCTGGCTCTCCGTCAACAAACCTACTCCTCTCTCCATTTCGATGAGTGAAAACTCCACCCTCCCAGTTGCTCAGGTCAAATAAAAACTTTGAATGTGGAGGGTGAATAAAAGATAATTCCAAAGTACCAAACAATACTATTGGTCCTACTTTGACCATTTCCAGGGCTCCTGCCTGGCTCAGTCAGTAGAGCATGCGACTCTTGATCCCAGCGTTGTGAGTTCACACCCCACTCTGGGCATGGAGTTTACATAAATAAATAAATAAATAAATAAATAAATAAATAAATAAATAAATA
>NW_023270314.1:27748880-27794567 GCF_011800145.1 Mirounga leonina
ATAAATAAATAAATAAATAAATAAATAAATAAATAAATAAATAAATAAAGTTTAGAGGTAACTATGTATCTATAGACAAAATGTGGCAAAAAATTTTTAAAAAAGAATCTGACCATTTCTCTCTGCCTGTACAGCTCTCCTGGTTCAAACCACCACCATCTCTCCACCTGTATTATCTCACACTGACCTCCTTGCTGTTCCTCTAACACATGACACACAGTATGGACTTGCCATCCTCTCTGGATCATTCTTCCCTCAGATATCCACATGGCTTACTCCCTTACTTTCTTCAGATCTTTATCCAAATCCAAACGTCATCTTATTACTGAGGCCTTCTCTGACCATCTTATTTAAAATTTTAACCTCTCTTCCACCTCTATCCCTTTTTAGTTTTATTTTCATTAACACTGATCACTAGCATCGGTACATTTTACTTGTTTAGTTGTAAGTGTAAATTCTGAAAGGGCAAGGTATATGCCTTTTTTGTTTACAGATGTATCTGCAAAACCTGAAACAGTATCTGACATATAATAAGCTTTTCAGTAAAAATTTGTTGAATACATAAAGAAAAAGTCAAGGTGATAACTTCAGGCATGGTTAGATTCAGGTTTTCAGGGTGTTGCTAGAACTCTGTCCTATCTCTTAGCTTTGCTTTCCCCAGCAGGCTTGAAGTGTGATGGGTGAAGACATGATGGCTACCAGCAGCTCCAGATTTACATCCTAACAATCCAGCAGCCCTAATGGAAACAGAGTGTCTCTTTCCTGACTGTTCCAGTGAAAGAAAGCCTTGGAAATGAGTCTTATATTCTGGGTTTGGGTCGTGTTGATCCCTAAAACAGTCTCTAAGGGTAGGGGAAGAAAATACTGTGACTGGCAGGGCCTAGGTCATAAGGCCTCCTGGAAAGGGGGTGAAGTTCAGTTCCATTTGGACTGAGAAGAGGGGATTAGTGGTTCCCTAAGAGGAAATGGGGTGCTATTACTTGAAGAAAAGGAATGGAAGCTAGGCTAGCAGAAAAAGCAGATGTTCATCACATCATCAGTGATGACCCACCAGCAGACCTAGCCCAGAATAGCATTATTCTTCTGCACCTCCATTTTCACGTCCAGCCAGATCAGCCTCTGAACTTTGGTAAGATTCTCTCCTCCTAAATGCCTTTTCACCTGTCTCTATCAGTTAAAGTTTTCCTCAGCCCTCAGTGCCCAATTCAAATGAGTTCATTGTAACTCTTAATGGGCGTGGTCTCTCTCCCTCTCCTGAGCATCCTAGTTGTTTCTTTTTTCTTTTTTTAAAAGATTTTATTTATTTATTTGACAGAGAGAGACGGAACGCAAGCAGGGGTCGTGGGAGACGGAGAAGCAGCTTCCCGGGGAACAAGGAGCCCGACGCGTGGCTCGATCCCAGGACCCTGGGATCATGACCTGAGCGGAAGGCAGACGCTTAACGACTGAGCCACCCAGGCGCCCCATCCTGGTTGTTTCTACTTCTCGTGTAGCTAGCTTTACACACTGTGCCCTATATATTACATATTTGTATGTTTTACGAGCTCCTTGTGGAAAGGGCCGGGTCCATTTCCCGGATGTCCAAGTCAGCGCCTCACACCTCCAGCAACCACGGTGATTCGATTCGCACCGGAGCCGCCAGGGCGCGCTAGGCGCCAGGCGCGAGGCCGCCGGGGGGCGGGAGGCGCTGTGATTGGCAGGCACTGTCGTCAATCAGGCGCGGGGGGCGGGACGGGATGCTCAGGAGGCCTGTAGGCGGGAGGCGGGCCCTGCATGAATGGGGCGCGCGGCGCGCGGGCTGCAGTCGGCGTTCGGGGGTGGGGAAGCCGGAGTCTCGGCCGGGAGTGGGTGGGAGGAAGCCAAGTGGGGGGGTGGTGGGAGGGAAAGAGCGCGAGGGGGCGGGGAGGGGCAGCGCGGGAGCGGCGAGCAGAGAGCGGCCAGGCGGCGGGTGTGAGCGAGAGCGGTGGCCGCCGGGTCGGTCGCTTCGGTGCCGCTGTCCGCTGCGCTGCCTCCGCCCTCGCAGCGCGTCACCGCCTGCGGGACCCCGAGGAGCTCTCAGCGCCCCGTACGGGGCAGAGGAGTCGAGACCAGGGGAGCCGACGCTGAGGGAGGAGCCGGGTCGGAGCGGCCGAGCCCAAGGCCCCCGGGCGTGGAGGTGGGGGGCTGAGGCCCCCGAGGGGGCCCCGCTGCGATGGGCAACCTGGAGAGCGCCGAGGGGGGCCCGGGCGAGCCGCCTTCAGTATCGCTGCTGCCGCCGCCCGGCAAGATGCCGATGCCTGAGCCCTGTGAACTGGAAGAGAGGTTCGCCTTGGTGCTGGTGAGAGCTGAGCCCAGTCCCTTCCCCCTCCTACCGCCCCCGAGGTCCCAGTGCCCGGGGTAGGACTTTGCCCGGGTGTCCCTAGCCGGCCCACCCCTTCGCGGGGGGGGGTTCCGATAGACACAGTGTCTTCTTGGCAATCTCTGAGCAGCCGCTGGTCGCCCGACAGCCCCGTCGGGGACTTCCCGACCGCGGCCTCAACCGCTGGACACAGGAGGAGGGGTCCTCAGCCTGAGACCTGCCCAGGATCCACACTTCTTCCTCTTCCCTACCCCTTCTTCAGCCCTCGCACTTCTCCCCACTTCCCCGACAGCCTTCCCAGGTCCCTAGAATTCTCATTTCTAAGCCTCTTGCTGGTGCCGGGGAATTCAGAAACCTGGGGCCGGCCCACTCTTCAGCCCAAGTTAGGGTTCTCTGACTGGGGAGACCGCCTCTCGTGTTAACATGGAGGCTTCCCAGGGAGTGGGTCCCACTTCCAGCCCAGACCAGATGTTTGGGGGAGAGGTGGGGGAATGGAGAGGGGGCTGGGAGCTCTCGAAGAGGGTGGAATAAAGAGTGATGCCATTCTACTTATTTTCAGAATGGCCTGCAGGCATCCTGCAAAGTTATAGTGGATTTGTCTAAAAGGCTGAACATGTGGATAAGCCATTTCACCAGTGTATTTTTACAACTGAAACAATACACAAACCATCCCGCCTCCTTTTTTTCTCCCTCTTTATGTTAAGCCCTAGTGGCTGGCTTGTGTTCTTTTGCCTGTGCTTCCTTTTAGACTTTCTGTAGGTTCCCCAAAGATCTGTATAGATGAATCTTAAGGCTGCTTTGGGATTCTCCTTTGGTGTGGGAACTGGACATTGGTGTCAGTGGCTCTGTGGATAGGGAGGATCTGAGCTGGTATCACTGGGATGGAGCCAGGAAATATGTTGGGGGTAATAATGAAGTTTTGGGGAAAGAAAATGAACGAGGTGATGGAACATTTGCTGGCAGAGGTAAACCTTTGAGAAATTCGGGGAAATAGTTCCCAGTCCCTCAAAGAACTCTCTAAACAGGCAGTGTTAATGCTGCTGTTATTGTTATTGTTGGTATGGCCTGAAGGGCCTGCTTTGCCTTTGCCCATGTGGAGGGAATAGTTGTGGACTTAGCAGCCTTATTGGATTTCATCTGCCTTGGAATAGGGAGATTAGATCTATTGGCAACAGTGGGACTGTCTAGAGATCCTGGCCTCTCCGATGGTGGAGAGCCTGACGTTAGCCCACACTGGTACTGCAGCCAGCTCAGAGGCATTCCAAGGGGGAAGCGATGTTACTGGAACCTCTCTGCCCACCAGCTCTGCAGAGGGCCAGAGGGATCTGGGCCACACATCCTGTGGCCCTCTGCATTTCCCCCAGCCTCCTCAAGGGGATGGGTGAGTCAGTGATTACTGACGTGCTATGGCCAACTCAGAGGCTGAGGAGGAGAGATTGGGATTTGGTGCCCTTGAGAACAAGAGCTCAACTGTTGGGGAAAAGAGTGGGAGGGAATCTGCACTCCAGTGGGGGTGTGAATCCCGCCCCCCACCCCCCCCGCAGTGAGCTGGCATGAAGTAGTTACAGAAATTGGAGAGAAAGGAATAGTTTGAGGTGGACTGGGTGGGGAGCTGCCTTAGGTAGGGGCTGCCAGGCTGTTGGTCATGAGAGCTCAGAACCAGAGTTGATCGAGTTCTCATTGGAACTTGGTTGACAAGTTTGTTTAGTTAGTTGGCAAACTGATGGCTTAATATCCACAAAATGCACGTGGTGTCCTGATTAGTAACCACAGCACCCAGAGAGCACAGGTCAAGCGGGAGCCGGGACCACCCACTTGCAAGTTATACTTTCTGTATAAAGTTTTGATTTGTTTCCTCTTGGCTTTTGTTTTGGTCTTGTTTCTGTGTGCCTGAGCTGCTGCTGATGGGGGGTTGGAACAGGGCAGGCCAGGGCTAGTCAGCTGTCTTATGGGAGGAGGGGATTTTACCTCACTTTTCCAACACAGGGAAATCATGCTTTCTTGGGGATTTGGGTTCTTCTCCAGGGGCTCCTTCCTCTGCTTCTGAAACGTGCCCTTTTTACTATCTTTCTTTCTCCTGTCCTACTGTTTGGGAATAGTACTAGTACTGGCTGTTGATGTTTGACCCTGGAGCAAGCTCAGGTGTATTTCCTGAATAGTCAGGAGAAGTGGAGTGTGTGTAGTAGAAAAAGCAAGGGCTGTCTTAGTAACTGTCTTTTAAGATTTCCTTACCTAGAAGATAGGGTAATAATTTCTGTCCTAGTAGGTTTATGAGAATTAGATGAGCCATGTATAATAAAGCCCTTGGTACTCTGTAGGTACTCCATATAGATTAGCTTTTTTTCTTGATTGTGTGAGTCAGACAAGCTGCTCTTTTCTTACTTTTTTCTTTCCCAGATTGTCAGCATCATTATGATTGATTTGATTTTTGAAAAAGCTGTTTGAAAGTTTGTTGAGGTGACATACTGGTGCCCTGATTAAACATATGTACTTTCAAGTCAAAGTGGGTTCAAATACTGGCCTCTCCACAATCTCTAGTTAGAAAAGTGTTTGGCCTTAAGCAAGTTGCTGCATCTCTTTGAGTCCCAGTTTCTTCTTATAAATGAAGATAATAATAGTATTTGCCACATGAAGTTGCTGTGTGGATATAATGAACCTGGAAGTCAAGTACTTAGATAGCAGAGTCTGGCAACCACTATATGCTCAGTAAATGGTAGCTTTTAAATTTGTAGCTCTCAGCAGTGACTCAGATCTGAGATCACTTGTATTCCCAAAAAGGATTTTAAGTTTAGAAATATGATGAAACCAATTACCTATTTTGTGTAGCTAGTCTCAGGATATGCCTTCTTCTGTCAGATGGAGGGCTTCCCCCAGTTCCAGTGTATCTGTGGAATACCCGCCCCCAACCCCGAAAACCACACTGGCTGGGAAAGTTGTATCATTGTGAGTCAAGACCACAGGCTCCCAGCTTTCTGGTGTAGACACATGATCTGACACACAGCCTGACAGCCGAGGTCGGAGAGCTCAAGGTGTGAGGCCATGAGGTGATTTGTTCAGGACATTGATCCCAAGAGTCCTAACCTGGCCCAGTGCCCTAATCCAAGGCTTCCCCCTACTGCTCTGCTGGGATACTGATCCGCTCATCCCTGGGGGCAGCTGAGGTCCCTGATTGGTCACCTCTGACTGGGATCAGTTCTACCATTTTTCCGGTGTGCTGTACAAATAATATTATTTTTCTGGTGTGCCCCGATATGAAAAAGGTTGGGAAGCTGTGTTATGCTGTCTCTCTGGGATCCTTCCTTACCTCCTGTCTGAACAGCAGCTCCTATTCTTTTGAGTACTGAGAAGTTTAGGGATGGTGCAATTATTGGAACTTCTCTATCCATATCAGAATGAGAACCAATCTCTGGTCTGATAGAGCTGCAGTCTGTGTTTTGGTCCCAACTAGATTACTACCCAACCTCAATTTCTCAGAGCTAGTATTCTGGCCAGTACTGGCCTTTGCTAAGATAGAGAGGGGAGGCAGAGGGCTTTAAGGGCTTTGAAAGGATAGCTGTCTGCCCTTGCTGTGTTTGCACCCTCATTTTTCTCTTTGGTGACTTATTATGGACTTGAAATGGAGTCTAAAGGTTCTGACACCAGAAAAAGCCCTGCTTATCCCTCAGGAGGAGGCTCTCAGGGCAGAAGGGTGGGGTTGTATGACAGCCTGTCCCTGCCATGGGTCCTCCGCTCACATTTCCCTGGTGATGACTGATGGCTTTGGGTTTTGCTGTAAGTGCAGCATTGATGTGGGAGCTAAGCTGGTCTGGGTGCTAGTTGTCTAAGAGGCTTTGAGGGCCTACTGTGACACAGAAAGGGGCTGGGAAAAACTTGGACTAAATATCAAGTTCCAAATGACTACGATGGAAATTTTTTCCCAGCCCTGGGGATTGTGGTGAATTAGTTCAGGCTGGAATAGGACATGGGGGAGGGAGAGGACCCTTGACAGCAGCTGGTCAGAGGAACCCCCTTGCTCAGAGACCTCACCGAGAAGACCTTACGCCACCAGAGAGGAGCCTCATTCCCTTGACCTTCCCATATGACCCTGCCTTAGACTGAGGGAGGTGCGTGGGGGGGTGGGGGAATAGGACTGATGGAGTGGGCTTCTTGTCATTTGGGAGTGTTTTCATTGCTCAGAGGGAGTTTCAGCTTTTTTTCTTTTTTCTCTTAAAGTAATACTCATTCCCTAAGAAAAGTATGGGCAATTTAGAAAGAAAAAAAGATTAAAGATTTATATTGAAGAAAAACATCCGTATTTTCTCTAGTTCCTTTACCAAATGGAGCCAATGTGTTTTAAAACCTTTCATATTTTTTTCTCTGCATAAGGTTTTGTACAATGTTGTAATATTGCTATATATTTTTAAATCCAGTTTGGGGTTTGTTTTCTTTTCCTTTGGCTTTGTTATTTCACTAGTTTTCCCAAGCCAGTCATTGTAAACATTTTTAAATGCTTGTACAGTGGCCCCTCAAGTGAATGTACCATTGTGTACTTAACTGTTCTATTGTTGGACATTTAGGTTGTTTGCTTCTGTTTGCCTTCGTAAACAATGCTGTGATGAACATCTTGGTGTACAAAACCTTTTCAATATTTAGAGTTTTCCTTAGGATAGAAACCCAAAATTGAACCGGCTAGGTTGTAGGACATAAAGTTTTTAAGGTCCTCAATACATATTTCCAAATGGTTTTTAAAAAAGGAGTCATGCATGTGAGTATCCTCAAAGGAAGGGAGGAGGATTGAGAATAGCTTCTTTTCTCCTGATTATGACAATAATACATGTTTATTAAGCAAATTTAGAAGTTAAAAATGTGGGGCGCCTGGGTGGCTCAGTCGTTAAGCATCTGCCTTCAGCTCAGGTCATGATCCCAGGGTCCTGGGATTGAGCCCCGCGTCGGGCTCCCTGCTCCGCGAGAAGCCTGCTTCTCCCTTTCCCACTCCCCCTGCTTGTGTTCCCTCTCTCGCTGTGTCTCTCTCTGTCAAATAAATAAATAAAATCTTTAAAAAAAATGAAGTTAAAAATGTAACAAGTATAAGCTATGTAGAAAAGTATAAAGAAGAGAATTAAAGTCACCTATAATCTCACTGTCTACCATTAACATTTTGATGTACTTACATATATTTTAACAATTAGGATCATACTGTGCAAATTGTTTTGTAAACTGATTTTTATTTTACTTTCTTAAGCATTTTCTCCTTTGTTTAAACATTCTTTAGTATCATTATTTCATAGCTGGATAGTATTCCATTGTATAATACTTTATTATTGCCTTATCTTTTATTTCTCTCTCTTTTTTTGCTACTAAAAATAACACTGTGAAGAATATCCTGCGCATGTCTGAATATTTATTTAGGATAAATTGCTAGAAGTATAATTATTGGGTCAAAGGGGATATGCTTTTTAAAGTCCTCTGAGAAATATGCTTCTAAAAAAGTTGTACTAGTTGGCTTTTTCACTGACAGTGTGCATCCCCTTTCTCTGTAAGCTAAACATTACTGGATGGTTTAACATTTTAAAAAACCTTTGCCAATTTTATTAATAAGAAATGGTGTCTTGTTTTACCTTGCATTTCTTTCAACATTTCATCATAAATGTTTTGGCCATCTTTTGTTTGTAATCTTTGCTCTCTGTTGGGGATTTATTACATATACATATTCCTATGTAATAAATGTATCCATTTCCACATTTTTATTATAAAATTTTTTCACATAGGAAAAAGCATATTATATAAGATTAAAATAATTTTTTAAAAAATGGACACTGGTATATCTACTGTGGAGTTCTTGGAATTGCTTCCTATCCCTTAATTTCTTCTCCCTGCTGTTTTATCTGGGACGAAGAAACCCTTGAGCTCAGGACTTGTTGGGCCTGGGACAAGTCTGCAGCTGGGACGGTCCAGGTGGCAGGCACACCAGTGTTTCAGAGCTCTGTCTGCGGGGAAACAACCCCTACAGCTGCTGAGAACAGGAACTAGTCGTGGTGGAAATAGCTAATCTTCAATGAAGTGAAAAAAGAAGCCAAGGTGGAGAGGAAATGAGACCACAGATCCTCCCCTGCCCCTGAGGTTGCCTGAGAAGGCTGGTTGGAGCCAGGGCCCTGGTTCTGTGGTCAAGACCAGAGTTCCGCCCCAGAATGGACTGCAGTGGTCCCAGGGGACAGCAGCGCTGGCTGCCTGAAGTCAGTGTGTTAACTGGTCGACCAGGCTGGTCACCTCCATTCTGGGGGAAACGTTTCTCCCAAGTCTGAGCTAAGCTGAAGCAGTGCCAGGGAGAGGCCGGGGGTTCATTCCAGTTCGGAAATGCACTTCAGAGAAGAGGAAGGGACCTTTTACTTTGAAGATAAGAGAGGGTCCTGTCTCCATACAGTACCCCCACCTCCTCCTCCTTGCTGGATACTTCAGGGCTCCCTCTTTGAACAGTACCAGGTGGGAACTTAAGGGTTTTAAGATTGTCATCCACAAAGAAAAGTGTATTCCAGAATAGAGATGAACTGAGCAGCTAGAATTCCCAAGTTCCCGGTTCCAGTCTCCCTTTTGCCTCCCTCAGCAAAGCAACATCTTTGTATGTTATTTTCCTTCCACATGGGAGAATGAATCACCCAAGGAAGACGTCGAACTGTCACGCTTGCCTCTCTGCCCTTGAGATCTTCTGGTTGTCTTTGCCTCCCACCCTGCTCTCTACTTTTCTTTTCATCTTTCAGAATCCCCCTCTTTCCAGATTCTCTCACATTTTCTGTCTTCCATCCCCTCCCAGCAAAGTCACAGGCTGGGAGGTTGTGTGTTGGGCAGGAGAGGACCTGGGTAGGGTAGCCCCCCCGCCCAACTTTGCGAATTTGCATATTCTTCTCAGTTTATAAAGTACTTTGAGGTCCTTGAATGGTGTTGTAAATAATATTCAGAGCCGCAAGGGGCTAGCAGAATTATTTACATAAGGAATTTTGCCAGGAGAGGACGGGTTTACACTGTTTACAATGTGATGCTTCAGTTCTTGTCCTCATCTCTTCCTCCTATGCCCTCCCCATCTCTTTTACCACCTTCCCACCCTCACCCAGAGTTATCGCCAGGGGGGCTGGAGTTGGGGCTGGTGGTCTTGCCCCTGGGTTCCTAAAAACATTAACAGAGCTGGTATGTATTCTCTCTTTTTCCAACTTGCTCATCTACTCAGGGCTAGACTAGAGAATGTCGTAGCCCTCCCCCAGTTGCCCAGTGCCTCTTTAAGGAAGAGCTGGGGATGAGCCTGGCTCCGTACTTTAGGAGATGGTTATCTTGTTTTAAGAACTAACTACCTACAGGGGTGCCTGGGTGGTGCAGTCTATTAAACATCCCACTCTTGATTTCGGTTCAGGTCATGATTTCACGGTCTTGGGATCGAGCTCTGCATCGGGCTCTGCACTCAGTGCAGTCGGCTTGAGGTTCTCGCTGCCTCTCCCTCTCCCTCTGCCCCTCCCCACGCTCCTGCACACACACTCTATCTCTAAAATAAATAAAATCTTTAAAAAATGTTTCTTTCTGAGCAAATTTCATTCTTTATGAAATGGGTAACGATAATACCTATCTTACAGGGTTTTGAGGATGTTTACAGTAGAAAACATAGTGAAAATACTCTATAACCTATAAAGGTTCTAGTTTGTGGCATATATACTACCCACTCCACCAACCTCTGTTCCCATAAATAAAAGTGGTTGCCGTGTGGGGGAGGTATGATCCCAGGAAGGAGTTTTTGGAAATAAGTGAAGATGTTTTGGTTATCATGCTGACTGGGTGGTGCTGCTGGTACTTCGTGCCTGAGGGCCAGGGATATTAACTATCCTCCAGTGTTTGGGTCAGTCCCACACTGTAAAAGATGGTCCTGTCCACCTGCTGATAGCACCCCTGCTGAGAATCATCTTCTACAAATCTGTACCTCCATTGTCCTGTGTCCCAGTTGGGGATCATGCTTCAGGAGCAGTAAAAGTGAAGGCAGAACCGTAGTTTTTGGTACTTTCTTGATTTTCCCATTTCCTATTATACCCTCAGGCAAGAAATGGACCTCTTTTATGACTTCTGTCTCTAGGTTTAAGGACGGATTCCCTGATTCCCTTTGTACTTTGGGCCCTCCCGTAAATTTTATCAAGGAGCAGTTTGGGGTATGCATACTCCACTGCTGATCTTTACCCACCCCTGGTTAACTCCTCAAGCCAAAGAAAAAATTCTTTTAGGTTGGGAATATGTTTGAGAGATCTTTGAACAATGCTTCTGAATCTTTTGGGTGACAG
This sequence comes from Mirounga leonina, assembly GCF_011800145.1. Taxonomy (NCBI): domain Eukaryota; kingdom Metazoa; phylum Chordata; class Mammalia; order Carnivora; family Phocidae; genus Mirounga; species Mirounga leonina. The sequence goes on from NW_023270314.1 coordinate 27,759,507, forward strand.
ACCCTTTTGAAAATCTGCTTAGACCTGTGACCCCTAATTCTTCCTGCCCTAATGCATATGTGCACACACACACACACAGTATGGTATTTGGGAGTTTAAAGCTTATTCTTGCATTTGCTAAGGAATTTCCGGCTTTGAGCCTAGAGGAATGGGAAGGTAGAGCTGGGTGAGAAGGTAGTAGGAGCTCCTTGATACAAGTACTCTTGATATTTTGTAAGGAGAAGCAGCCCTGGTAATGAGTTCAGATAAAATGATGTCTCTTGGTGGTTCCAAGCAAGAGAGCTTGTTGAAACTTGGCTGACTCCCATTCAGAGGGAGATATTCTGGTCCCTGGACATTTTGATTTAATTTTGATTAAGGACATTTTGTGATGGGGTCTGCCCTTTTGAACTACACCCGCAACCTCCAGGAACGTCTAGGTAGGGATGACAGGATGTACTATGACAAGCCAGGGGAACCAGTGGCATCCTTGCAGTGAGACCCAAACGTTAGGTCACATCCTGTGTTTGGAGGTCCTTACCTGCCTCAAGCGGCAGCTGTCTCCTGCAGGCCTAAATTCTCTGGGAATATCCAGGCGGTCTGCTTCCCAGGGTGTGCCCGAGAGGGGGCTGGGAACAACCAGGATCTAGCAGTTACTTTTATGCTGAAATCCTTTTGCTTTCTGCCTTCCCGAAAAAATGAGTAATAATTTTTAAATGACCTATATGCTTTTTGACTGCTCAGAATATTTCATCTAAAATTTTTGAAGGAAAATTCAGAGTTTTTTAGGGGCCTTACTATGAAAGAAAGTTTTTTTTTTTCAAGACAACATTAAAAATGTTTTTTTCTGGGTAGAGTCTCTGTCTCATCCTTATAGGAATGGCTCAGTTTCTGGTCTCCACCAAATGCCTCAGTTCAACTGTATAGGTCAAGGAAAGGCAATTAACATTTGTTGGGTAGATGCCGCGTGCTTTTGCATGCGTTCATCAGTTAACTTGTCAACAACTCTGTGAGTTGTTGTCACTTCTGTTTTACAGGTGATGAAACCAGGGCTCAGAGCTGTTAACTAACCTCGAGAAGGTCTCAACTTAAATGTCACTTACTTAGGCCTCAAGCAAAAATTTTCAGTTAGATTTTTTGCTTATGCTAAAAGGACTGCTAGAAATACAACTTCCAAAAAACGATTAATCCTTGATTGCATATATAGATTTTTATTTCATTTTATTTTTAAAGCTTTTATTTTTATTTATTTGAGAGAGAGTGAGTGAGAGAGAGAGAACAAGCAAGGGGAGGGGCAGAAGGAGAGGGAGAGGCAGACTCCCCACTGAGCAGGGAGCCCGCAGTGGGTCTCAATTCCCAGGACCCCAGGATCATGCCCTGAGCTGAAGGCAGTTACTTAACTGACTGAGCCACCCAGGCGCCCTGCATATATAGATTTTTAAATGCATAGAAAAATTTGTGGAGGTATACAAGCAGTTACCTCTGGGATGGAGAGTGAAGGAACCATATTGGGAGGAACAGGAAAGTCAAAGGGAATTTAATTTAGCTTTATAATGTTTACCTTTTTTACAAGGAGAATGTACTTATGTGTTAATTACGTAATTAGAAGTTAAAGAAAAAATTCTTAATCTCACTAGAAATCAAGGAAATAAACATTTAAAATATACACTTTTTAGGGCACCTGGGTGGCTCAGTTGGTTGAGCGACTGCCTTCGGCTCAGGTCATGATCCTGGAGTCCCTGGATCGAGTCCCGCATCGGGCTCCCTGCTCGGCAGGGAGTCCACTTCTCCCTCTCCCACTCCCCGTTTGTGTTCCCTCTCTTGCTGTGTCTTTCTCTGTCAAATAAATAAATAAAATCTTTAAAAAAATAAAATAAATAAAAAATAAAATAAAATATACACTTTTTATGCTAATCATCTAGGTGAAATTTGAGGGATTGATAATGTCTATGGGTGTCTTTAATGGTCCATTAATAAATACACTATTGGGGCGCCTGGGTGGCTCAGTTGGTTAAGCAGCTGCCTTCGGCTCAGGTCATGATCCTGGAGTCCCTGGATCGAGTCCCGCATCGGGCTCCCTGCTCAGCGGGGAGTCTGCTTCTCCCTCTGACCCTCCTCCCTCTCATGCTCTCTGTTTCTCATTCTCTCTCTCTCTCAAATAAATAAATAAAATCTTTAAAATAAAAATAAATACACTACTAATAGTGGGGTAATTTGGTACAGGCATTTTAGAAGGCATTTTATAGTGTCTATCAATTTCAAATGTCCATACCTTCTGACCAGGTCATCTTCTAAGAAACTGTCTTACAGAACTGTTTATACACGTGCATGAAGGTGCATATAAAGGATCCTCAGGGTTGCATTGTTTAACAGTAAAAAACTGGGAACAACCTGATGGTCTATTTTGTGCCCAAATCGATTTCTCTTCCATTCGCCTAGTTACTCAAGGCAAATGCTGGGAGTTATCCTTAATTTTTCCCTTCTTCCTTTACCATACTCTGTCAGCAAGCCCTGCTGATACTATCTCCAAAAATATATCTCCAAAAATATATCTCAGATCTACCCATTTTCTCTATTTCTACTACCATGGCTTCAGTCCAAGCAATATCAGCTCTTGCTTCTATTATATCCAACCAACTGGCTTCCTCTACTGCCCCTTTCTCCATTCCCCCATTCATTCTCCACAAAGCAAATTCAAAATATAAATCACATAGCATCTTTCTCCTGCCAAAACCTTTATTTTTCATTTTTTCTACCTGCCTAAAACATTTAATGGCTTCCTTTAGTACATACAAAAAAAAAAAAAGTAAACTCCTGGCCTTGTTGGCCCTAAAGATTATGTATTATTTGGTCCTGCTGACCTCTTCAACCCCACTCACCCTCCTGTTTACCAAGCTCCACGTTAGCCTTCTTTCATTTGAGTACAAGCTCCTTTCTGTCTCAGGGCTTTTGCACAGGCTGTTTCCTCTATCAGAATGCCTTTTCCCTGGATCTTCAAGTGGCTTGATCCCAGCTTATACTTCAGGTCTCAGTTTAAAAAAAAAAAAAAAATGCCACCTCTCAGGCCTCTCTCACTTATTATTCTATATCTTAGCATGCTACTTATTTCTTTTGTATTATTTTTCATTTTTAAATTATTTGTTGATTACTTGTTTATTATCCGTTTCCTGAGACTGTTGACTCCGAGAGGGTGGAGACTTTATGGATGCTTATCACTGTCCAGCCAAATAACTGGCACTGGGTCGACCTTCAATAAATGGCTGTGGCTGATGGGAATCTCCAAGATGTGTGTGTGTGAATATAATCATCTAAAAAAGCAATTAAAAGAAGACTGTGTATAATGCTTTTTAAGCCACGTATGTTTACATGTAAACATAGAAAAAAGGCCTGGAAGAATCCACACCAAACTGTTACTTGTGGTGACCCTTGGGGGGCAATGGATAGAGTTGGGGGCTGAAGAGTGACTCTTTTTATTCTGTAAGCTTTTGCATTGATTGAATTTTTTTTTTTATAATATATGCTCACGTATTTATTCCTCTTCTGAGGGAAAAGGAGGGGAAAAAATAGGGGAGAAGGACTCAACTTTTTTTGCAAAAAAGAAAGCTCCTCTTTCTTATTCTCTGCACTGAGCCAAAAGAGGAGAGCAAGAAGGAGAAAGGACACCAGTGGGGTCAGCAACTGGCCACAGCCCATTCCCTGCCCTGTGCTGAGCTGGCACTAGTTTTTAGGGTAGAAAGAATCCTAGGAGATGCTCTTCTGCCCTGAGTCTGCATTTTAAGTTCTTTAATGTAGGCATGATCTTGGTACCCCAGACACAGGTTGTATATTTTTAGCCTCTTTTATTTCTAGGCCAGTGAAAGCTGCACCTCCAGCCTTAGCAGAGCTGTGGCAGGTGACTCGAGCAAAGAGAATAAATGTGAGCTCTGGACTTCACTGCGGTTAAGTTTCTCAAAGTCAAGTCAGTTTAGCAGCCCTGACCCCTCTGGAAGCCACATTCTCTAGATTCCTATCTCCCAGGAATACAGATAGCTAATCATTTTCACAGCTAACATTTCCAGTGCTAATGGTATGCCAGGCACCATGCAAAGCTCTTCACACATTATCTCACTTAATCATCACGACTTTATGAAGTAGTTTTATTATCTGCATTTTATAGATGAGGAAACCGAGGTCCAGGAAGGTTAAGTAGCTCACTTGGGATCACACAGTGAATAAGCGGTGAAGTCAGGATCTGAATCCAAGCCCACGTTGCGAGCTAGGGTTTCCTTCTCTTCTCAGGGTCGGCCCCCTTGCCCTCCGTGCTGCTTTGGAGGGGATTGTGTAGATCACGGCAGAATATACGGGAGGTTCCAGAACAACTCTTCCTTTGCTAAGAGGTGTGGTAGGAAGATTTGGGCTTTGGAGTCAGCCGGCTTATCCCACTAGGACATGGGCTATTCAAGTGTTTTGGTTTTAGTTTTCGGTTTCTTGGAGGGTTTTTTTGGTTTGGTTTTTTTACTTACTATGTGCCAGCAATACCACTGGGTATACAGTGGTGAAAAACAAACAATCACCTCCGCCTTGGTGGAGTTTACGGGGAAAGACAGACATTAAGCAAATACATACTTAATCGCAAATGATGATATGTCCTCGGGAGGCAAAGAACAGGTTGTTAGGAGAGAGCATAACAAAGGCTCCCTCTAAATGAAAGCCAGAAATAGCCTTGGAAGTTTATGAGAGGTTTTCTGCTTTCATTTCATTTTTCTTGTTTTCTTGATTTATTAAGGAAATAGGTCTTAGGTGCTGCTGTAAACACCGCACTTTCCTGAATACTTTGGAGAATACCAAGAAACAGAAGACAATGCTTACTAAGTTGGAGAGACAGAACTATATACTTAGAACTGTACTTCAAACAACCGGAGAATTAAAACAAATGTGTGTCCTCAGATTGTCTATGAAACTCCTTGTGTACCTCAGTTATCTTATCCATAACCTGGGGATGCTCTTTGTCTCACCCAGTCCCATGCATTTGGGAAGACCAGATGGGATCCCGAGGTGACGGGGTGTCACACAGCTACGAGCACAGAAGGATTGGAGGGTTAGGGAAGGATCACTGTGGCACAGGAGTGCTGATCAGGCAGTGCTCTAAGGTGTCAGGTCTTCAGTGTGGGACAGGTGTGGCTAAGGAACGAGGGGGCTGTTGCAGGCCAGAGCGTAGGGAAGAGGATTAAAGAGAAGATTGAGCCAGCCCTGTGAGGGGCAGCCAGGAGCCCTGCTGCTGGGACAGAGGAGCCCAGGTACAGACAGGGAGGTGAGCTTGGATCAGGACGGATGGGCAGTTCCCAGAGAGTTTTGTCTGAAGTGTCCCTGATTGTTGGAAAAGGCCGTGGAGGCCTTCTTGCCTGGCTTTCAACGGGGAATATAGATTAGTTGGTAAGTGGTTCATGGCCATTCATGGGTTGGCTCTTTAAATTGAACGATTGTAATATAGGAGAAATAGATGGCGACTCAGTCCTTACAGGTTACAAAATTACAGAATAATTTGATGTAAGCAAAACTGGATAGAGGATGATCCATATGTTACCCCTGAACTGCAGAAGTCCAAAAATTCAGAAGACTTCATTTCTAGTTACCAGGTTTTGGGCTAATTCTTTCCTTTGCCAAATCTATCTTGCCTTCCTTTAGGGTGAAATGTTGTCTTGCACTAAATAATTTGTGTTATTAGCAATGCCTTGTTCATGGTAGGTGCTCAATAACTATAGTTTATCTGTAGCATAGTAATAGTGTCCAGCGTTTGTGAGCCACTTTCTACCTGCTAGTGTTTTCTTGCACGCTGTTGGCGTAGAGGGTGGATGGATGACATCGCACCCTCTTCCGGCGAGTGTCCAGGCCAGACCCGTAGGAGTCACACTAGGCTGCTGTTCCTCCCACCTTCTCTCCATATGAACTAGCACTGCCGTAGCTGGTCCTCATCACTTGCCTGGTGTATTGTCACAGATCCCTTAGTGGTCTCTCTACTCCGGTCCTGCAGACCCACCTGCCCTGATCCATCACGTAGCTATATGCAAAGACCTCAGGGAAGGGTTTTCTAGGAAGAGAGAACAATCTGTGCATAGCCGTGGAGTGGGAAGGGGCTTTGCACAACTGAGGAGCTGAAGGAATGTCAGACTGGTTGACCAGGATGCTGGAGAGAGGTGAGCGGGGCCCAGATCATGGGGGACCGTGTCAACTTCGGTAAGGAGTTTGGATATTATTGTAAGGGGAGTGATTTGATCTGCTTTATAGTATTAAGAGTTCACTATGGCTGCTGTGTGGGGAATCCTGGAATCCGGCTCCCCTCTGGGCAGCATAGTGGCCTGAGTGAGACCAGGCTCCTCACTCAGCTTTGCCCAGCGGAGTGATCATGCCCTCTGTCCTTTCAGGTTTTACTGGTGCTCAGTCCTCACTCCTCTACCCACCCTCAGGCCAGAAGGGGCGGTGCCTGTGCTGGCCCCAATGTTTGGCGTGCCTACCAGTGGCCTGAGCCTATAATTTGGCGGGTTGGCTGCTTACAAAAATAAAAAGTGCGACCTATAACTAAAGCTGAGTGGATTCAGTAAAGAGGGAGCTTTTAATTTGCAGAGGTCCTGGGCTGTATTTAAGTGGAGGAGAAATGTGTCTCCTCCCTAGGCACTGTTCCATTTTCTCTCTTTAGTACCTGCTCTGGGCAGGGTTGGGGTTCATAGGCCTGGGGGTGAGCTGTGTGGGACTTTAGGGAGATATTTGGAAGGGATGTTAGGGTCCAACAACAGGTTTGTAGGGCTTCCTGTGAAGTCGGTATTATTCAGACTTGTTTCTTACTTAGCCCACTGGGATAGAAGTAGAGTTTTAATTTTTTTTATTTATGATTATTTTAAAAGATTTTATTTATTTATTTGACAGAGATAGAGAGCACAAGTAGGCAGAGAGGCAGACAGAGGGAGAGGGAGAAGCAGGCTCCCCACTGAGCAGGGAAGACTGATGTGGGACTTGATCCCAGGACTCTGGGATCACGACTTGAGCTGAAGGCAGACTTTTTAACCGACTGAGCCACCCAGATGCCCCAGGAGGATTGGATGTTAAGAGGCTTCTGGACTGGGGCATTTACCAAGGCCAGAACAGCTAGCATAGCTCCTGGGACAGTAGTGAACTCTGGGGTGGTAGGGGCCACTCTTCTGTGAGTTCATTTGCAGATTGGAGATCACATACTCCCCTCCCCTCGATGCCAGCCTCAGGGTGAGGCCCAGACAGTGTCCTAGAATGGATGGATGAGAGCTAAGTGGCAAGGAGTGTCTTTGTTTGAACCTTATGTGTCCAGGATATGCTTGAGCCCCTTACTTTGGATAGACTTCTTGTTGGTGGTTGTGGTTATTTTGTTTTTACTCGCTGCTAAGCGGAATCAGCGTCACAGAAGGACTCATTATCCTCAGGCCCTTGGCAGTCAGGGCACTTAGTGAATCCCTTGTAAAGTGCTCACGTCTGCAGATTATTTTCCAATGCATCTGGCATGCATTCCAGAATGATGGTCCAATAGCAGCTATTACTTGCTCCCTTTGGGCTGGCTAATTACTGCTGGCATCGTGGGTGACTAAGGAATTAAGAATCTGTGCTTTTATGGGGCAACTTGTCCTGGTGAGCTCCCAGAGCATTTATTTGTCATTTCTTCAGAATATCCTTGTTAAAAGTTTTGAGCATAGGGGCGCCTGGGTGGCTCAGTCGTTAAGCGTCTGCCTTCAGCTCAGGTCATGATCCCAGGGTCCTGGGATCGAGCCCCACATTGGGCTCCCAGCTTGGTGGGAAGCCTGCTTCTCCCTGTCCCACTCTCCCTGCTTGTGTTTCTTCTCTCGACGTCTCTCTCTGTGAAATAAATAAAACCTTTAAAAAAAAAAAGTTTTGAGCATAACCTCAGGAGGTGAGGGGTAGCCAGCTAGACAGTGTATGGCAGCATTTGACTTCTCAGTTGATTCTTTCCAAGAATTGTAAAGAAATCATCTCGTACCTGTTGCTGCAGAAGCCCACGGAAATATCAAGGTGGTGTCATAACAGTATAAAAACACTACCAGTTATTTCCGATTGTTTTGGAGGCAAGAGGGCAGACAGCTTATTCCCTCCTTACTCTATGGCAAGGCAGGTGAAGATTCACATCAGTGCCGTGGAGGGCCTGAGGCTGTGAACTGAGAATGGTTAAGGTGTCATCTTCCCTGCCTGGAGAGGGAGAGAAAGACGCAATGCCAGCCCTCAGAGACTCGCTGACTGCAGCCTAGCCTTCATTCAGTCCGTAAGCATTTACTGAGCACTTAGAATTATGTTAAGTGCCAGAAAAGTAAAGATGACTAAGACAGTGTCTGCCCCCAGGAGTGCAGTCTAGAGAGGGAGACAAACACACTAAACAGATAATTGCAATCTACAGCTTGGGAGTGCAATGATGTAGATACTGCAGGAGCATCTGGGGGGCACAGAGGAGAGGTGGGGCTCGGGGAATGCTGCCTGTGGGAGGAAATCTACTCTGGCTAAAGGGATAATTGGGAGTTGGGGAGACGTGTAGGAGAGAAAGCGTTCTAGGTAGAGGGGACAGCATGAGCAGAGGCAGCAAGGTGAGGCAGAGCAGATATGTCAAGAATCCTCGTGCAGCAGCTCAGGGTTGTTGGAGTGTGAGGTGTCAGGCTGAGCGGTGGGGGGAGAGACGAGAGTGGTCATGGAGGCCTGGGTAGTGTGATGATGGCAGTGGGAGCCTGAACCAGGGCTGGCGTGTGTGATGGAGACCATGAGACAGAGTCGCCAGGCGGTTCCAAAAATTAAATGTAGGGAACTTGACAACTGATCAGATTTGACATTGGGAAGATGGAGATGAGGGGTAAGGGAGGAATTCAGGATGCCACCCAGGTTTCTAGCTCGCTGGGATGGGTTAGATGGAGGTGCTACTGGTTGAGAACACAGGAGGGAAAATAACGTAGAAGGAAAAGTGAGGAGGTCAGTTTGAGGCACGTGAGGTCATGGAGACTGTGGAAGTCCAGGTGGAATGTCTAATGGACAGTTGGATAATTAAAGCTGAAACTCAAAGAAGTCTGGGATCCAAGGAGACACTTGAGGTCATCAGTGTCTACTGGTCAAATAAAATTGGGGTCCAAAGCCTCCTGCCTTTCTCTCTGTCCCCACAGACAGCACAGCTCTTCAAGTGACTGGGAGGGAGAAGACAGACTTGCTAGAGGGGTGGTTAGTTGAGGGAGCCCAAAATAGAGATTTGTGGTAGAAATCAGACCTCAGGTTTACAGACTGCAGATTTAACCTGAGGAAGTCAGGAGACAATGGGGAAATGAGGGATTTGAGATAAGATGAAACACTAAAGACAGTTTAGCAAAATCTGCAAAAGGTTAGAGGAGTTGTTCCACATCACTCAGCAGGGTGCCTTCATCAATGACTCATTTGTGTCTCCCCAAATCCGGGTCCCAGCTTTCCTGTGAATCCCCTGGGTGGCCGTTGGTGTCTCAGTCTGATCTTTCAAAGGAGGAGTGTGTGCAATTGCTCTAACCTAGAGAGTTAAGAAACACATAAATAAATATATTTAACCTATACCGTTCCGCTCTATCTATATACTCTCACCTTTATGTATTTTAAAGGACTATGAAATTGTATTTGTGTATTGTGACTCCTGGAGTAGCTCACCCCAGGTACCATTTATTGAGCCCTTTTCCCGTGCCAGGTGCCATGTAAAATCCTTTTCATGCATTCATCCCTTCACTTAATTCTTATAAGAGGTAGATACCATAATTCACATTTTATAGATGAAGAAACTTAGGTTCAGAGAAATTTAATAACTTTCCCACTGTCTCATAAAAAGTACCAGGATTCAAATCTAGGTCGTCCCTGATTCCAAAGTCCATGCTGTTACCCATAGCCCTCTGAATGTTTAAGATCCCATTCATATATGAGGGCATTGTCACTATGTGGTGTTCAAGACAGTTCCCTTGTGTCTTTGCTCTGCAGGGTCTCCTTCTAACTCTGAGACCGAAGCCTTGAGCTTCAGGTGCCTGGCACACCTTGTTTAGTTGGTTTTACCCCAGTTGTGCTGGACAGGGAAGCACTGTTTAATGATCAACCAAAGCCAGTCAGGTAAATCCGGGTGGACCTTCCCGAGTTAAAGAGATTTTTTTTGGGGGGGGGGAGATGGCAGGACATGGTAGAAAGAGCCACGTCTGGCAAAAGTTATGTTGGAGGCCACATATCTGGATTTGAATCTGGGTTCTGCCACATGCTGTGTGATCTCAAGCCAGTTGGTTTCAGATTCTTAATTCTCTCACCAATTAAACAGGCATAACAGTTCCCTGCAGTGGTTATTGAAGGCAGTAGGGGAGATTATGTGAGAAAAGTACCTGGCATGTACGAGATGCTCAGGAACATTCTCCTCCACATCTGTGGCCCTGAGTGGATATGGTACTTAAAGAGCCAGACGTTGTAAGAAGCAGAGAAGAATCAAGGTCTCTTTGGGTCGCGGGGTGGGAACTCTCAGAAGGCTAACTCCAAAGAGATGTTGTTGTTGTTTTTCTAGCTGGACGATCAAATGAGACGTAAAACATCCGGGACACTCAAAGATGGAATTGGGGTGTGGGCACCTATGACACCCCTGTCAAACTCTGGCCTTACTTAAAGGCATGAGGGGGACAGTGTAGGGAAGACGCTCACAGGTCAAGAGCAGACTGGGGTCATTATCGTTTCTCTCCTGAGAAGACAGACCCACATTTGAGAGCAACCGAGAAAGGAGGAGAGACAGAGAAGACTTGGAGTGCCCCTCCCCAGCTCACATGACTTGTGACGGATGTGTGCCCGTGTTAGGCCTCAGTTTATCCTTCCATAAAGCAGGAGTTGTGCCCCTCCCACATATAGTCTGGAAGTAGGAAAGGATTCATTACGTTTTATGGTTGGCTAATAAGCTCCTGGTTTTATAAGGAGACTTCTGGAAAGCCAGAGCTGGGTCCCCCACCAGTGTACTCGGTGAGATGGCGTGCTGCCCCCAGCTGGCCTCCGCTGTCCACATGGCTAGCCCGGGGTATCTACAGAGCTTCCTCTGGGACGGACATTCTTGTCTAGGAAAAGTGTGTTCAAGGCAGAGTCCATGCCCTCATCGAGCTTACAGTGTAGTTTGGGAAATAGCCCAAAATGTGAAAGGTGAATAACAATACGAGAGAGAAGTGATTTTTCCATGACATCTTGTAATTAAAGGATCTAGCACAGCACCTGGCCCAGAGCAGATGTTTATAAACTGCAATTTCCCCTTTCTTTGTAAATATATAGGAGTGACCACAAAGCAAAACTTGTCTTCCCGTTCGCACAGTGTGTGATACATAGCTTTGTTGAAGGTGTGATTGAATACGATTGCCAATAGGAGGGGAAGGGCAGTAAACCTCGTGCAAGTTCGGAGGAAGGAGCGTGTGAACTCTGGGTGGTTTGGGGGAGGTTCTGTGAGGAAGGTTGATTGTGTTGATCCTAAAGGATGCATACAATTTGGGAAAAGGCACAGAGAAGGCCTGACATAATTCATTGCCTCATTGTGTGGGGTTACAAGCTCAGGCTGTGGAGTCAGACCTGGGTTCAAATCCCAGCTCCACCCCATATTTGCTCCGGGCAGGTTCCATGGCCTTCCCAAGCCTTTGCTAACTCACCTCTAAAATGGGGGTAATGAGGGGCGCCTGGGTGGCTCAGATGGTTAGGCGTCTGCCTTCAGCTCAGGTCATGATCTCAGAGTCCGGGGATCGAGTCCCGCATCGGGCTCCCTGCTGGGCGGGGAGCCTGCTTCTCCCTCTTCCTCTGCCTCTCTCTCTCTGCCTCTCATGAATAAAAAATAAATAAATAAAATAAAATGGGAGTAATGATAGTCCCAACTTCCCAACTTCATAGGCTTGTTGTGAGAATTCAATGAGATAATTCATGGATAGCTCTTTTCACAGTTCTGTGAATAAATGGTAGCTTTTGTCATTATTACTATTTTCATTTTAATAGTGGTATCATTATTATCCTCTTCATGGCCACCTACTTACCTCAGCTCCTAAGCCCCTTTGTCTTCTGGCTGTTCCCTACCTACTGTAATTTCCTCCTATACACTGTCATTTCATCATTGCAAATCACTCAGGGACTTCTGGACTTTTTAGGACGTTTTGTGCTTCCATGTCATGGAGATGCTGTCTCCTTGCCTAGAATATCTCCATCTTCCCCTCCTTCATTGCCTTTGCCTGACTCCCTCCTGCTCGATGTTTAAGACTAAATCCTATAGGATCTCTTCCAGGAAACCTTCCTTGATTCCTCTGTCCAATTAGATGTTGCTTCCCCAGGCTCCAGCAGGGCCATGTGCAGCTCTCTCCCAGCAGCGCTGCCTACACTCACCCTGCTTTGCTTATCTACCTTGCCCTCTGGAAATAAACTTCCTGAATGGAGGGATCCTGCCCTATTTATTTTAATATTCCCAGCTCCTAGCTTAGTGCTTGGCGTGTGGTTGTTTTCCAGCTATGTGTTGAATAAAAAAACCCAAACAAAAAACGTTGCTAGCATTATATGTAACATTTACTACCTAGAGTCTGATTTTAATGCTTTACATATAGTAAATACTTTACATATATTAATGTATTTTATCATCATAGCAACCATATGAAGGAGATACTATTTCTACCTCCATGTTATAGATGAGGAAATTAAGTAATTCTCTCAAGGCCATGAAACTAGTAAGTGGTAGAGTTAGGATTCATGCCAGGGCAGTGTGGCTCATCATTCACTGCTTTCACCACACTCTGAGATTGTGATAAGATATTTATTGGATGTCCAAGAAAAGGTGAGGAGACATTAGCCATAAATCACAGGTCTCTGAATACATTTTTGAAGGCATTAGTAAATGTGTGGAGATGCTGTTGGGGGTTGGGGTGGGAATCTTAGCAATCTCACTTATGGAAAGATTTGCTGGAAAAGGTAGGATTTCACCTATTTTGAATTGAAGGAGAGGCATTGCTGACAATTGGGAATGATCTCTCTAGGGTGTCATAGAGCAGAACACTTAAACATAGGAGGAAGAGGAGTATATGTGTGGGGAAATTCTACGTGCCCAGTCTTTGTAGAGCACTACAGTGGTAAATAATCTGGTGGTAATCCCTGTGCTCAGAGGCCTAGGGTCTAGCAGGGTATAGATGAGGTTGATTAAAGAGAAGGGCAGGGGAGTGGCTCATATTTATGGCATGAACTGAAGGGCAGAGTTGAAACAGAATGAGGAGTGGAAGTTTGCTGAGGGAGATGCAGCGTATAAAAAAAGTGATTTGGGCTACAGTAGATTAGGCAGATTATAGGAGAGAGAGCCCAGAAATAGAAAGGACAGTAGTGAGAAATTGGGTAATCCTCTCCAAAAATAACCAGGGGCCAAAAAAGAACTTGGTGGTAGGAGAGGTAGTAGCAAGATCAGTTACTTATTAAGCACCTGTACATGATTCAAAAAGGGATAATGCATGACCCCTACCCTGAAGGAATTCACGTTCTAGTTGTGAACAGAGGAAACACACACATGAAAGACACTATATGGAACAAATTTAATTTGTGCTGAGGTCAATGGTATCAGTGACCAGGCATTTTCTTTCCTGTTGCTTCATCCATCTGGACTTCATTTCCAAGGTCACTTCATGGTCCAGAATAGCTGTTGAAGTTCCAGCCATTACCTCTGCATTTCAACCAGCTGGAAGCAGAAAGGGGAAAAGAAGGGTATGCTCCCTCCTTTTAATGACACCTCTCAGAAATTGTACACACTACTTCTGTTTATGTCCCACATGGTCACATAGCCATACCTAAATGCAAGGGAAGATGAGAAATATATTAATTCTGGGCTGCCAAGCGCTCAACTGAACATTGGAGGTTCGTTAATAGGGAAGATGAGGAGAAGAGGGTGAGGGATAACAAGGTCTCTGCCATTTCATTCTTCACGTATGATTAGGCTTTGGAGCTCAGAAGAGGGGCTGATTATTTTAGGTTGGGTGGTCACAGAGCTGATGGATTTTAAGTCAGTTGGTAGTAGGTGGGGATTCAGGAGATTGGGGAAACATCGGTTACAAGCAGCTCCTATGGCAAGAGTGGCTGTTCCAGGAGAAAGTCCAGAAGAGGACAAGCCTGGTCAGAGATGCAGGGGGCAGCCTGGGGGAGAATCTTACCTCTAAAGCTCTTTCTTATTTTAAGATGCTGGGAACAGCAGGCCAAAGAGTTCAGGGTTTTTTGTGTGTAAATGATAAGGAGGCAGAGAAGAGTTCTGAATTGAGAAGAGACATGATTTTTCTTAGGTGTTGAGAAGTTGAGAAATTTCATCCTTGTGCAGGTTGGAGGGAAAGAGGGCTTGAAGTAGGAAATAGGGATGCTAGCTGGAAGTTTATCCCAGAGGGTCAGGAGTAAACAATAAGGGCCTGTCTGATGGTGACAAGTGGGAATGGGAGGGAAAGTATGGATGAGAGGCCCTGGGAAGGACATGTATTGGGTCTCAGTGAGTAACAGGCTGTGGTCTGGGGAGAGAGAGGAAAATGCCCTTTGTGGGATGTAACCCCAGAAACACTGTGTCCTCTGAGTGGTAGCGCTGCGTCTCAGGGCTCCCCAGGCAGGAGGGGAGAATATCATGAGGAGGAGGGGGGACCTTGGTTGGCCACAGAGAAAATGTGAGGCTCTGCCCCAAGCCTCCTTAGCTTTGGAAACCCGGCTGCCCCCAGCAGAATAGTTTCCATTTTGCGTAACTGGGGAGTGTGTGGGTCTGGCTAACCGCGAGGAGGGGCTGAGGAGCCAGCAGACAGATCAGGTTGCTGGGGCAGTGGCTGTTTAGTGAGGGCCTGGGGGCGCAGCTGGGAAGAGCCAACATGAGCTCCTCTGTCTGAGCTTGTGCGCTTCTTGACCGAGGAGGCCAGAAGGGATGTCTTCACTTGGCGTCTGGGGGCCAGGTTACCTGCAGAGGTTACCTGATACTAGGTGTGGCAGAGATAGGGTTGGGGGTTTTGCTGGCTTTGGGGAGATGGCCAACTTCCTTTGCCTTCTCAGGATCCAATGGAAGGGGCCTCCAGGGTGAAGAAGAGGCCTCGGAGGTACGGTTGTATTTGGGAAAAAGCCACCTCTTCGATGCTGGCCTTCTAAGGCCTCTCCTTCATCAGACTTCCCTGGTGTGAGTGAGTCGCAGAGCTCAGCCTGAGACATCTGGTGAATCCATCTCCTTTTCCTCCAGGCTGCTCAGGGACTTGGCCCATAACTGCTCAGCGAGTCATTTCTGGTTATGGAGTCATCAGTGACCACAGAAGCACGTTCTCCAGACAGGACTCTGGGTATGTGCAAGCTGGCTTTCCCCTGGCAGCTTGTCCCCAGAGTGATAGCTCCAAGTCAACAAACACAGAAGGCTAGACCCAACCACTACAGGCACTTAAGTCAAGGAGCACCCACTCTTCTGATGGCTTCTGTCATGCGGTCCCCCAGCAACTTTCCCATAAGTGTAACCGGGCAGCTCAGGCCTAGAGGAAGCTGTGTGTGGCTAGTTAGGTCGCACACTGGAGCTCCCGTGCAGGCGGTTGCAGCCGGAGGGAGATGGGGAACAGAGGGGAACCGTGCTGCTGAGGCTGTGGGGTGTGGCGGCACCAGGGCTGGAGGCCTGGAGCCCACCCCTTCCTATCCTTGAACTCTCTGATGTGCAGAGGGCTGAGTGAAGTGTTCATGCCCACTCCATCATTTAGTGTCCTAAACCCGGGTTAGGTTGCCTTTCTGCCACAGGATACGGTTCTTCTCCCAGAACTTTCACAGTTGGCTCCAGCTCATTCCAGGCTGTCTCAAGTGATCATCTCCAAACCTAAGTTCTGGAAAGAAGGATGGGAGGGACGGAGGCCAGGAGAACCGTCCTGAGCTTCATCTCCCGGTTGGTAGCAAAGTCAGGCTCTGCCTGGGCCTCGGCCCTTGGGGGCTGCAGGGAGGCCTGGCCCCCTATCCATTCTGCTTCCTCCCCTGCGCTAGTCCCGCCAGTCACGGGACGGGGTGGGGGGGGGAAGAGTGGGGGTGTTTGGAGGGGTGCTCCGCATCCTGGATCTGGACCTTCTGAATTTCAGCTCTTGGACCTTTGATCAAACGCTCGGATTTTTTGGTCTCCTTTTGACAGGATTACATTTGGGGAGGGGCCGTTAGGAGGTGCGGTGCTGAAAGGAGATAGAGTGACACAGAGGCAGAGGCACCACTGTCAGTGGTGTAGGCAGTGGGCTGGGCCAGCGGCTGCCGTCTGGGCGGGCTGGGCGGGCTGGGTGGGGGCTCCCGCCCTGACACTGGCCAGCTGGCTTGTGTTAAAGCGCGGGCTGAAAATAACTCTCATTGTCTGGGAGCTGCTACTGCTGCAGGCCTGGCTGTGGCTGCCAAGGGGGCCGAGGCGGCAGGAGCGGGGACCGCCCACCTCCTTGGGCTCCTGCCCTTTGGGAGCGATGCCCAGCTGGCCACAGCTGTGCCTACTGCCCACCAGTAGAGATCCGAGGAGGGCAGGCTGGGCCACTCCTAGCGCTCTGTCCTTTTGGCAGCTGGGGACGGGCCTTTGTGCCTGGTGTTGCTTGCTTTGCTGTCGCCTTGGGCAGGGTCGATGGTCCGTGAGGGAGCGCGGGGCGGGAGCGCGGAGCTCCAGCTCCTCCTACAGCAGTCTCCTGGGCTCCCAAACCTTGTGCCTCCTCACCACACTCTGCCCGTCTGCACAATGGGCTGATCTGTGGGTGCCCAAGAGGACTTGTTGGCAGCTGTGGCCAGGGGCTCAGCGGCATGTGGTGCCCAGGACAGTGTCTCATGTCGTCTCTGGGGAAGTTCCAGACTCAGCTTCCCAGGCTCCCCACCCCCGTGGGCTGAGCATGGGGACTGGGCCTACCACACTTAGGAGAAATGTCAGCCATATGGACCTGGTGGGGAGACGGTTCTGAGGGGGGAAACACTAAGAAAACCAACTCACATTCTGTATTTGCTCAGAATAAACAGTCCCTGCCTGACTTCCTTAAAGCCTCCAGAATCCCCTTCGCAGGAAAGTTTCAGACATCCCTCTCCCTGCCTCTTAGCGGAGCTATGCCTGTGTTCATTTCTGTTCTTAAGATTCCTTGAGATTGACTGGGACTGACAGAAACAGTTGGGAGTTTTTGGTGGTTCCTATTTCTGTTGGTTGGGTTTTCCCCAGGCCCGGCCCAAGGAGACTGACAGAGTCAGGGGTGAGTCCCAGAGCAGGACCCACACCTTCGAAGGAAACTCCAACACCACCGGCATTTCCCTTCCCCTGCGATGGGAAGGAAATGAGGAGGGGCTAACTGGCTAGGGGTACAGAGCAGGAAAGGGAAGGGAACCTCTGTGACCAGAGCTACCTCCTTCCTCCTTGGCTTCACTGGGGCTGACAGGGGTTGGGTAGGGAGTAAGGAAGCCTTGCTCCCACAGAACCCAGGAGGGGGCTAGGCACTGAGCAGGGCTCTGTGCCTGACCTCAAACTGGCAGTAAACCAGAACAGCCCTGCTGGGGAAGCATCAGATCCACCCCTTTCTGCTGCTTCCCGTTATAGGTATTTATTATTAGATTTCTGGCTGGTTGCTCTGATGTAGGAATCAGTCTCAGAGTTGCTTTCAGTGTGAGTTCATCTCCCTCTTCTCCCCCATCTCTCCAGGGTCTCCCTCCTCAAGGATGTTGGTATTTAATTGCCTCCTAGTCTTAGGGTTGGTGGGGGACGAGGGGGTTGGGGGTAGGTGTAGAGGATGGTTGTGTCCTGAGTGGTTGAGAAACTGCGCTGAAGGAGGGACAGAGGCAGAGATCGAGACAACCCAGAAGCAAGAGGGGTCCTTGGGCTGTCAGAGCATTATCCGGGATTTTCAGGAGGAAGGGGAAGGAGACTGCGGAACACCCACAGTGTTCCAGACACATCCGGATATAAAATATCTATCATTTAATTCTCATAAAC
Source organism: Mirounga leonina (assembly GCF_011800145.1). NCBI lineage: Eukaryota > Metazoa > Chordata > Mammalia > Carnivora > Phocidae > Mirounga > Mirounga leonina. The sequence goes on from NW_023270314.1 coordinate 27,777,421, forward strand.
CCCTGTGAAGTAGTGAGATTATCTCCATTTTATGGATGAGCTCTGAAGATCCCACAGTTGATCTCGGGCTCTCTGACTCTGCATTCAGTGCCTCCGCTCCAAGACAGCCGTGGCCCCTTTCTGTTCAGCAAGGGTTTCAGGGAGCAGGTAGCAAGGACTGAGCCTGGCCTCTGCCTTACGAGAACTCCCCGTCGCTGCAGAGCCACTGAACAAAAATGTCAAGGAAACACACCTTTGACGGAGACCCGAACGTGTCAGGTTTGTTCCCTGGCTGTCCCCGGAACTCAGGAGGTTGTCCTTCCTCAGGACGTCAGAGCCCTGCTGAGCTCACACACGTTATCGGGTGGCTGCAGAAGCCCTAGTCCCTTGTCTGGCGCGGAGAGAAGCCCAAGGTGGGTGGCTCCCGCCCTGCAGTCGGGGACCGACTTGGTGTGAGAGTGCTGGAGGCTGGGGGGAATTCCCCTACCCACTTCCTTCCCAGTCCCACTTGGGCCCCAAAGAAACAGAGAAGCCGGCATCACAGTCCAGAAAGTGCCACCCAAAGCTCGAGACTGGAGCTTGTGGGTCTGTGGTCAGAGCTGATTCATGCTTCTGCCACCCGTGTCCATACTCCGGGGGCGGGGGGCAATCTCTCCTGGGCATCTGAAGTTTGAACCCTGATGTGCCTCTTCCACTCTTCCATGCTTTTATGCTAGGGTTCCCAAAGGGGGTGACTTTGTTCCATCTTCCAAGCCCCCGGGGCACCGACATCTTCTCCCCAGGTCACCTTGTGGGGAAGCGTGAGGCCGCAGCATCTGATAGTGGGTGGCTGAGGAAGTTGGTGTAGACAGGATGTGATGTTCTGCCACAGTAGCGACAGGCTCCCCACTCCTCCACCAGTTGCTTTCTTCCGGGGGAGACAGCTATTTTCTATTTCCGTGGCTTAGACTTGGGAGAAATGGGCAGAAGACAATGAAGTGCTCGAGATGTGCCCAGAGCCAGAACCAGGCCTGAGGTCTGTTTCTTCTCTGGTCTCACTTGGGCTTAGCCAGCAGCAGCCTTGTTGTGGTTAGGAGGGAGACCTTGGTCTGGGCTCACCTTCAACTTTTGGGTCCCTGTTTTGTTGTGGCCTCCTGCCTCTGTCCTCCTCTCCACACAGACATGCTGAGAATGGCCCTTAGCCAAGTGGTTTCAGAGAGAACATTCGGGATTGTATTTGCCCGACCAGCCATCCCTCCTGCATCAGCAGTGGGGGAGGGGGGGATTTGATTAGCCCCTCTTCCCTGCAAGAGTGCAGGCAGACTCACAGGGCAGCAGAAATTGTGAAGAGGGGTGTGATGGGTGATGCTCTTCCCCTTCTTTTCTTCTCTCCTTTGCCCCATTTTGGTATTCCTAGACACTGAGCAAAAATCCCAGCCACACTCCTTTTTTGAGCCATAGTGACCAGGTTTCCAGCCCAGAGCTGGGCCCATTACTCCGGACCAGGATGCCTTAACCTTAGGCATACCATCCACTTCCTCTCCACTAGGTGCCTATCACACATCATCAGGGGTTGGAGACCATATGAATAGACACAGTCCTTGAGGGGCTAGATGAGTGTACAGCTAGTTTAGTAGGATGTGTGTAGGTAAATGCATAATAGATATGTCTAACAGAAATAAATGATTTTTAAGGTTTTTCTTTCAGTTTCTTAGAAAACGGAAGGCCCACTCCCAGGATGCTCCCACTTCTGGAATAATGCCTGGCTGTGTGACTCCTTGGGATCCTGGGTGCACACAATTCGTGTCCCCAGAGATGAGGATATCAAGGAGTGGGCAGATAGATGTAAACCCATTGGCCATGCTTGGGTGCCCAGGGAATTAGAGCTGAACTTGGAACAGCAAGTAAGGAAGAGAAAGAGGAGAGGAAGGCCTTCCAGGTGGCCTGTAGCCTGCTGGGGGTAGGGGCTGGATTTGTGGGAAGTCACAGCTATGATACTTGAGGTAGGAGATCATATTTGATTCGGGAATATGGGGCGAGGGGCAGGTGCAGCGATCTGCCTTGAGAGGCAAGGGCTGTGACCTATAACAAAGACAGCCGCACTGGATAGAAGAGAAGGTTGGCTAGGTGGGGATAAAGGAGGGGGAGTTAGGGCTGCTGGCCTGCGTAGGACTAGTCCGGGGGTGCCTTAGGCTTCCCTCACCCCTGCCCACTTCTATTTCTTTATTCATTCAGCAAACAGTAGTGAGCGAAATAAGATGACTCCTGGTCTGCCCTTCCATATTCCAGGTTAGAGTGTCTTTCAGGAAGGGGTTAGGACACTTTCCTGTGTCTTAATTGGGAGGTGTGTCATAAGTAACTTGCAACTAGTAATTAAAATGCTGAAATTTTGTAAATGATTTCCTTAAAAAATGAGCTGTTACCTTTATGCTAACGTCCTTCTTGTGTGCTCGTATCCTGATATGGGGCATAGGGGTAAATGCGTGCCATCCACGCAGGCCGGGGCTGGCTCAGGATCCACCCGCGGTTGTGCGTGACGCAGGAAGGCCGTGCATCCCTCAGGCCGTGGGTGAGAAGCAGATTGAGAGATGCTGTTTCAGACAGGTGGCTTTGGAACGTTTTTGCCCTGTCCCAAGTTAAGAAACATGTTTTATGGCATGACTGGTGTGTGTGCATATGTATATGTATGTACTTAGAATATAAAAGAAACAAAAGCTTCATGAAACATTCCATTTCCTACTTGTAGGGATTTCTGGTATCTTCTAGCCTCTTCTATTTTAATCTGTTTGTTTTCATTAAAAATAAAGTTAATCTCGACTCACTAAATTGGAAAACATTGCTCAACCAAACAACTAAATATGAAGGGGAGGCAGAAGGACTGTCACACCCCTCCGAGCCTTCCTTAGCAGCCACAGAGTGTCAGGGTGAAGCCGAGGGCCCCGGAGGGAAAAGGTGTGCGCGCTCTCCCTTTCTCTCCTCTGGGTGCAGGGAGCTTTCAGCCCTGTTGACTCAGGTTCTCTCCTCAGAGCTCCATGAACCTGCCTCCCGACAAGGCCCGGCTCCTGCGCCAGTATGACAATGAGAAGAAGTGGGATCTGATCTGTGACCAGGTATGGGGTTTGGGGCGAGGCCCAGGAATAGGGGTTGTGTCGTGGGCTGGACGAGGCAGCAGGGCCAAAGGCACTGACCACAGCCCTGGGGTCCCTTGAGAAACCCTGGCCTGGGCTTGGCCTCAGTCCGTGCTCGCTTCCTGTCCCAAGAGGGCTCTCTTAACAGAGATGGGGCTAGCAGGCCAAGTTCCCCTCTAATGCCTGCAAAGAGCTGTCTTGATTTCTTCCTGATGGGCAGTAGCCTGAAGGAAGTTTGTGTTGGTCTGGGCTGTCTGGCTGTCTGCAGAGGGAGTTGGGTAGCTTTCCCAGCAGAGCCTGTTTCTGCCTTTCCCCAGGGTGAGGGCTCTGCCTGGCACAGTAGACCAAAGGACCCTTTCTCTCTCACTCTGCCCCAGCCCTGGCACCTCGGGTTTTTCTCATCATTGACAGGCCTCTAGGAATGAGAAGACCCAGTCCCCTATAGTCTTCTGTTCCCAAATCTCAGAAAATGAGGATTGGAGGGCGCCTGGGTGGCTCAGTTGGTTAAGCGACTGCCTTCGGCTCAGGTCATGATCCTGGAGTCCCGGGATCGAGTCCCGTGTCGGGCTCCCTGCTCGGCGGGGAGTCTGCTTCTCCCTCTGACCCTCCTCCCTCTCATGCTCTCTGTCTCTCATTCTCTCTCTCTCAAATAAATAAATAAAATCTTAAAAAAAAAAAAAAGAAAAGAAAATGAGGATTGGAAGCTCTCCCTACATGAACAGTATTTCGAGCTGGAAGAGACCAGAGAGATTATTACTTAGCTCAGAACTGAGAACCAGGACCTATGGCCTGGCTCTTTCCCCTGCACACATTTGAATTTCACAGGTCATGAGTTTCTGAACTCCGACAGGCCTGTCTGCACAATTAGGAGAGTCCGCTTTTACTTGCTTACCTCTCAGGAGGCATGGAAGCGCCTGGCACCGCACATAGTCAGTGTGCTTACCCAGCACTTCGTGATGGAGCGGTCACAAATTTGTGATTTCTTTTCAAGCCCTGGACAGAATCGTAACAGCTAACATTTATTAAGTACTTATGGGGGACCAAGGACTTTACATATATTGAAATATCTCATTTAATCCTCACAAAAACCCCCTGAGGAAGGCACTGTTACATTTTATGGATGAAGAACTCGAGACTCAGTACCGTGCCTGACACTGGAACCAGGACGAAGCAGCCGACCCCATCTGTGCTAGCTATTATGTTCCACTGCCTCCCAAATCAGGCTGCTTGACATAAGGTAGAATTAGGCTTCAGAGCTCCTAGTCCGGGTCCCTTCCTCTCCAGGGAAGGCCTGTTTCCTCGTGTTCTGCCTTAAGCAGAGCTGGTGAACATGGTGAGCTCCTGCAAGGGGGTTGGAGAACAGTAGCTTGTTGGTACTGAGTTTCTTTAATTGATGATCTCCCAGTCTTTTCCAGGTCACATAATTTTGACTGTTTCTCACGCCTTTCTTTTTTCTTTCATTTTGTGTTTAAGCTCTACTTCCTAATATTAGATCATTCTCCCTGAACCCTTTGCAGCACCCCTGCCCTCCAACTCCTCAGATATCTCAGTTGTGAAGGCCCTAACAGGATCAGAATGCTTAAGAGTTTTCCCTTGGGTCTAATGCAGGGGTTGGACCAAAATGGGGAGGGCGTGGTCCCATGGTCTTTGTGGAAGGGGATCGAGGGATGACCTCGCCAAAAGTAGGTTTAGCATTTAAGGTTGCCTGGGTTGTCGGGGCCTGGGGTCTGGGTAAGGAACAGAATGTGTGTTTGTAGCCTGAATGTGTTAGTGCTGCGAAGCTGATCCGATCCCAAGTCTGGGTTCAGGGCTGACACAGTTGCATTCTACAAGGCCTAGCTCCTCTCTCCATGGCCCTCCTAATCCCGAGCCATCAGTTAGCTAGGCAGTGAAGACCGCTTCTAAGTTGTATCTTTATTTTGGGTGCCGTTCCCAGCTCTTTAATCCCCCCATCTTCGCAAGCAACAGGCTCTTAAAATAATTTTCAACATAGAAAAATATTTTAGGCTCAGAGATCACTAATTGGAGAAGGAGAAGATGGCAGTAGATGAGCAGCGTCTGAAAATCAGTCAAGGAAGAGAACCTTTGGTTTGGATGATGTTAAGGGCCAGCTGACAACTTTAGGAGGCTGGGTCCCCTCACAGTGAACACCATGAGGGTTTGACTTCCTCAACGCTGTCCTCAGAACTCTGGGTGTCTGTGCGCACACGCGTGTTTCCCTCACAGGAACGGTTCCAGGTGAAGAATCCTCCCCACACTTACATCCAGAAACTCCAGAGCTTCTTGGACCCCAGCGTAACCCGGAAGGTGAAGTGTGAGGCAGGGAGGCCCCACCTTGTTGCCCGTTATAGTCCTGTGGGGTTTGGGGGGCAACCCCTGTGACTTGGGGTGGGATGTCTGCTTCTGAGCAATGGGAGTTGGGTTTCTGGGTTCGGAGGCCATGGGCCTGGAGTGGCTGGCTCCTAACAGAGGGAAGGCTTGTAGCTGCCCTCTTGTGTCCCCTCCCTTTCCTTTTCTACCCCTTTTGTTTGTACTATAAAGTTGGATCGGGGGCTGCCAATAGTGACAGGAAATTCCATGTTTACAGAAGTTCAGGAGGAGAGTGCAGGAGTCAACCAAAGTACTGAGGGAGCTGGAGATCTCACTTCGTACCAACCACATTGGGTGAGTCAGAATCGGCCATCAGGATCCGGCGACCTCTGAGGATGGGTGGCTTGTTTATCTCCCTGCTGTGAGGCACAGTCGCCCCTTGAACGGCTTTTGGTTCCCCGGAGCTTCAGACTGTTCTTTTTCTGGCTTCTCTCCCTTTCAGCTCTGCCAGCTGCTGGCAAGCTTGGGGCCCCTCCTGGGGTCTTCAGCCTGTGGCTTTAAGTAGAAGTCTCTCCCATCGCAGCTGAGACTCAAGTCTGCCTGTGGCCTGGGGCTGGGCCAAGGGAGGCCCAGAGTGTGCTGGGGGCGGGGGAGCACATTGCATCAGGTAGCTGAGACCTCGTTCCTGGACTGTTTGGTGCCCACAAGACTATTTTCTTGATTCTAAGACAGTCGTAGTTCATGAGCAGAAGCAGCTTCCTAGGGCACCAAGAAAGTCGATCTAAGGTGGCGGGGACCAGGAACTGAACATCTTCTGTATCTACAGACCCTGGTACTGCCGGCCCATTGACAGGGTCCCCAGGAACGGCATGAGTCTTGTTTGCTAGTCTCTGAGTAGGGAACCAGAACTTGCTGAACAGGCCGCAGGCTAATGCCTAAGGTACAGTGACAGATGGCAGTGGTCTTGGTTTTATAAAACCGTAACCAGTCAGAGCATATGTAGTGAAAGTGAGAGAGAGAGTGTGCACAAAGGAGAGTGAGGGAAACCTGATGGAGGACTGCAGGCGGGGCTACCATCCTGACCGAGGGGCCGGGCACAAATACTGAGAGCTTGTGTGAGTGAGAAGCTGAGCCGGGGGTGGGGGTGGGGGAGGCTGGGCAGGGGCCATCCCCAGGGTCCTGGGCTTCCTGAGAGCAGGGGTGGAAAGAGCCGAATGACATCATCTGCCTTTCCCCTCCTGCCCATGGCAGCCTCCCGCTTGTCCACGCAGGGCCAGGCCTGCCTGGGGCTCTTACAGAAGCTACCTGTGTGCCCCCAGCCGCCACAGTAGCAGTCACGGGGGAAATGGCACCGGAGAGAACAGGAAAGGGATAGTTCCTGGCCTCGGCAGCTGTGCTTAGTGGCCAGAATTGGCTTCCACACCTCTTCCGTGAACCAGAGTGAAAGCTGACATGCTAGCAAACGTGAAACTCAGCCTGCAGCTGTATTTGGTGAATCCTCACAGAAGGAGTGGCAGGGCCTCCTCAGCCTCCCTGTTTGTGGGGGGGGGGGGGTGAAACAGATGGCGACTCCAAATCCCACCTACCACCCTGCACACCACCCCGCAGGGCCTTCCACCACTCCCCTCCCTCTCAGGCCCCCCTTTCTTTCTTAGTAGGTCTTGCTGCATGAGGATGGGAGCCTGTTCTTCTCAGAAGAGGGCCACAGAGCCGTGTGTGACACTCCCCTCTGCTCACCCCTTCCACCTGGTGCCTGCCTCTCTGGCCACTGGCCAGGAGCTGGGGCGAGAGCAGCATGGTTCCCAGGCCCGGCTCTTGGCAGTTGGCACACAAGTTAGAGGTCTGGACCTGGCCCTTGGTTCCCAGGGAACAGCTTCGTGTCTGGCGTATTAGGAGCTCCTGTCGTCTGAACTGTGGTTTCTCTGGGCAGTTGTGGGGGAGGACCAGGCTCCTTCCCAGATTTCTAGGCAGGAAGAGTTTGTGAGGCTGTCAGGCCGCGGTGTGGGTGCTCCGGGTGGTAGGAGCCCAGGGCAAGGTGGGGAGAGGAGGATCCTGCTTCTGTCACAGCCTGATCAGCCCCAGGGCCTGCCGAAGCTCGTTGTGTAGGGGCAGCCCAATGGGAACACAGGCCCTGGCGCGGGGCAGGCTGGAAAGTGGGATTCCAGAGCCTCACCAGCTCCTCCTCCCTCTGGTTTGTATTGGTTTCTCTGCCTTGCCGAAGTGCCCTTTAACCTCTCCTCAAAGTGTCAAGATCCCGAAAATAGCAGTGTAGACTCAGACAGGAAATGAGAAGGGGGTGGGGAGCTGGAGAGCAGACAGACAGGAAACGGGAGGCCTGTCGGCCCCCAGAGAGGAAGCTAACTTCAGGCAGCTCCGGTGTCAGTCAGCCTCAGCTGAGCCTGGTGCTCCGTCCGGCCCAGCCTCTCACTGTGTCCCAGGGTGTGGCCAGCAAACATGGCGCTGGTGTTCCAGCTGTGGGGGAGAGGCGGCCCTGCAGGGCTGTTGGGGGCAGCTGCCTATAAAGACCCCCAGACATCCAAGGGAACAGAGCACTGAGGAGAGTCGGGGTTTTATCCTGAGAGTTTTATGTTGCTCTGTGCCATGGAATGAACCTGTCCTGTAACGGCCCTCCTGGGATCGGTTCTTGAATTTCCTTCCAGGGATATCTCAGGCCAAGAGGCCTGCAGGCAGAAGGGTGGAAATGCCAGGGTCCATTGTCTTTACGGTCTTTGTTGTCCACCTTCCTGCCTCTCTGGCTGAAGGGGCCTAAGTCTTCAGGGAGTTACTCGAGTCCCTGACTGTTCCCCCATCCTTTTCCTATTCTGTCAAACTCGCCCTGACCAAACACACAGTTCCCACATATCCCTCTTTGCTCACTGTGGCCCAGACTATCTTTCTCTGAACTTGGTGGAAGGGCCCTTTGGTCCAGCATGTCTCTGTTCCAGAGCTCTCTCTTTGACCTTTCTTGCCTGTCTTTCGACGGAGACTTCAGTCCAGCTGGAGACGTGCTAGAGCTTGTCAGGCACAGCTGTGCACGAGGGCCTGTGGTAAATGCTCTTGATCAACCTCCCCATGTCCCCACAATTTTGCCAATAAACATCAGGCAGGGGCAGTACACTTCGGTGTTGTGCTAGACACCAGGGACACAGTAAATGATCGAGCCAGGGCCCTGGCCATTTAGGAGAGGCTTCCTGAAAGCTTGTGTGGCTGACGTGGTATTGGAAGGCCTTGGACCTTTCCCCATCCCTGGCTCCCCGGCCTAGCGGAGGTCTAGGCCCGTGATGTGACCACGGAATGGGTCTGCCATGGGTTTTGAACCTCAGAATTTTTCCAGCCTGGTGCTAAGTTCCAGAGGATTCAGGAGTGGGTGTTGGGTCAGAGGCCTCTCGCCCTTCTCACCCTCAACCCGCTTTTAGCAGACCCCTCCACTATGTTTCCTCTATTGGCAGGTGGGTGCGGGAGTTTCTGAATGATGAAAACAAAGGCCTGGACGTGCTCGTGGATTACCTGTCCTTTGCCCAATGTTCGGTCATGTGAGTACCTCCCTGGGGCTAGGGTTGGGGACGGCGAGGGAGGACACAGTCCCATTCTGATTTGCTGAGGAAGGGTGAGACTGCAGTAGTGAAGACAGGAATAGGCATCCCAGGCCAGGAGGGAAGAGCCCAGGCAGTGGCGTGGGAGTGGACAGGCAGCCAAGGAGATGTCTGGGATCCGTGAAGAAGGCCAGGTGGCTGGAACAGAAGGAGGGAGATACGGAAAGGGAGCTCAGGATTAGAACCCAAAGGATCCAGACTCCAGGCTGCAAGCAGTCCAAGGAAATGTCCTGGCTTCTGGGAGAGACGCCCAGTGGGATTCATTTGCCTTTGGAGAGTTGAGTCTTTAAGAACCTCCTTTGGGTCTCCAGATGTGAGAGGGTTACTCCAGGTCATTGCTGAAGAAGAGCCCCAGGAGCAGTGAGCATGACCTTTGACCCACACTGAAAATGAAGTATTCAGAGCCCTTTTCAATCCGGTGGGGCGGGTCCCTCAGCACAGGAGTACAGATGAGAAGGCGGCATGAGGTAGTGAAAAGGACCGACAACCGCAAAGCTGGTTGTGGGTCTCAGTTATGTCCTTGACTATCCGGGTGACCTCAAGCACATTTGCATCCTCTTACAGAAAAGGGGATCCATGTTCCAGAGTTGTTGTAAGGTTGAGATGATAATGTGTGTAAAGCAACTAGTAGTGTTCGGAACGCAGTAAGTCTAAACTGCTCTAGCCACTTTATTGTTAATTATTGTTATTCAAGGTGGTATAACCTACCATAATTGCCTGAATATATGGAAAGAGGGATTATACTGATCATTCACATGATGACCGATGAATGCTTCAGACTTAGAGCCAAGACTTCAGCCCTTGGCTGACCAATCGTCCCAGTATGCCCTTGACTTTTCCCAACGTTAGCACCGAAAGTCCCGAGTCCTGGGGAACTCCCTAGTCCTGGGACTCAGTCCTAACCTCGGCTTTCACTTTTGTTGTGACTGTCCTTACCCCACGGCCGTTCTCCTTGGTCCAGCAGATCTTCAGTCTTAGCTCTTTAGGGGTTCGGACTAACACCTCTCCTCGGTTTGGCCTGTCACTTTTCCCAGGTCATCCCCCCTTAAAACCAAGAGTAGCCTACTCCCCATTCCCATCCCTGCAGAATTCAGGCCTCGTGATCCTCCTCTCCCTTTAAAAACTACTCTTTTTATAGAAAGAAATGAAAAACATTTGCTGAAGTGATTTTTTAAAAAAAATTCAGAGCTTTTATAGTAAAAAGATGCAGATCATTTTTCCAAATAAGCCTATCTATCCCGTTCGAAAAGCAAACAGATCCCAGCTGCTCGAAACCAAAATACGCTGGATCCTCAGGATTGTAGTGTCCACAGCAGTGCTTTTGACTCTGTTTTCGAAAGAAAGATTCAGGGCAGGGAGAGGGTGTGAAAGGGAGAGAAAGTGTGTTTTGGGAAGGGTTGAAAGGGAAAGGGTGAAGCCAAACAGAGGCTGGGTGAAGGCATTTATCTGTAAATTGCGGGACCGGCACTAGGGAATACAGTTACTGACTGAGGGGGGCCACTGGCAAGGTTCCCTGTCAGGGAGCCTCCTCTGATGTTTGCTTGAGAGCCCCATTAAGCAGCTCAGCATCGGGACTCTGCAGCCTACTCCTGCTCCTTTGGAACATTCAGTCGCCTGCAGATATCATTTCCTATTTCAGAAATGCCTCTGACCCTGGGGCTATGAATGTCTGAGCAGAAGGTTCCTCGGGGGAAGAGCCTGTCGGATATGCTCGTTCAGTCCTTAATGACCTACTTGGGGAAAGAGGACAGGAAAGAAAAGTGGGGCTGGTTTCTCAGAGTGGGTATATCCTGACATGGGGCTTCGTAAAGGACAATGCCCCGTGATCTCAAGCCATCCTCCTTGTCCTGGCCACACTCCCAAATTGCTGGTGGCAATCACAGAAGTAGAAAGTGACAGAGAAACCATCCCAACTCCTGTAGGGATGAAGGTCCCCAGTCCACACCCTGGACCTGTGATTTCTTCCCCTGGGAAGCCTCTATTCCAGAAAACCTAGCAGTCTCAAGTAGAACCATGGAAAACCCAGCCATTAAAACCCAGTGCTGGGATGGGACCATGGTACTCTTGAACCTAGTGGAGTCTCCCACTCTAGGTTGGCTGGGACCTCCGTTCCCTTCCATTCAGACCTGCCCTCGTGAGCCCATTCCAGAACCAGCCAGGCCCCTTCAGGGCACTGAGAGGCCCCATTGGCCACTGCTGTTTGCCAACCAGCAAGACCTGCGTTGGCCTGTTCCCCACCACCCTTGCACAGAGCGGATTCTCCGTGGGGAGACATGGCTTCTCCGAGACTTGCTATCTAAGGCTGGGAGTGCAGAAAGCCTCCCTTTGGGCCCATGGAGAGGTCACTCCTGGAGTCGCCTGGCCAGCGGGGCACCACAGCTCACCCCTTTCAGCATTCCCATCCCCTCAGATCCCCCTCTTGGTTGCTGTCTGTGCCTCCGTTGCCCTTGTCCTGCGTGGGTGGCTCTCCCAACCAGGGCTGGGTCTCTGCCGCCCAATTCCGCTTTCTCTTCTTGCTGCCCTTGCTTCTGATTGCCCTCAAGGTCTACGGGGCGGGGGTGGGCCGGCCAGGGGGCTTAGCACTGAATTTCTCCTGTGTGTGCGCTTGTGTGTCCTTTCCTGATCCAGGTTTGACTTTGAGGGTCTGGAGAGTAGTGACGATGGTGCATTTGACAAGCTCCGGTCCTGGAGCAGGTCCATCGAGGACCTGCAGCCACCCAGCGCCCTGTCAGCCCCCTTCACCAACAGCCTCGCTCGCTCTGCGCGCCAGTCTGTGCTCCGGTATGTGTGCTCTTTGCTCTGCCCACCTGCCTCCCACCCTAGCCCCCCAGTCCAGGTCTTGGGTGCCAGGGGGTGAGTGCTCATTGCTCCTCCCCCCACTCTTGCTTCCAGGCTCAGCTCTCTTGCCCTCTGCCTGCCAGTCTGTCTCTGGTCTGTCCTCTCTGTCTCCTTGACTCTGCCCAGCAATCTGTCCTGGGTAAGTACATCGCCCTCGGCTGAGCCCACCCCATCTGGGGTTCCAGTTCTCCCCTCTCCACACTCCCCTCTAGGGCCTCCCCCTCCCCATTCCTCTTTTTCATTCTGCCACTCCTGCCGGCCTCTTGGGTGGGGCCGGCCCTCATCCAGCTCCCTCGTCTTCACGGGGTGATGAGCTCCTGCCCTCAAGTCTGTTTCCCTCTGGCTCTGCATTCTGCCCCATCAGCTGCTCTGAGACCAGCTCCCCCCAAACCTGCCCGCAACTCGCCTTCCCTTCCCTTCTTCCTTTTCTCTCCAAGCCTGCCTTGTGTTCTTTTTTTTTGCAGTATTTTAGGAGCCGTCCTGCCCGGAGGCAGGTGGATAGACCAGATGACTTTCAGAGCCCCCCCTCCTACCCAGGGAGGCTCTCCTTTGGGCCCTGTGGCCCTTTCTGTGGTCTGTGTTCCTCTTGTGGCCATGCTTTTCTCCTGGCCTCCTTTTGTCCCTCTGACCCTGCTCCTCATTCTAGTCATTCATGCATGAGCAGACACCATTTGTGCTTCCTCTTTCTTTCATGAAACATCACTGGGGGCCAAGCCAGATGTAGACCCTGGCCCTGCTATTGCCTTTGGGGTCTGCTCTGCCCTTTCTGGGATGTAGAAGTGGGATGGGAGCCACGATGCTCCGGCCCCAGGGAATTTGTGGAAGATGCAGCGATTGGAAGGAGGAGGAGGACAGGCTCAGATGAACGTCTCCCGGGATCCATCTTGAGGACTAGAAAGGCCTGCACGCCTGCCGTTGTATTTTGGAGGGCCCCTGGGCTCAGGATGGTTTGGGCCCTGATTATAAAGCTGGGATCCTGGGTAGTTACTCACAAAGGCCTGTGGCAGAGAGGTGAAAACTGCTGAGCACCCTGCCCCCACCTCCCCCACCACTCTCGAGGCTGTCGGTTCAAGGTCCCCTGTCCCCCTGTCCTGCTGCGGAGGTGCGACCTGCTGTCCTGGTGATGGGGAGCGCTCCTGGACCCTTCACCAGCAGCCCCCTCTCCCCCAGGTACAGCACTCTCCCTGGGCGCAGGGCCCTGAAGAACTCCCGCCTGGTGAGCCAGAAGGATGATGTCCACGTCTGTATCCTTTGCCTCAGAGCCATCATGAACTATCAGGTAAGGGGGCAGCACTGGCCACGGATGCTCTGCCTGTCCTGCCTCATCTGCCAAACTAGAAGAGCTGGGAGGGCACCAGCTTGTAAAAGGCGAGTTTGCTGACAGGCTGATAGTCAAGGAGATCCAGCAGGGAGCTGCCCTCCCACCATCAAGGTCTTCCTCCCTTGTTACAGTACGGCTTCAACCTGGTCATGTCCCACCCCCACGCTGTCAATGAGATTGCACTCAGTCTCAACAACAAGAATCCAAGGTGAGTTCCTTCCCTCTCCTCTCCTTCCCACTGTGCCCAGGGCTCTGGAGATCTGGGCTCCACTTGACCCTGACAACAAGTCCCGCCTGCCTGGCCTCAGGGACCGGCGGCCTAGGCTAGCGCCTTGGTTCTGCTCCTTCCGCTGGAGGAGGAGTGTCCCTGGCTTCCCTCTGGTCTGCCCAGCTCAGTGAGGGGGCAAGCCTTCCTACCCCTGCTTTCTTTCCACAACCCACTCCCGTCACTTGTGAGGCTGTCTCCACTCTGAAAGGACTTGCCTGGTTGTGGAGGGGAACTGTGTGGTGGCCAGGGTGGGGAGCTAAGGGGTTAATCTTTTTTCTTCACCCCTTAGGACCAAAGCCCTTGTCTTGGAGCTCTTGGCAGCTGTGTGTTTGGTGAGGGGAGGTCATGAAATCATTCTTGCTGCCTTTGACAATTTCAAAGAGGTCAGTCTCCTATGTGTGTGTGTGTGTGTGTGTTTGGTGAGGAGGTGGGGAGCCAGGTAGGTAAGCACCCTTTCCTGTGATCTCACACATCCCAGTGATGATTTTAACATCCTGTGCTTAACTAAGAAGCCTGCCCCCTCTACTTTTTTTTTTTCTTAACACCGAAACCAGAACTTCCGCCTTACCAGATCTTATGGCAAGACAGATCCTGAACGGCCAGCTAAAGAGGTCCTCACTTTTTTTTTTTTTAAGATTTTATTTATTTATTTGACAGAGAGAGACACAGCGAGAGAGGGAACACAAGCAGGGGGAGTGGGAGAGGGAGAAGCAGGCTTCCTGCGGAGCAGGGAGCCTGATGCGGGGCTTGATCCCAGGGCCCTGGGATCATGACCTGAGCCGAAGGTAGACGCTTAACGACTGAGCGACCCAGGAACCCCAAGAGACCCTCACTTGAGGGCTGCAGTCCGATGGCTCTAACCTGGCCATGCATCAGAATGCCTGAGGATCTTGTTAAACTTACTCCTGGGGGGCTGAGTACCTGTGCTTTAATAGGCCCCCCAGGTGGCTCTGAGGCAGAGAACCCACTGGTAGAACCCAAGGCAGACATGTTTGCTGTGGGAGGAGAAGGCAAGCAAGGATCCTCCTGAGTTGTTGGCTGTTATTGGTGAGGGGAGAGGAAGCTCCTACTTGGAATTTCCCCAGCCTCTGGGCCTGGCTCTGAAACTTTCATCTGCTTGAACATAGGATTCCTCGACATCCAGTCGCAGCTGCTGGGCCCACCCCTTCCTCCTCTTTGGACCTCTTCCCTAGCGTCCATTGTTCAAGCCAGGAAATGGCTCTTCCTCCTTGAAGGCAGAGGCTCAATGGAGTCTCTAGACCCCTCTCAGCACAGGGACTTTCCTGCACCCTGGCCTCTCTCCTGTGTCCCCACTAGGACCTCAGCCATGGCCTCCAAACTTCCTCCTTCCTCCTTCCTTCCTTCAATAACTGAGCAACTGTGTTTCTCCTTGGCCTACCCCCAGAGGCACCTAAAGCCCAGACTAATGGCCTAGGCTTTACTGGGAGACCAGTAACCCAAGGTAATGGCAGGTCCCAGGCTTTCTTCTACTTGGAGAGCTTGTTAAACTAACAGGGTTTCTTTTATATGTCGCAAATGGTTCCTTGCATAGAAAGAGTCATGCTTAAGCTTAGTCTGAACCAGTCCCTTTGTCTTGATGTTCCTGGGAGCGGGGCTCAAGGGCTTAGGTTCTGCATGGGATAGAGTTTCTCACTGAGAAAGTTTGCTTGTTCAGGTATGCAAGGAACTACACCGCTTTGAGAAGCTGATGGAGTATTTCCGGAATGAGGACAGCAACATCGACTTCATGGTGAGGAACTGGGCATGCCCAGCGGGGTCCCATGCTCCTCGAGAATAGGCCCAGGCCAACAGCATATCTTGATATTCTGTCCAGAACCTGGAATGATTCTCTCTACTCAGTAAGTGCTTCTTGTGCACTCACCTACCCCAGAGAGCTTTTAGAAACTTCAGGACAATGACAATTTTGTGTCTTGGGTCCACCTCCTTTCCCCCTTTTTGTGGCCTTACTGCCCCTGATTGGGATCCTTTCGCTTTGCCCAAGCTTTTCCTCTAGCTTCTCTTCCCTTCAGCCTTCGGTCTTTAGTTACGTAGTGTGGTCTCAAGAAACACCTGCTGGTGTGCGAAGGCAAACTCAGTTGTACCCTCATTTCCGTCTATTTCTCATGTAATTTACTTGTCTCCGTACACTGAATCTTAAGTTTGATTTTTTTTTTTAAAGATTTTATTTATTTATTTGACGGAGAGAGACATAGCGAGAGAGGGAACACAAGCAGGGGGAGTGGGAGAGGGAGAAGCAGACTTCCCACTGAGCAGGGAGCCCGATGCGGGGCTCGATCCCAGGATGCTGGGATCATGACCTGAGCCAAAGGCAGACGCTTAATGACTGAGCCACCCAGGCGCCCCTTAAGTTTGATATTTTTTAAGTTAAAATACTTTTATTGTTCTCAGAAAGACTCACTTTTTTTATTTACTCCTTTGATTACCCCCACAATGATACCGGTTCTAACACCCTGGCTCTGCGGTCTTTCCTGGCCCTCCCTGCCTCTGACCCTCTGAGCGGCTTCTCCCCAGGTGGCCTGCATGCAGTTTATCAACATCGTGGTGCACTCAGTAGAGGACATGAACTTCCGGGTCCACCTGCAGTATGAGTTCACCAAGCTGGGGCTGGAGGAGTTCTTGCAGGTGAGCTGGCTCGAGTCTTCACAGGTGAGGAGCTTAGGGGCAAAGGACCAGCTTAGTCATATCACGAAGGGTTCTTCTTGTACAAGAGCCTAGTCGTGGATGCTCTTGGAACCCTTCCTGTCTTCTGCGGCCGGGGTCTTAGGCCCTCCTGCAGGGGGCGCTCTCTAAATCGGCAGCTCCACTGGATGAGACTGCATGGCTTTAGAAGGAAGTCTTATGCTCTAGGAAGGGGTCATGGAGATGATGAGGACCACATCTCTCTCAGGAGGCTCCCCAACTACTACCGTGTCTGCTCTTCCCAGAAGTCAAGGCACACAGAGAGCGAGAAGCTGCAGGTGCAGATCCAGGCATACCTGGACAATGTGTTTGATGTGGGAGGCTTGTTGGAGGACGCGGAGACCAAGAATGTGGCCCTGGAGAAGGTGGAGGAGCTGGAGGAGCACGTGTCCCACGTAGGTAGTCCTTTTTTGCTGCCAGAACTACCGCTGGGGGTGGGGAGAGGACGGGGCCATCTCAGTTCCAGATTGAGGCCAGGGAAGCTGCAGAACCCGGCACGCTCTGGCCGAGGCCCTGGGTAATCCACAGATTAGGACACACACTGACCTCCAGGACTGGGTGTGAGGTGGCCTCAGGCTTGAGAGAGTCAGGTGTGGTCTGTTTCACAGGGTCTCAGACCTGGGCCCACGGGAGTGATGCAGGGAAGCCACGGGGCTCCACGGCCTTTGGAGGCCTGGGTGCGGGGGTTGGGTCCAGGTCCTGGTGGAGGTTCAGGCTGTGCAAAGTGCCCAGGCTTTAGGGCCAGCGCCAGGCCTGCTCTTCCTATCCTGCAGCTCACGGAGAAGCTTCTGGACCTAGAGAATGAGAACATGATGCGTGTGGCAGAGCTAGAGAAGCAGCTGCTGCAGCGGGAGAAGGAACTAGAGAGCGTCAAGGTACCAAGTAATCTGGGGAAGGGAGGCCCTGACTGGTGCTGGGCGTCAGGGCCTGGGGAGCTGGCCTTCCCTTTTTCTTTCTTTCTTTTTCTTTCTTTCTTTCTTTCTTTCTTTCTTTCTTTCTTTCTTTCTTTCTTTCTTTCTTTCTTTCTTTCT
>NW_023270314.1:27794577-28053069 GCF_011800145.1 Mirounga leonina
TCTTTCTTTCTTTCTTTCTTTCTTTCTTTCTTTCTTTCTTTCTTTCTATCTCTTATCAATTTATTTTTTATCTCTTTGCTTTTTCATACAGTCAGCTCCATCCTATTATAAGAAATGCATCTGAAAATCATAGTTTTTTTTATTTGGCTTTTATTTCTTGAGTCATGTCAAGTCTTTGAAAATCCAGATCTTGGTTCACACTTGAGGGACTCAGGAGGGTGGGCTGATGACTTCACCCCGTCTTTTAGTTGGGAGAGGGAAACTGAATCGAGTGGGCCGGACACACACAGAGGAGGGTAGGAGCAGGTGGGGCGCCCGCAGGCACTTCCAGCGTCCAGGCCCCCTCCTACCGGCCCCTCCTATTGCTTTTCCCTCCCCTGCGTAATGGGCAGGCTGAGTAGCTCAGGGACTATCCACCAGGTATCCTAAGTCAGGAGACCAGGGGCTTGATATACATCTGTCAGGCCCCTGCTGAGGGTCTGAAGTGCTGTTCTAGGGAGTATGGAGGATACAGAGATGGCTAGGGCAGGGTCTTGTCCACAGGGGGGCTGCCAATGGAGTGATTATACGAGGCCAAACACAGTGGGAGCAGTCGAGGCCCGGAGGGCTGAGGGCAGGCTGGAGGCAGGCCCGGGAGCCGTGTCCAGGAGCAGCCTCCAGCCTGGGCCTTGAGGAACCAGTGAGTCTAAGTCTGGGTCTGAGAGGAAGCCCACTGGAGGGTGCCGTTCTGTACAGTCCAGCCTCCCTGGCCCCCACCTGCGTTCCTGCTGCTCTCTGCCCCTGCGCACCCTCCCAGAGACCCCAGCTGAGAAGCCCAGGGCAGGAAGTGTGACTCTCAGGGCCAACAAGGGCTGTGCCTTCCCCTTCCCCTTTGCCTACTGGCACTGTCTCCCCGATAGGAGACTTACGAGAACACGAGCCACCAGGTGCACACCCTCCGGCGGCTCATTAAGGAGAAGGAGGAGGCCTTCCAGCGCCAGTGCCACTTGGAGCCTGGGGCGCGGGGCCTGGAGTCCACGGGCAGCGAGGCCCTGGCCCGGATAGGCCCCGCCGAGCTGAGTGAGGCCCTGCTGCCCTCCGATCTGGACCTCCTGGCTCCAGCCCCGCCGCCCGAGGAGGCCCTGCCTCTGCCCCCGCCGCCAGCTCCTCCCCTGCCCCCGCCCCCACCCCCGTTACCAGGTGAGGAGGACCGTGGGAGCCCCATCTCAGGGCCACACCAAAACCCCAGGCAGCAGTGCCTCCCTTAGGGAGAAGGCAGGGATGTGGGCGGAAGGATGTGAAGTCGGGTGGGAAAGGCTTGAGGGAGGGCGAGAATCTGAGGGAGGCTCAGCTTACTGGGAAGGGGCTATCTCAGGGCAGACAGGGGTCTGGTCTAAGGATCATAAAGGTGCCGCTCCTGATTCCTCTGAGGATGGCCATGGAGAGGGCTTAGACCAGAGCAGGAGACAGTGGGCCAGAGGCCAACGAGACCTGCCCCGCCAGAGCTAGGACCCCTGGGAACCAGAGGGGCAGGGAGTTCACACATCCTCTTTCCCCAAGAGACTTTGTGGACAGGTGGGGTGGCATCGGGGAAGGCTCTCTGGAGAGTCTTTTGGGCCCTGGGTCACCGTGGCATTTCTTTTCCCCCAGACAAGTGTCCCCCAGCCCCCCCTCTCCCTGGCGCTGCTCCCTCTGTGGTGTTGACAGTAGGCCTGTCAGGTGAGTCCCCCCAGGGCTCTGGGCAGGGCTAGTGGGACGTAGGGAGAGTGTCCTTAGCCCCAGCGCCTCACCGATCTTCCTTCCAAATTTAGCCATTCGCATCAAGAAACCTATCAAGACCAAGTTCCGGCTGCCTGTCTTCAACTGGACAGCACTGAAACCCAACCAGATCAGTGGCACTGTCTTCAGTGAACTTGACGATGAGAAGATCTTGGAGGTAGCAGGAGCCCTTAGGGGTGGGGTAGAGGGCTGGGGACGAGACCGTGCTTTTAGCCAGATCTCCTGGCCTTGGAAACACCCTCAGACCCAGACCCAGGCATCCACGTGCCAGAGCTGAACAGATGCTGGGCGTGCTGCCAGGGGTCTTCTAGCAGGATAGGCCACTGCATTTTCCTTTCTCGCCAACCCCTGCCAGGACCTAGACCTGGACAAATTTGAAGAACTGTTCAAGACGAAAGCCCAGGGCCCTGCCCTTGACCTCATCTGCTCTAAGAACAAAACAGCACAAAAGGCCGCCAGCAAGGTGACCCTGTTGGAAGCCAATCGTGCCAAGAACCTAGCCATCACCCTACGCAAGGCTGGCCGCTCTGCCGAGGAGATCTGCAGGGCCATCCACACGTGAGGCTCCCACTGACCTTGCCCTGGTCCCAGTCAGTTGGCAACCCAGTTCACCTAGGATCCTGGCCTTCCTGGATTCCAGGGCATCAACAGAGCCATCTCACACCCCTCAGTCATCCCCTGGTTTGGCCAGAACTTAATGCATCTGTGCTGTGTGCCAGGGACGGGGGGGGGTGCGGGGGATTCAGCCCAAACCTTCACCCACGTTGCTGCCAGTCTCGGGGGAACAGTCCAGTAGCACTGGGTGATGACCACCAAGGTGGTGGAGGTATAGGCAGCTTTGGGGGAACAGAGCAGGCCAGGTAGCTGAGCTTGGGGATCAGGGAAGGCTGCCGGGAGGAGGTGAGGTCTCACCCGCAACCTGACCTGAGGAAGTGTATGAAGTCCATTTCAGTGCCTGGAGGGAGAAGCATGATGCCCTAGGTACTGAAAATCAACTCAGACTTCAGTGTAGGAGAGTCGAAGAGACAGGGTAAACACAGGTGGGCAGAAGTCCTGCAGGCTGAGCCTCATAAACCATGTTCAGATATTAAGATTTCTCCCTGGGGGTAGAGAAAAGACACTGAAGGGTTTGTTTGTTTGTTTGTTTAAGATTTTATTTATTTATTCCTAAGAGACAGAGAGAGAGAGAGAGAAGCAGGCTCCCCGCCTAGCAGGGAGCCCAATGCGGGACTCGATCCCAGGACCCTGGGCTCATGACCTGAGCCGAAGGCAGACGCTTAACCATCTGAGCCACCCAGGCACCCAACACTGAAGGGTTTTAAAACAGGCCATGGAATGGTCCCCTAGGATTGTTGCTCACGCTGTGACGGATGAGGCGATGGGCCCTCTGCCTCTGGCTGCGTCCTGCTCACAGACCCCACCCTCAGGCCTTCTAGGAGCCGGAGAATAAAGGGGGGATGGATCACGGGCACATGCAAGACCTGAGCTGGCTCCTTCCTCCTACGCAGGTTTGACCTCCAGACGCTGCCCGTGGACTTCGTGGAGTGCCTGATGCGCTTCCTGCCCACGGAGGCCGAGGTGAAGCTGCTGCGGCAGTATGAGCGGGAGCGGCAGCCCCTGGACGAGCTGGCGGCCGAGGACCGCTTCATGCTGCTCTTCAGCAAGGTGGAGCGGCTGACCCAGCGCATGGCTGGCATGGCCTTCCTGGGCAACTTCCAGGACAACCTGCAGATGCTCACGCCGGTACAGCCCCCGCCCGTCCCCCACCTGCTGCTCCCCGCCCCTGCCGGCCCCGTCGGGCCAACTTCTCCCCATCCCGGCCTGGGCTGACGCAGCTCTTCCTCTTGCCTTCCAGCAACTCAACGCCATCATTGCAGCGTCTGCCTCTGTCAAGTCCTCACAGAAGCTGAAGCAGATGTTGGAGGTGGGGAGAGGTTGCGGAGGCCCGCGCCCGTGGGCCCGGGCCCGGGTGGAGGAAGGAGCCCGCGGGGCCTGGCCTGACCTCCTCCCGTGCATCTTTTGGACAGATCATCCTTGCACTGGGGAACTATATGAACAGCAGCAAGCGAGGAGCTGTGTATGGCTTCAAGCTCCAGAGCCTGGATCTGGTAAGACGGTGGGGGCGACCTGGGGCCGGGAAGCCCGAGGAGCCATGGCGTTTGGCCCTCTCTCACCACCCCGTGCCCCCCCCTCCAGCTGCTGGACACCAAGTCCACCGACAGGAAGATGACCCTGCTGCATTTCATCGCCTTGACGGTGAAGGAGAAATACCCGGACCTGGCCAACTTCTGGCATGAGCTACACTTCGTGGAGAAGGCCGCGGCAGGTGAGGGAGCGTGGCCCGGCGAGCCTGCCCTCATGTGTAGCCCGGGACAGTCCCAGGAAGCTTGGGAGAGGGAACACTTGGGTCCCTTGGTTTCTGGCTTTTGTCATCTCCTTTCTGGCCACTGCAAAGCTTTCCGCTGGGGCCATGGTAGGGGCTCCCCCAGGGGGAGCCTTCCTGCAGGCGCCCGCCTGGCCCAGTCCTTCCCGCCGGGGCGCCGTGGAAGCCGGCAGTGAGCACCAGTGGCTCTTCACTCCCAACTCCCTGGGCGGCCCTGGAGACTCTGCGTCTCTGTGATGCCTGTGAAGGGCCTCGGAAAACCGCGAAGCCCCCACAGACATAAGGCAGCTGACATTTCTGCCCCAGGCCTGAGGCGGCTCCATTTTGGAGCCCAGCAGTCTCTCTGGTTTGCCTTCCTGGGCCGCCTCGCACTTTGGGGTCATGAGCTCACAGCCCCCTTTCCTGTTCCTTACCTCTGCGAGGGCCCCGTTGGCTGCGTGTGTCCTTCTCTGTCTCCACCGACGGCTTAGGAAGCGGGGACACGAGAACCCGAGGGAGCCCCTGCGGACGGGGAGGGCCAAGTTCTGTGTGGCCCCGGACCGGGAGGGGGGCATGTCGGCCGCTGAGCAGGCCTCAGCCCAGGCTCTGGTGACCACAGTGTCCCTGGAGAACGTGCTGCTAGACGTGAAGGAGCTGGGCCGGGGCATGGAGCTGATTCGGCGGGAATGCAGCATACACGACAACAGCGTCCTTCGGAACTTCCTCAGCACCAGCGAAGGCGGGCTGGACAAGCTGCAGCGCGACGCCAGGACGGCTGAGGTGGCCAAGGGTGCCGGCAGCCGGGGCCGGCCAGGGCCAAGGCGCTGTGTCCCGTTAGATGGGCTTTGTTCTGGTTCTTGGGCCAGAGGACTTTCAGATTTATTTATGTGAGAGAGAGAGAGAGAGAGAGCAAGCACATGCAGGGAGGAGGGGCAGAGGGAGAGGGGGAGAGAGAGACTGAAGTAGACCCTGAGATCACGACCCTGACATCATGATCAGAGCTTAACTGACTGTGCCACCCAGGCACCCCTGGACCGAAGAACCTTTACCGCGTGGTTGGCTGGCTGTATGTGGGGGAGAGGGGGCTTTGGGGGTGGCCAGCAGCCGCCCCTGGGGACATACCCTAAGGAGCGTTGGGAGCCCCAGGTTCTTTTGCATCCCATAGGGGCTGGGGGCTGCTGGTTTTCCTCCTTTGGCCCCAAGCCCTGCTGGAGAGCCAGGCTTGTGCTTCTCTGCCAGACCGAGCCCTTCTGTCCACCCCTTCCCCAGGAGGCCTATAATGCAGTCGTGCGCTACTTCGGCGAGAGTCCCAAGACCACACCCCCGTCTGTATTCTTCCCAGTATTTGTCCGATTCATTCGTTCTTACAAGGTGAGCGGAAGAGAGGCTTTTGAAAAAGGAGTCTGGCTGAGAGAAAACTGGGAGGGAGAGGGAGGGCTGGGCTCCAAGTCTGGGCCTTTTCTGTCTCCTCCTCGGAGGCCTGGGAGGGAGCAATGGAAGCTGGCCACAGGCCTCTCAGCTGTGAACTGGTGGGCAGGGTGGGGGCCCAGGCCCTTCCTGTCATTGTTCAGGGCAGGAAGTGCCCCTCCAGAGGGTGGCCACCTGGGGTTGCTGGTCCCACTACCACCCATTCTCCACCCTCGGTGTCAGCCCCTCCCCTCACAGCCCGTGTGAGCCTCACTGCCCCACAACCCCCCCCATGGTTCTTAGGAAGCAGAACAAGAGAACGAAGCTAGAAAGAAGCAGGAGGAGGTAATGCGGGAGAAGCAGCTGGCTCAGGAAGCCAAGAAACTGGATGCCAAGGTGGGTGGGACCAAGAGCTGGGGCCTGGAGGAGAGGATGAAGGGGTGGAGAGAGAACTCGAGAGACGGGAAACTGGAGCCCAGAGACCACCCAGAGGATCTGAGGCTGGAGTCCAAAGGGATGGGGAGAGGGGCTTTGGGAGGGGATTCCTAGGCAATGATCAGGGGTGGGCTGCTATGTACAATTAAGGGCGTCCTCAGACTGCATCTTCGGGCAGGAACCAGCCCCATGGTAGGCTAGTGATGACTCCCTTCCCCTCCAATGCTCGGCCCTAGACCCCATCTCAGCGGAACAAGTGGCAACAGCAGGAGCTAATTGCAGAGTTGAGGAGGCGCCAGGCCAAGGAGCATCGGCCTGTTTACGAAGGGAAGGATGGTACCATTGAGGACATCATTACAGGTGGGGTCCTTGTCCCTCCTTTGGGCCTGGCCGCTAGGCCCAGCTCCCGAACTCCAACCCTGCGCCTTTGGGCCCTCCTCGCAGCGCATCCCCACGAGGCCTGACCACTGTGTCTCTTTCCTGGGCCACAGTGTTGAAGAGTGTCCCTTTCACGGCCCGTACTGCCAAGCGGGGCTCCCGCTTCTTCTGCGATGCAGCCCACCATGATGAGTCAAACTGTTAACCCCCAAGGCCGGGGCTCTTGACAGGTACTGGGCACCACAGCTGCCCCTCTGCATGCCCACCTCCCAGGACTCCTGCTGGGCCCGCAGGCACCTCCTCCCCTGCATGACTTGGAACCATCCTCTGGCAGCCTCACGGTGATAGGGGCGCATACTTCTCCACTTGCATGCCCCGTGCTCAGAGAAGCACGCCTTAGCCCCTTGCATGTGCCTCCAGGGAAGTGGTATCTCCCACTAATGCTGTCCTGGCTTCTACTAAGACCCAGGGGTAGGGAGTTTCCAGAGCAGGCAGGACCCGGCCACCAACTCTCATTGCTGAGGCTGAGGCTCCGTTCCTGGGCCCAGGTATCCTTTGTGACTTGTCCCCTCACACCCCCCCCCCTTAAAGAGCTCTGGCAGTAGCTTCTGCCCAGGCACATCAGATGTCCCTTGACCGGTTTCCTGATTTTCAGTCTACCTGGGATCTCTCCCCAGCTTCTGGCTATTGCTGAGTCTACTTTGTCTCTGCCACTGCCCAGTGGCCTCTCGTCATCCCCACCTGGTCCTCTGGAAATGCAGAGCCCCAGCAGTCTCCCTGACCATCCCCTCTAGCCTCTTTTAAAGCTTCTCCTTCCTCGGCCGCACGACTGGCTCTTCTTTGGCCCTGCCCGTGGGGCTGCTCCTCAGGGGCTGTTCCGACAGACGGCGGCCCAGCCTCGCCTCCTTGCGTGTTCACAGGCCTCTGTCTTCCCCACAGGCCTCCATCGCCAGCCCGTTGTCATTCGCCACCAAGCCAGGAGTGCCGCACCGCCCAACAGCCCCCCTCGGGCTCCAGGCCCCCACTAAGACCCCCCCGAAGGCAGAAGCACTTCAACTCTCCAACCTGTGCACCTGGAGCCCTGGAACTGGCCGAGGGCGCAGGCAGGGCTATGCTGCTCTTGACCCAGTGCCCACCCGAGTCTCAAAGCTATACGTGCCTGGCGCCACTGGGGGCACTGGGTCTTTTGGGGCCTGGCACTTCCCTGGTGCCTCCAGGACTGCACTTTGGCCCCAGGGCCTTCAACTTCATTTCCTGACTGGAAGGTCACCAAGGGTCAGCTCAGAGCTGGGAAAAGTCATTTCTAGCTTTAGCCTATACAAGGGCCCATAGCCTCCTCTGTCACTAGGCCAGAGGGACAAGCGGAGAAAGCAGTTATCCCTATTTTTTTCTCCCTTCCTTTTCGCAGGCCCATGATCAGCTGTGGTCTGGAAGTATCCAGACTCAGGGAGCCCCAGAACCCTACCAGTCTCAGATCGCCTTTTACCAGGAGCAAGGCCCACCTAAGCCTGGTCCCCACCCAGCTGTGCCCTGGTGATAAGGGTAGAGGAGAGATGCCACGCTTACTGCCCTTGGCCCTTTCCACTCTAGGCTGACTGTTGTTGGGTGGGCAGAGGGGTAGAGGTTCTCCCTGGATTGCTAGAGAAAGCACCCTCACCTCCTTTCCACGGCTAGGGGTTTTTTAGCAGGAGACAGGGGGCATGGCGGTCTTAGCTGACTATTTGCCCAGTCTCCTGCCAGTTTCTCCTCAGCCCCTGCAGGGGAATACAGGAACCCACTTTCTGTACATGTACCACCTCCCTTCCCTCGTGTACATAAATCCCAGACCTTCCCTCTCCCAACAAAGGCTTGAAGCACCAGGCCTGACTCTGTCTCCTCTTTCCGGGGTTTCGGGGAGGACTAGGGTGCCGTTTAGCCTGACCCGAACCATGGGGACGGAAAGGAGGCCACATGGAGCTGCCGTCTGCTTGGGGGAGGGCAAACCGGGCTGGATGGGCTCCGACCACACGAAGGGAGGCTGGCCTGCCACGGGACAGTAGTGCTCTCTGCTGGCCACGCGTGCCCCTGCCCAGCCCCCGGCGTGCCCCAGCAGGATACGGAGAAGGTACCAGAGCCACCGGCCATGTTATAAATATTATTTAAAAAACAAAAACAAAACAAAGCAAAACACACATACACTGGGTCCTGGGGCTGAAGGAAGGAGTGGTGGAGCCCGAGGGCCCAGGCAGGCTGGAGCAGGCACTGGTTCTAGAGGGGAACGACCCCGCCTGTCCCCAACCTGTCATTCTCCCTAGAGGCCCCTTCTCACATTTTCTCTACTGGCACCTCCCGCTCCACGTGGCATCCTGGTCTCCGGTCTGGGGCTGAGGGCAAGGACTGCACTAGTTGCCTGGGGAGTGGAGGACCCTCGAACACCACGAGCAACCTGGGGAGGTGCCAGCCGCGGGGTGCTGGGGGCGGGGCTACTTGAGGAAAAGTGGACACGGACCCAACTGAGAAAGGAGTCTAGTGCAGATGGTGAGGGTGACCTAGGATCCACAGCCTCACACAGACCCGAGGCAGAGCGGCTCGTCGGGTCACTGGTGGTCATCCAGCTGCTGCAGGAGCGTCCGCCGCCGTCTTTCCAGCTCACCCTCGCTCAGCTCACTTTCCGACGTGTCCCAGCCCGTCTGGTGGAGCGGAGGCACAGCTCAGCCCCAGCTTCCCCCGAGGGCCACGGAGGCCTGCGGAGGGTGCCGACTGCGCTGGGGTCAGGTGCCTGCCTCTCACCTTCTCCTTCTTGATTCCAAAACCTGGGGAGCGGTTCGGGAGTTCTGCCCGCCGGAGCTCCCTGTCCTTGTCCTGTTCTGGTTCTTTCTCATCACTCTCCTTGCCGGCTTTCTCCTCAGGATCTGTCTCGCTCTCAGGACTGTTCTGTAAGAGCCCAGAGCCCGCCTGTGAGGGACAGCCCAGGAGGCGGCTGAAGGGCTCTCTCAACATAGCAGGGCCCTGGGTAGAAGCCCCCTCTCTACGCACCGACTTGTGTCTTCTCTTCTTAGTTTTCTTTTTTGGTTTCTTGGCTTTCCGAAGGCCGTGATCTGGAGATAGAAAATGCCCAGTTAAGTCCCATGGGAGGAGGGCGGGCTCATTCCTTTCTCTGCCACAGTCCTCGTTCTTTAGACAGGGAGCTAGCTGAGGAAGTCTCTGTCAGCGCAGTTTTCCTTCCTTCTCCCAGTTCCTGCCACGGCCGGGCAGAAAGTTCTTCCCACTGTGATGGGTGCAGACCTCCCGAGCAGCTCCACCCTCAGGGCGCTGCCTCCTCTCGTCGGGAGTCAACTGCTCCAACTCCCAACCACTCACCTGATCCAAGGAGAAGGCGAGAAGATGGGGAGCCCCGTCCTCCAAGGGCAGCACCCCCACTTTCAACCGAATCAAGGGAGGAAGAGGGCTCAGAGCCTGACTCTGAGGGGTTCCGCCTTCTCCGCTTGGGGGGTCGGAGAGGCGGCGGGGGCAGCTCCTCTTCTTCCGACTCAGAGCCCTGGGCAGATCAGCAGATACATGTCAGCGCACAGGTTCTCTGGGCTCCAGAAGCCCTCAAGTCTGGGAACTGGGGACAGAGAGCAGGATCCAGGGCCAAAGGGCTTTTCAAATCTCGCTCCAAGGGGAGGCGATGCAGGGAAAAAAACAAGAAAAATGGTTCCTATTTCCCCAAGACAATCCAGCCCCCTGCCCCGGCCCCCCACAGCCCTTCTGCCCACCAACTCACTGAGGGCGAGTGGGAACGCTTTCGGTGGTGCTTCTTGCCCTTTCTGCCGTGTTTTCGGCCTTTGGTGTGGAGGTGCTGGCATTCAGTCTGGCAGAGGCAGAGGGAGGGGTGAGGAAGGCACCAGGGCTAGCCACAGGAAGCACCCTGCGCCCGAAAATCCGGTTTTGCCTCCTCTCAAGCCAGGGCCTCAGGCCACTCCCGGCCACCGTCAGACCTCAGGGCAAGGACAGCCCCAGGGGTAGGAGGCCACTGGGGTCTCTGCTGAGCCGGACTGGGCGTTCATGAGCGCGGGACAGATGCAGAGGATCGGAAGCTCTGCCTCACCTCCAGTACCTGCAGGAACTCCCGGAAGAGCCGGATCCGCTCCGACTCCAGGGTGATCTGCTCAAAGGCTGAGTCGCACACAAAGCGCTCACGGACCTTGAACGGGAGAGCACTGCTGATCAGACCAGCCCCGGCAAGGCGTGGACACCGCCAGGAGCGCAGGGCTGGGGCAGAGGAAGGAAGGGAGCCGAAGCTGCCCGCGAGCTGTGCTCTGACCGGGGTGGGCCCCCAGTGCCGGAGAAGCACCGCTGCCCTCAGGCCCGAGGGGGTGGTGTTTGGTGCCAGGCTGCAGCCCTGACCTCTTCCCAGGCAGTGCCCAGCTCCAGGGCAGGCACGGCCTGCCTCAGCATGCTTCGGAAGGCAGCTTCCCTGCGCCGCATCCTTCGCGCCTCCTCCTTCTCCCGCTCTCGCTCCCGCGCCTCTGCCTTCTCCAGCAGCTGAGGACAGAAAGGGGGCGGAGCAGGGTCACCCAGGAGGGTGGGTGCCCAGGCCCCACTCGGGCATACTGCAGGACATGGGAAGCTGGGGTCTGGGCTCCTGCCGCCACCCCCTAAACGGGGGCGGGGGGGGCGGGTGCAGTCACACTGGGGCAGTGAGAAGGAACGGAACAGGACACGGGGATGAGCTCGAGAATGGAGCCCTGGCTACAGCCCCGCCCCGCCCAGCCCCTCACACTATTGAAGGTCAGCTTGATGTTGCCTGCGTCCAGCGCAGCCGCCCTCTTGTCAAAGCTTATGACGTGGGCGAAGTCCTCAAAGGCTGTGTTCACCTCCACGCAGAAGCCCCGGTCCTGTGGGCACAGCGGCGCATGAAGCAGGGGCCACCACGGGCCCGAAGCCTGAAGCCGGCCTCCAGGGCAGGCAGAGGGTCGGACCACAGGATGCTCTAGAAGTCCCCCAGCCCCCAGAAGAGACCCACAGGACTCAGGTGCACTTCTGAAACCTACCATCTGACGACTAAGCCTCCCACACCTGCCCTTGGTCTTGATGTCGCAGAGAGCGGAGGGGGGCACTGGGTCTGGGTCCCATGGGGAGGGGGAGCAGGGTGTGTGTGTGCGTATGCCGGATCTGCTGATGGATGCCTGAGTTTCTCACAACTAATTCTTTGTTCCTGGCTTAAGGCTGGGCCCCACTTGGGCCCTCCTGCTGCTCAGTAACTTCCTTGCATTCTGTCAACATCTGCTGGTCCCATCCTTTGGCTTACTTCTTGGGTGCTTACTAGGCTGCCAGGTACTGTGCTGAGTGCTGCACACACCTTAATCTCTTTCAATCCTCAGTATCAAAATTTAAGCATAGGTCCTGGCCTCCTAATTGTATGTGGAAGGAGAAACCAAGGTCTAGAGAAGCTAGAGCACTTGCCCACGGTCTCACAGCTAAGATGCGGTTGACTGAGACCGCTACCCCAGGTCCCTCTAACACCAAAGCCCACGGTGTGAAGTGCTAGAGCCCACACAGATCACTCAGTCCTCAGGGGAATTCGAGGCCATCACGTGTGTAACTGCAGAACACTATTAAAAATACGCCCCCACCCCCGAAGCTTCTCATCGAGAAGCCAGGCTCCAAGCTGCTCATCTACGCCTCCCAACACCTCAGTAAAGCAGAGGCTTAGGAGAGTTCTCTCACTGGGGCCAAGTGGATCTGGCGAGAAGTGGCGCTGCTGGAGTTTGAGTCCGTGGGGACACAGGCCCAGTCCCCTTCTCCTCCCTCCACACAGCACGAACTTGCTGCGGCCTTCCGCCCATGGCAGAGCGTGTTTTTTGTTGTTTTTTTTTAAAGTTCTTATTGTAATTCCAGTTAGTTAACATACAGCGTTGTATTCGTTTTCACGTGGGCAATATGGAGAATGTGCTCTTTTTGTCTATTCCAAGACACTTCCTCAACCCACGCCCCAGGCCTTCTCAAACATCCCAATCTCTCTCAGCGAAGTGAAAGCTTCAATGCCACCTCTCCACTGGTTGCTTCCATCAAGCTCAGACCTCACCTCACCGGGAACATCCTGTCCACCCTGCTCTCACCTTCCTCAAGCTAATAACCTGTGCTGTTTTCCCTCTGGTTCAAAATCTTCAAATGCAGCACAGAGGAAAACGAATCAACATTTAGTGAGCCTACTACAAGCCAGGCACTTTGCAAATATCAGCCCTTCCCACAACCATGCACATAAATTATGCCTATTCTACAGAAGAGGAAACTGAGGCTCAGCCTTTATATGCCTTGCAGAGGTCTCAACCACTATACAGCCAGCTGTTACCTGACTCCAAGGTCTGAGCTGTACCTACTCGACGCTCTTTACAGACACTATTTTCCGAAAAGTGCTCATGTCCTCAGAAACAACTCCAAGGGCCCCTGCTCAGTCCTCACTTGACGGGTCCTTGTATTTGTGCTGCTCCTGTCAACAACTGCCCTCCTGTCTCTCTGAGCTCTTTTAGTGCCTCTCTGGCCTGTGCTTGTCCCCGAGAACAGCGCTTGGGCTTTTCAATCTACACTGTCCCTAGCAACCTCAGCCCCTACACCTCACTCCTGATTTTCAGACCCCTAAGAGACTGGATGTTTCACAGAGACTTCAAATTCAGCAGACCCCAAGAGAATTCATTCCCTGTGAGCCACCCCTCTCCCCACACCCATGGATCTCCCAGGCCCAGATCTTCTGGCTTCCAGCTCTTCCAAGTCCAAAGCTGTTTGCGTTATCCTATGGGGTGAGAGGTGCCCTCACAGTCTGCCAGGCTAGTGGATGGCCACAGGGACTCCTGGGCTCATCAGGCTTCTGTAGGCAGGAGCCCAAAAGGGGGAAGAGGTGAGGGAGCTGTCTAAAGAGGTCTCTCCACATTTCGCAGGAGATGTGGAGAGACAGGACACAGCGAGGACGGGACTCCTACAGGCCTGTCAGCAGGACCAGCCACACACTGTGGCTAAAATGTAAGCATCCAATAAAATGTAGCTCTCCTAGATTTAGATATTTATACTTTACAAGAATACCCTATTTAAAATGTGGTTTTTGCTTTATTCCTCCCTGCCCCAGGTTACTTTTGAGACTGATTCCCCAAATGGAATTCCTATTTTCTCCAGCCCTGTTCCTACCGAATCAATAA
Source organism: Mirounga leonina (assembly GCF_011800145.1). Taxonomy (NCBI): domain Eukaryota; kingdom Metazoa; phylum Chordata; class Mammalia; order Carnivora; family Phocidae; genus Mirounga; species Mirounga leonina. The sequence continues at coordinate 27,808,072 of NW_023270314.1, forward strand.
TGATACCACCGCCCCACCTCTGCCAATTTCAACTCACTCCTTCCTTGCCCTCCATTTCACATGCAAAAAATCTGTCCACTCAACTTCTGAGTGACTCCATCCTCCTGGTTTTAAACTTCTCTTTTTTGAACAGCAGAAACATTTTTTTTTCTCACAAAAATCTTATTTCGAACCTCAAAAGAAAAACTGCTGTACTTAAAAACGGAGGAAGAAGCATAAACTTCCCCCCTTTCTTGTCCCAAGGCACCCCTGAGGAAACCCAGGGGTGGGGGTGGGGGTCTCAGAAAAACAGAGCTGGAGCCCAACTCTCCCTCATCTGCTATCCCTGCTGCCTCTGTTGAGCTCGTTTCCCACCTAGACTACCTCCCGACTGGCCTCCCTTTTCACCTCCCGTACCTCTAACCCGTACTCCAGAGTCCTGCACTGCTCCGACTTTCCTACCAAAGGGCCCTACAGCAGGGGGGAGCCTGAGCGTGAGTCAGAAGAGGATGGCTCAAGCTCCAGATCTGTTGGAATCACTTGCCACTGTGACTTTTCATTGTCCCGAGGCTTCAAATACTGTCTTCCCAGCACATATCCCTAAGGACACAAGCACTCAGTCTAGGAAGTGCTACTCTATACTCTTACCCCGTGGCTCTTCCAAGACATCCTCTGACCACATCATTCCCTGGCTCCCCATTACTTACAAGATAAAAACCCAAATTTCTTATTTTAGCATTCAAGGCATTTTACACCCAGGGCTCTCCTTCCCAACTGGAGCTTCGGGTTCCAGAGAAACAGGAAGCCACAGGACAATAGGGCATATCTTACCTAATGGTAAGGACTTTTAAAACATTACTTTTATATTAAACAGAGAAGTAATACGGTATGAAGTTAACAACACCTGAATCTGTAAAGCAAAACACAGGACTTCAAAGAAACGCTGTGTGCGCAGTGGGACATTCCTAATTTATTCTCAGACCCTTCTCGCCCTAGGTCCCAAGTCACTGCCCTTGGTGATTAGGTGTACATTGGTGGAAAATCCCCCATTTTTCAGATGAGGAAACTGAGGCTCAGAAAGGTTAAACAGTCTGCTGGAGGTCACACAACTAGTAAGTGGTAAGCTGGACTTGTGGCCCAAGCAGTCCGCCTCCACAGTGCTGCTCCTAACTGCTGGACGTACCACCTCCCCAGTGCCTTTGCATGTCCTTCACTTCCACCAAGAAATATGCTTCCTCTTTGTTTCCTCCTTCTGAAACACAGGGCTCTCTTAGGGCAGCGATCCCTTTTCCACCTTTGATGGACACAGTCTCTCCAGTGTAAGACAAGCAAGGTGCGTGCGCAGCATGGCTGCCACGCCAGAGGGGTGGCGGCAGCAGGAGGTTAAGGATGGCATGCCCCTTCTAAAAAGCAGTGGCCTCTCAGTCTGAGGCCACTGAACGCCTTGCAAAACCAGCCCAGTGCTGCTAGATAATCTGTATTTTTAAGAGAAGTTTTTCTGTGTAATCTCCCAATTTTAAAATGTTAGCAGCCAAGGTGAAATGTTTCTAAAACACTGTACAGGCCAGAAGGAACAGATCTGTGAGCTGCCGGCTTCTGATGAGCTGGGCCCCTTGCTCCTCAAGCCTGCCAGGCCCTTCCCACTCCCTTGCCTCCGATCCTCTGACACCCTCTGCCCAGGACCGCCAGCCTCATCCACCTACTCGTTCTTAAAGGCGTAGCGCAAATATCAATTCTGTCGATTCTCGTCTCTAACAGCACTTGCCCCTCTGTAGAATAGGTGTCGTGTTTATCTTCCTACTAGGCCATGAGCTCCTTATGGACAGAAACTGCATCTTTCTTATTTCTGTGTCCCCAGCGCACAGTCAGGGATCACAGTAGATGTCTGCTGAACGGAGCTAGGCTGCTCCTGCAATACAGGACTTATCAGGGAGTCCTGTCCAGAGAGGTGCCCTGCACCCATCCACAACCCTGGGCCTCCCTCACCTTAAGGATGTCCTTAATGATCTTCTTCTCATCATGGAATCGTGCCTTCAACTCCTCCACATAGAACTTGAACAAGTCCAGAGGGGTGGAGCCTGCGGGGGGAGGGAGGGAGGGGGGCCTGGCGGGCGGCAGCTTCCCGAGGCCTGGGGGAGGGGTCGAGGACAGGACGAGGGAGTGGGGGGTGCAGAGAGGCTGGCAGGGCAGGAAGCCAGGCCAGAAAAGGGGGAGCCTGGCTGCCTTACCCGGCTGGCCCAGCATGTTGGCAAAGCGGACATCAGTGCTGACTGCTGGGTACAGCTCCATCCAGGTGGACATAGAGTGCAGCTGCCCTGTCTCGTGCAGCTCGTCCAGGAAGGTCTGAGCAGGGAGAGGCCAGTTATAGGGAGAGTGAGCCAGAGAGAGAGGCAGAGCCAGAGACTGGGGAGGAAGAGAGGGGATGGGAGGGAGAGGCCAGGACAATCCAGACTGAGGAAATGCAGGCAAAGGAGGCAGAGATGAGGAGCTACAGATGGGGAGGCAGAGAGCAGTGAAGACGGAGAGAATGTAAACACAGAGAGGGACACACTCAAACATGACGGGCAGCCGGGCTGGAAGGCAGGAAAACAGAAACTTGTCTGCAGCATGTCCTGCCCGTGGTTTGCTCTCAGCTTCCCGAAGTGTTAGAGCTGGGGAGCCCCCACCACTACCACCACCGCTGCCGCCTCCAAGCTGTGGGACAAGCTAGCGCTGCCCATCTGGCTGCCCACCAAAGGGAAATGAACCAGGCCGAGCTGCAGGCGGCGCCTTTACGGTGCTCTCTGCTGGCAGTTTCTGCGTGGTGCATACATCTAGTCTCCCTAGAGGAGCACGGCCCCAGGTCGAGGGCACCCAGCAGGAGCAGAGAGAGCGGCCTTGCGGAGGGGGCACACAGGACCGGGCAGAGACGCAACAGCAGGCCTAGCCCAGGAGGCAGGGCATGGGCAGTTACGGGCCGTGCCAGAGCTGAGCGCCTATCCAGTGGGCAGCACACATACCTGGAAGGCCTCCCGGTTCTTGCGTTGCTGACGCCGCTCCCGCAGGCGGGCCCGCTCCCGCTCCTCCTCCTCCTCCCTCTCCAAAGCTCGGATATGCTCCTCGAAGCAGATCAGTGCATCTTCCTTGTCCATGTCTAAGCACGGGGAGGCGGCTCAGCGGGCACCGCACCCGTGGGACACCCTCACCGACCCCGGCAACCTCCCCCCGCCCCCATGTTCAAGGGTGCTGCCTTAGTAGGCGCCGGGCCACCCAGGGTGGTGGGGCAAGAGGAGCAGGGACCTCTGTTGGAGAGGAGACTGGAACGGTGGTTCTGGAGGAGGGTTCATTAACGTATGAGAGCAAAATCAGCACGTATTCAGCTCTTGGGAATTCACTTACTGGAAGGAATCACATGAAACCAACCATCTCGGGATCTGAGGTCTTAGGTTTTATGGACCTGGGAATCAATCAGGCTTTGATGCCAGCTCAGAAGGTCTCTTTCTGGTATTGCCAGTGAGTGCAGGCCAACAACAGCTCATCGTAACAACATGTGACCAGTTAAGGGCCACAGCATCACGACAGCTTAAGACCATATTCACAGGAGTTGGACAAACCATCCTCTCCCGGTCTTCTGACGCCTATCCTAGAGCTCTTCCTCCAAGGACAGACAATGTCCAGGTCGACAGCGGACCCCAGAGGGAGGGAGGGGGTGTCCCAGCATTCCAGCATCTCCAGACTCTGGAGAGATGCAGGGACGGGGCGAATGCTGAGGACCCCTGGACATCCAGGAGGGCAGGAAGTGCGGGAGACCACTGGGAGGCAGGCTCTGGGGTCCCAGGTCAGTGAGGAAAAGGGGAAGGGACAGGCAGGAGCGGAGACCCAAGCTTACTCTGCAGCTGGTGGTCCTGAGCAAAGCTGGGGTTATCCATGAGGTACTGCTGAGCCTGGGACCATGTAGTTTGGAAGTTGACACTACTCATCCCATCCAGGATGCTCTTCAGGGCCTGGATGTTGCGGCGCCGGAGCTGCTTGGCCTGTTCCTGGGGAGCCACAGTGTCAGGGTCAGGGTGAGGTAGGGCAGGTCGGAGCTACTCAAGTGGGCCTGGGCAGAGGAGCATTTGAGCAAAGGAGCTAGGGAACCCTAGGAGGGCCAGACTCAAAACTTCCACATCCCCGGAAAGGGGAAGGAGCACAGGTTACAGATCAACCCCTCACAGATGCCCTCCTGCCCTCCCACACCCATGTTGTAGGTCCCAAGCAGAAGTGGGGGGATGTGCAAGTGCCACACCAGCTTCCGAGGAAGGAGCTGAGACCCTGGGGCAGTGGAGAAATGAATGGCCGGGGTCCACAAGGACGCAAAGACACGAAAAGCCTCAAGTAAGACAGGCTGACGGATCCAGCCAGTGACTGTTACCTTCTCCTTCTTGGCCAGGAAGAAGAGGACATCATCATAAACCTCTTTTCGATCCCTCTCAGGGACCACAGCCCACACCTCCAGCTCCCCAAAGGTCTGTTCTGCCCGCCTGTGGAGCATATGGGCCGTGGGTAGGCAGGCAGGGGACAGAGACCCTGGGCCCGTGTGTTCTCAGGGTTCCCAGAGTCCACCCCAGCCCGGCCCCCTGACCGGTAGCGGGTGGTAGAGGTCATGCGTTCGTGCTGCTCCAGGAAATGCTGCAAGGTCTGCTTGGCCTCCTTGGCCCTTAGCCGGGCCTCTTCCTTCTCCTCCTTCTCCCGCTGCGCCTTGTAGGCATTGAATGCCTGCTTTTTCTCACTCAGTTTGGGCAAGGCACTGGGGTGGAGAGGGTGGGAGTGGGGTGGGGATAGAGGAGTCACCCTGCACAGCCCACCAAGCAGGGTCACAGCACACAGAACTGAGTGAGGGGTCCATGCATGGGCACAGCAGGCTGCAGGGAGGCAAGAGGGGTCTCTGGGATGAGGGGAGGGACGGGAGGCAGTGAGGGGAAGACGGGGCTCCGAGACACTAACAGCCCTTTTGCTCTGAGGCTCTCAAAGTGCATTCAGGCCTCCACCCTATCCAGCCCCCTCACCCCAATTAACTCAATTCGAATCAATTCAATTCAACAAACATTTATTGAATGTCTCATGTCAGATACCTTTCCCCTCCTCCTCCTGGAGGCCCTCCAGCTTCTCTTTCCCTTGCCCTTCTACCATTCTCCTGACTCGAGCCCTGTTGGGGCCTGAGTGTTGAGCTGGGGCTTCTCAGGGAGGCCCTGGCCCAGCTGCTCACAAACACAGTCTGGAGGGCCTGGCTCCCTCTGCCCAGGCCTACCTGTAACGGGGGTCGGTGACCACCATCTTCATGGCCTGTTCCCACGAGGCATTGGAGGGGACAGCCTAGAATGGAGCAGGCAGGGGTCATGGGGCCTGCCCTCCTCCAGCCCCCTCCGGGCCTACCCTGGGCACCCCACCCCTGCACCTTGTCCCTCAGCAGCTCCTTGAAGGCCTGCTTTGCCTTCTCCCGGTTGCTCCAACTGAGGCCAGACCTCTCTGGTTCTGGCTTTGATTCCTCTTCCTCCTGCTGTGGTGGCTGACGCTGTGCAGCAGCGCTGGGGGGCAAAGGGGACTCAGCCACAGCATCTCCCAGGCCCCACAGCCTTCAGTGCCCTATGTGGCCGGGACTACGCCACCCTCTCCTCGCCCCCCAAAGCAGCCCTTCTCTGCCCTGCAGAGGCCATGCCCAGATCTCCACACCCTTCCCAAGAGGCCTAGCAGACGTCAAGGGTTGAACTAGGCTGCGAGCTTGGAGCCAGCCTCGGGAATGCCTCAGGGGGGCAGCCCTCACCTGCTGGGGCCCTCCTCCGGCTGCTGCAGAAAGCCCTGCTCCACAGGCTGGGCAGCCTCGGACGTATCACAATCTTCACTCCCACCTGGCTCAGGCTCTAGAAGGCCCAGGGGCATGGGGGTGGGGCCAGGCGGCCCGGGCGGGGGCTCAGGCTGGGGCTGAGGTGGCTGCGGCTGCAGTATCTGGGGCTGGGGCTGCTTCCTGCAGGCGGGCCAGGAGGGCGGGGTCCGGGCGGGGTCCAGGCGTGCGGCAGAGAGAGGGCCAGTCAGGGGCCTGCGAAGGACTGGGGCCCAAGCGGGCCACTCCGCAACGAGACTGAGAGCTGGCTCTTCCACAGAGCAGGGACCACAGAGAGAGGGTCCACTCCCACCCGTCTGGCGGCCCCAAGTACAGGGGGGTAGGTGCGCAAGTCACTCACCCTGCAGCCTCTTGTTTGACTAGAGCTGCAAGGGGAAAACATGACATGGTCACAGGGTGGCAAGGGCCACCCCCCAGCACCACAGCCCAGGCTCACCCCCTCCTCACCCTCCAGGTCATCCAGGTCCTTGGGCCGGGTCCAGCGAGACTCCTTACTCTGGTTGTTATAGTAGTAAGGTTTGCCCGTGTCTGACTTGTACTCTTTCCAGGGACACTGGGACAGCAGCAACTACAAGAGGACAGGTCAGAGGACATCAGGGGGCTGGGCATGCCCTCTCGCTACAGTCGGGGGAGCTAAGGGGATCCAGCGAGTAGGGAGTTTTTAGCTACCACCTGGCCTGGCTCAACATGGGGGAAGGCAGACTCCCTGAGATCCCAGGGAGGCTGGTGGAATGGTCAGGGATCTTGGGATCAGAGGAACCGTGTGTATGGTTAAAGACTCGGGAGGCCAAGGACTTGGGAGGGTCAGGGAAGCTGAAAGGAAGGGCCAGAAAGCCCTGCTCAGGACCTCTGCCTTGGACTTGAGCACGCTGGGCTTCTCCCACACGGATTGCTTGTCGTCAGCATTGTAGTAGTAGATGCGCCCATCAGGGGCCACATGCTCACTCCACAGGGCCCTCTGGGGGGAAGGGGAGCAGAGGATGGTGGTCAAGGCCCCATCCCCAAAGCTTCTCCTCCTTACCCCAAAGATTTAACCATCAGCCCCCCAACTTTCAGCTTTTCTACCCAGAGACCCCTGAGCTGGAAGAACTCACCGGAGGGCCTGTCCCAGCCACAGCAGCTAGAAAAGAAGCCAAGAGAAATATTAAGTCCTTGCCCCAACACCCATTTTATCCCACCTATTCCTCCCCTGCTCCATCCCCAATAAATATCCCCTGGTCCCATCAACATCCCAGGCTCCCTGGCATCCCAACAGGCATGATCCAGGGTGGGCTCTAGTCCACGGTCCCCTCTCCCCTATACCCCCCCAACCTCCGAGCCTGGGGGGAGCAGACCCCCAGAAGACTCACAGCTGGCTGTGTCCGCACCCGGAGCCGTCTGCCGAAGAAAGAGGAGGGGGAAGGGTTGGGGCCAAGCCCAGTGGCCCCCAGGACCCAGGCCATGGGGGATGAAGAAGCAGGCCAGGCCAGGATCCATGTGTCCTGCTCCCAGGGACCTCTGCTCCCTAACAGGCATCCCCCACCCTCTGGGGCCGTGGCTGTAGGATCCTAGGGGGAACCGCATAGCAGCTCTGTTCTTTGTTTTCCTCAAGTGAGAGTATTTTGTTGAGTCAACCTCCGAGGCCCCTCTTCCAGAGTGGATGCCAACTGCTACGTCCTACCCAGACTCTACTACACTGAGCAATGGCACAAGAAGGTACGGTGAGATCCCCAGGTGCTGCTGCTTCCGCCAGCAACAAAGAAGATGTGAGGAGGGCCTGTATTCAAGTGTCCACAGTGCGAGCTCTGTGAGGGGAAGCATGTCAGCCACGAGTGTGTTCCTTACGGGAGCTGGGCACAGCAAGGAGTAACGAGAGAGTAACATGCCTTTGGGGGGAGTGAGAAACGAAAAGAGCAGAGTACGTGGCCGGAGAGGAGGACGTGAGTGTGGGGAGTGCGGCCAGGCCCGGGACGGATGGATGAGAAGAGGGAAAGAGCGGAGGCCGGATCCCTGTGCTCCGAGTCGGACCCACAGGGCTGCAGGGCACGGCTGCTTCCTGCCGGCCCCCAGTGCTTACCGCGGCGGTGACAGGCACTGCTGGCATTAACATCCCTGGCAGCATGGGCGGTACCATTCCCGGTATCTAGGGACACAAAGGAGACAAGACACAACTACGGAGGTGAGGGCAGGCACAGGCAAGGCAGGCTCCTGAGAGCTCCTGGCCGGGGCCGTGGCCTTCACACTGGTCCCCCCTCAGACAATCCCCAGGTCCTGGGCTCTCAGCCCAGCCAGCCAGTTTTCTCCTGTCATTCGGCAGACAAAGCCACGCGGGCCGAGCCAAAGCTCCCTCCCTTCTCTCTCTACTGCCTGAGCTCCAGACGCCCACTCTCACCTCCACCCCCAGCCAGGCTCCCAGGGTTTCCTGAGGCGCTGGTGCAGGAGACAGGGTTACCTGCGTGAGTGGTGGTGGCGCCCCCATTGGTGGCAGCATTGGGGGCATGATGCCAGGTGGCATCGGGGGGATGGCCGGTGGTCTCTGACTCATGGGGGGTAGTCCCATCGGAGGAAAGGGCGGGGGGATTCCTGGAGGGGGCATCTGGAAGTGAGGAAAGGAAGGGACACTGAGCAGAGAAGACCCCGCCTTGGACCTGTCGGGGAATATCCACTTGTCTCCCACCCTTCTCGACCCTCCACCCCGGCTCTGAGGCAATTCCAAGGCTTTAGTTTGAGAAGCACGAAGCGTGAAACTGCCTGCTCCTCACCACCGAAAGACTGAAAACTGGGGGGGGGGGGGGAAGGGGGGGTGTCTTCTGGGTCTAACAGGCAAGCACACAGTTTCTTCAGAGGTAGGGAAGGGAGAGGGAAAAGTCTAACTGCCACCAGACTGTGGCTGGAAGGCTCCATCTCTTCAGCAACTCTCCCCAAAGAGGCCTCTCCGAGACAGGGCCAGAAGGCAGGATTCCAGGTTCCCAAATGCCCCAGTCCCCTGCCTCCCATCCCTTGTTCTCCAGCTCGATGACCACCAGCTGCTACTTCAGCCTGACTTCTGTGGCATATTGAAAGAACAGAGAAGGAGTAGTGAAAGAGAAAGGCAGCCCCACCATGCCCTCACACTAACAGGGTCTTTTCCCTTCCACTTCTCCTACCCCAGCCCCAGTGTGTCCCAAGGACAAAAAGACAAAGGGGAGCTGTCAACTTTAGGGACTGGGAGCTTAACAGCAGCTCCTCCCACCCCAATGCCCAAGCAACACCACCCCTTTTCCAGAGGAGGCAGGACACAAAACCGTGCTGGCGATGCAGCGGTGCTAGGGACCAGGGAGATGGGGGTGCAGGCTGGAAAAGCCAAGCCCAGGGAAAGACATAAAACTTACGAAGGGTGGTGGCATCATGGGGGGCCCCGGTGGGAAGGGGGCAGGCGCTGCTGGGGGCCGGGGACCAGAATCGGGAACCGACTGTTGAGGGAGAGAAAAGTCATAGGACCCAGGATGGGCAAAGAGATGGGCTTTTGCAGAAGGGAAGCAGAGCGGTGAGGATGAAAAAGGAGCACAAAGTTCAGAGGGAGGGTCTCCTGGCCCGGTTTCCTGCCCATGCCCAGCTCCGAGCCCTGGCTAGGTCTGCTCTCTTCCACCAGCCAAGAACCAGCGGGCCAGGCCCCTTCCAGGTCATCTTTATCGCACCAGAGCCACAGAAAAGAGGGAGGCGGCTGTCCTACAGGCCCAGTCTGGCTCTTCCCGAGGCTTTTCATCCATTCTCCCATTTGTGGGCAAGGCCGTGCCTCCCTCAAGCCTTAAACAGGGGTCTCTCATTCCCAAAGTAGCCAGGGAGGAAGTGACCTCTTTTCCCATCCCCTTACCTGAATTCACCATTAGATTCAACCCCAAAGCCCTCTAAACCCAGTCACCATGCCTTCTTAAGCGCTAGTCTCCCTCTCTCTTCAGTGTGGGCCCCCCCAAAACTGGTCTTATCCTTACTCCCTCGCTCACTCTTTGACACCTCCCACTCCCAATCACCCCCTCCTCTACAGCTCTACTCCCCTGCCCCTAAGGATCCCGAACTCCCCTCCCTGTGGCTGAGACTTTGAACAACCTAGATCTCCCTGTCCTACACCTACTAGCTGCCACATCCCATCCCGCAGTTGTTGGCTTAAATACCACTTGCCCCCAAGAGCCTTCCTGACTGTTGAATTTATTCTCTATCTGATGCCCTTCTTAGCTTCCTGCTGTATACAGTTTTGTAATTATTACGTTTCCCCTTACTAACGTGTAATAACATTCCATGAGGACAGGGATGTGTCAGACTTGTTGAAAGCTGGACTCCTGGTAACTGCCACAGTGTCTGGCACATAATGGGTACTCAATAAATATTGAACGAATGCAAGAAGGGACAAATGAAGGATCAAACACTCCCAATTCTAAAAAGTCATCCTATAGATATGGCCAAAATGATGTGTATACAACATTTCCATTCCAGCATTATTTGTAAAAACAGAAGATTAGAATCAGCCTAAGTACCCATCACTAAGTAACTATGAAATTATACACAAACATAAAATGGAATACTATGCAGTCATAAAAAAAAAGAATGAAGAAGTTCATTGTCTTGATAGGAGCAATCTCTAAGATACATTAACAAGCGGAAAAAAATGCAAAGTGCAGCAAAGTGGGATCATTTGTAAGAAAACTGGAGAGAAAAGACGACATACAAGAAAGAAATCAGTAGAAGGAGGACTGAGATGGGAAGGGAAGCGTCTCACAGTATGTATGCCCTTTTCTAACTTTTGAATATGCATCCATGTGACCATATTACCCATTCAAAATTTAAAAAAAGCTTTTCAAGTGAACTGAGGCTTGGAGATGCAGCTAAAAGGCCCTGCCCTTCCTCCTTTTGCTTGAGGGTTAGAGGGTGTCAGGGAGGAGTTCTAGGGAAAGGTGGTAGCTGGCTGAAGAGGGGCCACCTCACTGCTACCCAGCCTCCTTACTTCCCCAATGACCCCTATGCTGAGAGGGCTCGGCATTTAAAGATGCTTTCTAATCTCCACCTCTCGTAGTTATCTGTCCTTCCTCTTTTCCCACCCATCTGTCCTAAGGAGAGAAGGGTATAAGCCACACTATTCTACCTTGAATCAGCTTTCTCAGTGTTCAACTACTCCGGCCCTGTATTCAGATCTGCTCCTGCCCGAGACTGTCCTTAGCATGGGAAGTCAGAAATTAATCAATGTGGGAGGAAATCCAATTCTCTGTGCCACACTTTTCCACCTCAAGCTGCCTTAGGATCCTCTCTGACCTCCCAGATGTTACATAACCATCTTTGGGTCCTCCCAGGCTCCAGAATTGCCCCTCTGAGATTGGCACCACCGTCCATACAGTTGTCTAAGATAGAAACTGGTGAGTCGTTCTCCACACCTTCCTCTGTCGATACGTCACTGAGTCCTGCTAATTGTACCTCGTACTCATTTCTTGAATCCGTCCACTTCTCTCCATTTCCTCCTCCGCCCCACCACCCCTCGTTTTTTTTCTTTTTTTTTTAAAGATTTTATTTATTTATTTGAGAGAGAATGAGACAGAGAGCATGAGAGGGGGGAGGGTCAGAGGGAGAAGCAGACTCCCCGCTGAGCAGGGAGCCCGAGCCCGATGCGGGACTTGATCCCGGGACTCCAGGATCATGACCTGAGCCGAAGGCAGTCGCTTAACCAACTGAGCCACCCAGGCGCCCCACCACCCCTGTTTTCATCTGACCTTCTGTAGTAGTCTCCCCACATCCACAACAAGCTCATCAAAATGCACCTCAGATCATGTTATTCCCTGCTTAAAATTCTTCAATGGCTGGGGTGCCTGAGTGGCTCAGCGATTAAGTGTCTGCCTTCAGCTCAGGTCATGATCCCAGGGTCCTGGGATCGAACCCCACATCAGGCTCCCTGCTCTGCGGGAAGCCTGCTTCTCCCTCTCCCTCTGCCTGCCGCTCTGCCTATTTGTACTATCTCTCTGTCAAATAATTAAAATCTTAAAAAAAAAAAAAAAAATTCTTCGATGGCTCCGACTGTTCTTAGGGTAGAGACCAAAACTCCTCCCCAAGGCCTAGAAGGCTGTGGGAGGTTTGCTTCCCAACTGCCTTCCCAGCCTCATCCGTGCTGAGCTCCTGGGTCTGTGCCCCCTTCTCAGTTCTCCCGTATCAGGCCTGCATCTTTGCCTGGCACAACTTCCTGCCGACCCCACACACCTAGCCTACAGGTCTACACCTACCAGTCATCGCTTCCTCAGGAAAGGCTTCCTCCCAGGCCAGTGGTCTAGGCTTAGTCAGAGCCCTCTTTTACATGCTCATGTCCCACGCACCCTCCCCGTTAGCAATTACCCACTGGAAGTTTACACTTACTTACACAGTGCTGACTGTCCCATTATGTTATGTGGCCACTAATAAAAAACAAATGCCACCACTTAAATTATGATACTCCATCGATTTTAAGATGTCTTGACAAGAAATGTTTAAATGGAGTCTTAGGATCAATGAAGTATCTGCTGCCTCCACTAGATCTTTTTTTTTTTTTTTAAAGATTTTATTTATTTATTTGACACAGAGAGACACAGCGAGAGAAGGAACACAAGCAGGGGGAGTAGGAGAGGGAGAAGCAGGCTTCCCCATGGAGCAGGGAGCACGATGCAGGGCTTGATCCCAGGACCCTGGGATCATGACCTGAGCCAAAGGCAGAGCTTAACGACTGAGCCACCCAGGTGCCCCTGCCTCCACGAGATTTTAAATTTAAAGGGGCAGGGACTTTGCCTGTTTGGGCTCACCCTGATCTCTTATCCCTATTGTATTTTCCTCGCTGCCCCCCACTGGAACACAGGTGTTAGTATTTGTTGACTGAATGGTCTTGGCAGGTCCCACAAAACACAGCCACTGGTAAGGCCTACTAGTTATTCAAGGAACACAGAATGTCAGAGCTGGAGGGGACTCTGGCAACCACCCAAGGTAGTGTCCTTTCTCAGATGAGAAAACTAAGGGGAATTAGCAGTCCCAGGCTCCACAGCGGTCAGGAGAGAGCCAGGACTGGATCCAATCTGCCCTCTAGTCCTACCCCTTTCAGCACACTCCTTGCCACAGGAAGCAGGTCTGTTTTTTCACTCTAGCATATTCCTGGCTACCCATGTGGTTAAATCAGCAAGGATCCAAACCCGTCCCTGAGAACTAGTGGTGGCTCCCTATCACTCCCCCTACAGAATCTCACCTAACATTCAAAGCCTTTCAACATGACCCATCTACAGTTCTTGGCTCAGCTCGACTCAATGGCTTCCCTCCTCCTCCCTGCACAGCAATTGTTAGGATACACCATGTGTTCCTTTTACTCTACTTTGCCTCTCACTTTGCTCAAGATGATCCAATATTCACCCCCTTCAGATTACCTTTCTGATTATCCTCCACACATACACATACTCCTACCTCCTTGTGTCCCCTCAGGATAAGTGCTGCACTACTTGACACCAATGACACGCTACTCTGTGGATGTTTGCTGGGTGTTTCCCACAGGACTGCCTATCTCCCTACTTGGGAGATTTCTCCATACTGGAGGATTGTTTTCTCCTTTTAAACCCCCTCTTGAGTGTCTAGTCAGGGCCCTGCATACAAAGTGCTGTGATAGAATGCAGGCTCAACCTTATTCAAGTTTTGCATACTGGAATATCCTAAAACAGGCAAATGTGTGCATGTGTGCCCATGTGCCCAGGTACATTTGTATAAATTCTCTGGGTAAAGGCGGCCTGTAATGAGATGAACAGCTTGGCAGAGGCTGTCTGTATGGCTGGGGAAAGGGAATGGAATCAAATACTGGCACGGGAAAACCTGAATAAAAACTCACTGTATATGAGCATCTTTAACTTGGCATATGTGCCGCCGAAGCGAGCACTGACCATCTTTAACTTGGAATGGAGACCCCTGGCCAGAACCCAGATGCTGGACTGTTTTGGACAGTTCCCACAGAGGACAGAGCAACGGAATGAACATAAATTACCATGGAACTTCCACAGCCCTCCCTTCCCTGAGCTTCCCCTGTGCAATGTGTATACTTTTCTTCCTGAAACACCCCTGCCCCTATCTCACTTGCTGCAGTGCCTGGACCACTGTGGGTCTCATTGCACCTTGGGGCGAGACTGAACTCGTGTGACAGAGGGATATAGGAAAGGGGCTGAAAGAGCAGATCCTGTGTCTTCCCTGGAACAAAAACCATCTGTGGGCTGGAGAGAGACGAAGAGACAATTGATCATCTTATCATCATGTGCTCACCTGAGCCAGTGGAACAACAACCCCCCTCCCCAAAGGTGCAATCAATTCTTCTCAGCCTTTAATCTAAGCGGCATCTCAGAACTAAAGATTCAGAAGAAAGAATAAAAGGGGAAAAGAACAAGAATGGAGAGATGGAAGGAAGAGCATGGAAAGAGGGAATAGCTAACAACTAATATTTACTGAGTGCTTATTACAGGCCAAATATCATGCCAAACACTCATTTAATCCTTGTAACCATCTAAAAGGCTATTATTGTCCCCATTTTATAAAGAAACTGAGCTTCAGAGAGATTAAATAACTTGATCAAGGTTCCAAAGGATTAAACCGCAGAGGCAGGTTTGGAATCCACGCAGCCTGACCCCAAAGCCTGTGCTTTCAACTACTCCACAAAGCGGTCTCCCAGCAAGGATGATGGCGCCACAACTATTTCTTACAAATTGATTTTCCTGTTTCCTTTTCACCCCAATCCACACACAATCCTGAAATCCTCCAGGTGATCTCAAGGATGGTCTGGTCTGACTCACTCCCTAAAGGGATTTGTGTTGGAAAATGAAAGCTGGAAGGCACACCTCTCAGAGAGTACCTATCATCGAAAGGAAAAACACCATGGAGGCCAAGAGACCAGGGGATTACCCTGCAGTCAACCTTTACCTGCTGCCCTGCTTCAGCTGCCCCCAAACTGTGCTAGCCCCTCTGTTTTCAAGACCATCCTAGTCCCCACTCCTCTATACCAGCCTTAGCATATTCCTCCTTCTCCCCAAAGATATTGGCTGTCTTACTAGAAAATAGCTTCCATTGCTTCTCTCTGTCCTGCCAGATCCTCAGAATGAAGACCTCATTCTGGTCTTCATTTTCTTGGGTTAGGTGTCTACCTCCTCCGCCACTTCCAGAGTTCTTCCATCCCTCCAGTAGGATGCCAGAGGCGCTGGCTAGCCTGCTCCGGCCCTGCAGGCTTTGTGCCTACCATCCCCCACATCCCTAGGGATTTTCTGCAGCCCCAGCTAAAGGCCTCGCCTCCATCTTCAGCCTGCTTTCCCTTGCTTCCCCACATCCTAGAACCCATTCTCCTGAACTCTTTCCTCAAGAACCACCACCCCATTTTGAAGCTGGAAAAGATCTGGGGTATCACTCTCATGCATTTTCCGTGTGTTTTTTTTTTTTTAAACCGATGGGTAATCTGAGGCCCAAGGGAAGGTAGTGACTTGCCCAAGGTCACAAAGACTTGTTAACACAGTTTGTTCATGGCACAGCCAGGGTTGGGACCAAGGGTCCCCTGCTTTCTCATTTCTTGGGCTATCCAGGACTAGATGGGGGCCGCAGCCTCTCTTTCCTCAGGAGACAATGCCCCCTCCTCACCTCAGGAGACAATGCAGGGTAAACGAAGGAGGGGATCTCCAAGTGATCTTACGGGGTATCCAGGGCTTCCAAAGGAAACAAGCACTGGGTCTGAGGAGGGGCGTGTTGCACGCCAAATACCCCACAAGGGGAAACTGGCCCCCAGCTCTCCCCTTGTCCCTCGGTTTCCACATTCCCGCCCCCTCTCCTTTCCTGACCTTTCTCCACAAACCCACCCTTCTCCCCTTCCCTTCCCCCTCCTCACCCAGTCCCGCAACTCTCGCTCCCCTCAGCCCCCCACTGCCCCCACCCCCGCCATCCTCCATCATGGCCTCCCCGCCCCTTCTCCCCCAAATCCCCGCTCCCCTCCCCCTCCCGGGCTCCCTTCCCTAACCCCTCATGCCCCTCGCCCTCCCCCGGGGTCCCGGGTACCCCCGGCGGCCTCCCCGCCCCCCCGGCCCCGGCCCGGGCCGCCGGGGGCGCTGTGGGACCGCCCCGGGCCCCCCTCCACCCCCGCGCGGGGACGTTACCATGCCAGAGCCTCCGAGCAGCTGGGCCGGCTCGGCCCACCTGCCAGTAAAAGCCGCTCTGATTGGCCGGGCCGCAGCCGGGAAGGCGGGGCCAGTGGGGGGTCGCACCCCTTGGTGGCCGGGGCTCCGGTCGCGCCCGCGGACCAGCCGGGCCCAACACCGGCCCGGAGCGCCCGGGTCCGGCCCCGCCCCCGGCGCGGACAGCCAGGCCCCGCCCCCGCGCCGCCAGGTCCGAGGCCCGCCCCCGAGGGGCGGAGCACGCCTCCGAGCTCCTGACGGGCGGCGGGAGCCGCAGAAGCCGGGCTGCACGAAGCGGCTCGAGCGCGCGTCCCGGGCCTGCTGCGCGCGTCGGCGACTCTCCTGCCTTCCCGCCCTTCCCGCCGGCCGCCTCCAGACCCGGGCCCGCCGCTTCCCGGCCTTCGCGGCTCGGCTGGCGCGTCCGCCGCGCACGGGCGCTCGCTGCCAGGACCGGGGGCTGGACCGACGTGTTCATTCAGAATGTAGGGCTATCTTTGCACCTCACAAAGAGGTTTTTTTTATTTGTTGCATAGTTATTTTTTTAGCACTTTTAAATTCATTCATTAAACAAGTATTTGTTGAACATCTGTTATGTGCCTCGAACTGTTCCAGGCGCTGGGCAAACGGCAGTTGAAAAAAAAAAGCAGACAGATCCTCCGAAATCCCTGCCCTCGGAGGCGTACGTGCTTCTTAGGTGAGCCTGAAGTTACTTCTTTTAAGATTTGGCTTCCACCGAGCGGTGAAAGCGAGCCAGTCATTTATAGGCGTTAGAGATATGAGCTAAATACTATGTTGTGCAGATGAGGGAATTACAACCCCAAATTATTTAATGAATATGCAGAAGGTTCCAAGGCTAGTAACTGACAGGGCTCCTTATACGGGTGCAGAGTGCAGAAAGGGATCGAGCACCTTCTCCCCAAAGCCTGGGTAAAGATGCTTCCTTTTTTCTTTATTCATCAACCCTTAGTTGAGCCTGTGCTCTGTGCTCGGTGCTATGCTGGGTGCTGGAGATTCAGAACTCCGTGAGCCGGGTCCCTGCTTGCAAGGGGCTTAGAGGCTACCGGGAGAGAGGTTCTGGACAACAACCAACAGGAAGCAGAACTCCTAAAGGGGACAAATGGGAGGAAAAGAAGAGGGATTCATTCTTGGGGACGATTGTAGAGAGAAACTTCATTGTGGTTTTCTTCACAATATCTAGATAGCCTCAAATGAAGGCCTAGTCCTGTGGTTTTCAGACTTTGTTACTGAGACCTCTGCGCTCTAGCAGAAGTGGTCAGAGGTTCCATAAACTTTTACCAGTCACATTTAATTTTAATTTTTCTTTTCCAAGTGAGGTATTTCTTAGCCTACGTAGGCACCTATTTTTTTTTTTTAAGATTTTTTAATTTATTTATTGAGAGAGAAAGAATGATAGAGAGCATGAGAGGAAGGAGGGTCAGAGGGAGAAGTAGACTCCCTGCTGAGCAGGGTGCCTGATGCAGGATTCGATTCTGGGACTCCAGGATCATGACCTGAGCCAAAGGCAGTTGCTTAACTAACTGAGCCACCCAGGCGCCCCGGCACCTATTTTAAAGAATCAAATAATTGTATAGGGTTTGTTAATAAAAACAGCAGAGCCCTGCCTCCATCATCTCTCCCTCCCTGGAGGCAGCCATTTTCAGCTCTTTGAAGTTGTTTCTTTTGGCGCTTTACCTTCATTACCCTGGCCCTCTTCAGCTGCGTCCCTCCCCACAGGGTAAGGAGTCCAAGGGGATATGCCTATCCAAAGACCACTTACCCCCTTATAGGCCATATTCTGAATACCTGGGACTCTGGATTTCCCTGCCCAGCTTGCCTCCTTGGATCTCTCTTCCCCAGGAAGACCTTGCTGATCCTGGGGGCATAGCTAGGCCTGACGGATAGCCAAGGGGCTGTTATTGGCAGCAAGAGGCAAGAGACCAAGCTGGGGTCTTCACAGGGCCCTGTGTGCAGCTCTCTCAATGTAGGACAGAGGCAAGGGCAGAGGAGAAGGGGTGAAGCAAGAGTCAGGGGCTGGGGGCTCCTATTTTCTACTGTGGATTCTGAGGATTCCAAAAATTCTAATTTAGAATCTGGCTTTCCAGGTCCTTATAAAGGTATATTGGTAAAGTTAGGAGTTTAGAAGGTATTTTATTTAACAGTTTGCTAGCTTAATTTGTAACATTAAAATATTTGAGTAAGTTTCCCATTTGTAGTCTTGTCCCAGCTCCCACAAATAAAAGGGGCAGGTTGGAGGATTTAACTTTTTTCCTTCAGGTCTCCTCCCCAGCCCACTGAGATCACATCATTCTCATCTGCCAAATTTAATGTGATAATTTTTGTTAGTTCAGTTTTCAGTTTTTACAACACTGACTACACCTGCTACTCAGAGTTGAGCCATGTAGAAACCTTTGATGACTCTTCCTCTCCTGCACAACTTTTGATTTTTCCTGGAATTAATACTTACCTTGTTTTTTCATTTGTTTAGTTTTCTATGTATTTATCACAAAATCTGCCTCAAAATCTTCCCCTACTTGCCTGAATCTCTTCTCAGAATATCTAGACACAGCAGATACTCTATCAACTTCATCTTCTTGAAGAGATCTCTGCTGGAGCCTTCTGACCTGCTCCAATCCGAGTGTTTATCCCTGACCCTTGTTGCAGACCTGGCAACCTGGCCTCTCCTCTCTCATCTTCCTGGTATTGTCTTTGATCTCTCCTTTGTTGGATCTTTTATTTGCCATGTTCCATGTCTTTTTCATTTTTGTTTAATTTACTCCCTCTTTTTGGAGACCATCTTCCAGAAGCTTCTCGAGAAAGGGAGAGATAAATTGTTTTGAAACTTTGAATGTTTGACATTGCCATTATTCTACGCCGACACTTGATTGGTTGGTTGGGTATTGAATTTCTTTGGAATTATGAAGACATTATGACATTACTTCCTAGCTTTCATTGTTGCTCGTGAGAAGTCTGAAGCCTTTTAAGTCCTTATCCTTTGTAAGTGACTTTCCCCCATCTCTGAACCTCTCCTTGTCTCTAGTGTTCTAGGATGGCAGTGGTATGTCTTGGTGAGAGGCTATTTATTATGCTGGGCACTCAGTGCTCTCTCACTTCTGGGAAATAATCTTATATCATCCCATTGGTGATTTCTTCCCTTCCATTTTCCCCGTTCTTTTTTGGGGGGGACTCCTAAAATCCAGATGATGAATCTGATGGACTGCTCCTAACAATTTCTTATTTTTCTCTCCTACTTTCCATCGTTATTACTTTGTTTCCTGGGAGAGTTCCTCAATCTTATCTTCCCGTTCTTCTACTGAGCTTTTCAATACTGTAAAGATTTTTATTACACTCATTTTACTGTTATTCTCCGAGTATTCCTTTCTAATATATTGCATCTTATTTTGTTTCAGTGTTGCAATGGTTTATCTTATCTCTGAAGCTACTAATGCTAATTTTGTTTCAATTTTCTTCTTTCTGCATAATCTGTTTCCTCTAAATTTCTTTTTCTGTTGTTTTGGTCTCTTTCATGTTAGACTCTTTTCTTGGAGGTGTGATAATCCTTGGTTGTTTGCTCACATTAAAGGATGGGTTACCAAAAAGCCAACTGGAAGCATCTGTGCTCTGTGAGCTCAGGTATATGGGTGGGGCTTGTCAGCCAAGAGCTTTGCTTGAGGGAGCCTCTGATGCTAACATCTTTAGGTCTTCCTTCTGGGGTGGCCAGCCATCTGGTGCAACCAATTCTGTTTGCCATCTGGTTGCCCCAATGCTGCCTTAGGACCCATCCTTCTCTAGTCTAAGTCAGTAACCATTCATCCATATGCTTCCCAACTTCCTAAAGTATTTTGCTCCTCTTTCCTCTCCTGTTTCCCTGTCTTTGTAGATTTATGGCTTAAAAAATCCCTTTGCTGTAGTTTTAGTGTATTTTTAGTAGAGCAAGATTAGATACATGTGTTCATCTACCATTTTTACCCAGAAACTTCGAATATATTTTATTTGATTCTTTTTTTTTTTTAGATTTTATTTATTTGACACAGAGAGAGACAGCGAGAGAGGGAACACAAGCAGGGGGAGTGGGAGAGGGAGAGGCAGGCTTCCCGCGGAGCAGGGAGCCCGATGCGGGGCTCTATCCCAGGACCCTGAGATCATGACCTGAGCCGAAGGCAGACGCTTAGTGACTGAGCCACCCAGGCGCCCCTATTTTATCTGATTCTAAAACAGTAGTTTAAAAATATATATACTCAAGGAACGCCTGGCTGTGACTCAGTCAGTGGAGCGTGTGACTCTTGATCTCAGGGTCGTGAGTTCGAGCTGCACATTAGGTATAGAGATAACGTTAAAAAATTAATTAAATCAAATGTCCTACATATCAAATTTTGCAGTTTATCAAAACAGCCTTGTTGACATTGAATAATTTCATAATACTGAGATATCATGTAACTGAACTTATAATATTAATGTATTCTAGTAAGATATTGCTTTTATCTGTCTTAGATAGTGAGGTTCTACAAAAGGCTTTGCTTGGAAAAGGAGGTTGACTGCTTTTTAAAAAAAGGTTTACAGGGGAGCCTGGGTGGCTCAGTTGTTAAGCGTCTGCCTTCAGCTCAGGTCATGATCCCAGGGTCCTAGGATCAAGCCCCACATCGAGCCCCGCATCGAGCCCCACATCAGGCTCCCTGCTCTGCGGGAAGCCTGCTTCTCCCTCTCCCACTCCCCCTGCTTGTGTTCCCTCTCTCACTGTGTCTCTCTCTGTCAAATAAATAAATAAAATCTTAAAAAAAATAGGGGCGCCTGGGTGGCTCAGTTGGTTAAGCGACTGCCTTCAGCTCAGGTCATGATCCTGGAGTCCCTGGATCGAGTCCTGCATCGGGCTCCCTGCTCGGCAGGGAGTCTCCTTTGCCCTCTGACCCTATCCCCTCTCATGTGTTCTCTCTCTCTCAAAATAAATAAATAAATAAAATCTTTAAAAAATATAAATAAATAAAAAATAAAAATAATAAAAAATAATAAAAAAAGGTTTACAAACATCTTTCCTGGGCTAGTGATCATCTAAGTGTGGCTCTTTTTTTTTTTCTTTTTAGAAAAGGAGGGGAGGGGCACAGGGAGAGGGAATCTTAAACAGGCTCCACACCATGGTGGAGCCAATCTCAGGACCCTGAGATCATGACCTGAGCCGAAATCAAGAGCTAAATTTTGTCATGTTTTCATTTCCACTCAGTTCACAATATTTCATAATTTTCCTTGTGATTCCTTTTTTGATTCATGGATTATATAGAAGTTGTTTAATTTACAAATATTTGGGAATTTTCTAGGCATTTCTCAATTATTGATTTATAGTTTAATTCCATTGTAGTCAGAGAACATACATTTTTTTTAAGGATTTATTTATTTGAGAAAGTGTGATTTGCTCAGGGGGAGGGGCAGAGGGAGAGAAGCCAAACTTCCCGCTGAGTAAGGAGCACCCATGAAAGCTCTATCACACGATCCTGAGACCCTGAGATCATGGCCTCAGCTGAAATCAAGAGTTGGTCACTTAACTGAGCCACCCAGGCGTCCCATTATATGACTCTAATCTTTGTAAATGTATTGATATTTGTTTTAAGGCTCAGATTATTGTTCTTTTTTTTTTTTTAAGATTTTATTTATATATTTGAGAGAGAGAGACACAAGCAGGGGGAGGGTCAGAGGGAGAGGAAGAAGCGGGCTCCCCACTGAGCAGGGAGCTGGATGCGGGGCTCAACACAGGGCTCCATCCCAGGACCCTGAGATCATGACCTGAGCCAAAGGCAGACACTTAACTGACTGAACCACCCAGGGGCCCCTCAGATTATTGTACTATATGCATTTGGAAATAACATGGGTCCTGCTGTTGTTGTTGGATGAGGTGTTCTATAAATGTCAATTGAGTCAAGTTGGTTGATAGTATTTTTCAAAACCTCTAAATCCTTACTTATTTTTTCCTACTTCTACCAATTCCTGCAAGAGAAGTGTTGAAATCTCTAACTATAATTGTGGATTTATCCATTTCTCCTTTCACTTCTATAAGTTTTTTTTTTCTTCTATATTTTGAAGCTCTTTTATTAGGTGTATGTACATATAGGATTATATCCTTTTTAAAAAAGATTTTATTTATTTATTTATTTGAGAGAGAGAGCATGAGCAGGGGGAAGGGCAGAGGGAGAGGGAAAAGCAGACTCCCCACTGAGCAGGGAGCCTGACATGGGGCTCAACACAGGGCTCAATCCCAGGACCCTGAGATCATGACCTGAGCAGAATGCAGACGCTTAACCGACTGAGCCACCCAGGTGCCCCGGATTATATCCCTTTTATTAATTGACACCTTTATCATTATGGAATGTCCCTCCCTTTTTATCTTTGCTAATATTTCTTATTCTAAAGTCTGATATTAATATAGCCACTCCAGCTTTCTTTTTGATTAGTATTAGCATGGTTTATCTCTTTCTGTCTTTTTACTTTTAACCTATGTGTGTCTTTTCATTTAAAGTGTGTTTCTTATAGACAGCACATAATTGAGTCTTGGGTTTTTCGTTATTGAACCTTACAATCTCTATCTTTTAATTAGCTTTCTTAGGTCATTTATAGGTAATCTAATTATCAGTATGATTGAGTTCAAAAGAAAGAAGAAAGGGAGGAAGCAGAGGAAGGAGAGGAAAAAAGGAAAGGACCCCAGATCGGGAATCAGGAAAACAGGGTGAAGTCCTGACTTCCCAGCTCTGTACTTTAGGTAAATCTCATAACTCCTCTGAGCCTTAGCTGGCTCATCCATGTTTTTGTTTTGTTGTGTTGTGTTTTAAAGATTTTATTTATTTATTTGACGGAGAGAGAGAAAGCACAAGCAGGTGGAGTGGCGGGCAGAGGGAGAGAGAGAAGCAGGCTCCCTGCTGAGCAGGGAGCCCAACGCAGGCCTCGATCCCAGGACCTTGGGATCATGACCTGAGTAGAAGGCAGATGCTTAACTGACTGAGCCACCCAGGCGCCCCTCATCCATGTTTTTAAGGACAAATAAGTTATTTGTAAACTACAACATGCTCTGAAATCTTAAGGGATTAAAGGACTATCCAGTGCCAGATGTATAGATAGAGAGGTGTCTGTAAACCAGGGTATGAGTGCCTCAAGGACAGAACTAGGTCTCACTCATTTCTGTATTTCTAGCACCTAGGCCCAGGCTTAGCATGTAGAATGTTCTTAATAAGTGTTCATTGAGTGAAAGAGGCAATAAAAGAGCTAACTTCGAGTATATGAATGAATGATGCTTTTGAAAGATGGGTGTCAGGTGACAAGTTATTAAATGGCCATGACACTGCTGAGAACTGAACTTACAATATTTAATTCCTTATCTGTTAATTGGGAATACTTTTAAGGAGCATGGAAGAATAATTTGCAACTATATGTATTTGTTCTCACGTATGCATTCATTCAACAAGTGTTATATTAAGTGCCTACTGTGTGCCAGGCTTGGTTCTAGGTCCTGGGCATACAACAATGTCCATTTTAGACATTTGTTTCTAAAAGCCATCTTGCAATAGTGATCACCTTCAGTAAGTAAAAGTGCTGAAAGAGCCTTGGTCCCTGGTGCAAATGCAAACATATCACCATTCGTTATTGATTGGCTCTAATTTTTAAAACCTTTTCTTTGGGCAAAGAACTTTTTCTAATTTCTTCTTCCTATTTTTAGCCAGTAATATTTAGTTTGGTAGCAGAACATTTAAGGACTTAAGAAAAAAAAAACAATAGGTCAACACGGGACGCCTGGGTGGCTCAGTAGGTTAAGCATCTGCCTTCAGCTCAGGTCATGATCTCTGAGTCCTTGCTCAGCAGGGAGCCTGCTTCTCCCTCTGTCTGCCACTCACCCTGCTTGTGCTCTCTCTCTCCCTGACAAATAAAAAAAATCTTTAAAAAAAAAAAAACACCCACAATAGGTCGACTTAATATATATTAGGTAATGGATAAAAAGCTAGATAACCAAGCAGTTGACAAGGAGCCATTCTTCTAATCAAACTGATGATGTCACTGGAGAAAAGGTCAGTTGGAACCTGATGCCCGGCAGTTACAGGGAGCTGTGGCTAGGCAAAGGGTACTCAGGAACCACGCTGGAGCCCTTAACCTCAAAGCAGCTAGCATCACATGTCCAGGCCTGGGTACCAGAGACACAGGACATCCTTGCAACTAACAGGGTGATCCAAAATGGAGAAAAACAGGCCCCCACAGTTGATGACCCCTGCATCGGTGAAAGCCATCCTTTCAAAGATTGACGCTGCCCAGTTAACACGGGCTCAGGAGGTAACACCTGAAATGAAGGAGTCACCCTTCTATTGGGATCTGATGTGGAGACTGGGATCTGATCCTAGATTGGGGCAAGTGTCCAGCTCTGGGCCTTCAGGGGTCATGGGATCCTCAGCAAGCTGGGTTTGCAGACAGATTAATCCAAAATATCCATCTTCTGGACTTGGCCTCTAAAGGGCGAGCTGGAATGAAACCACCCCCGCGAGACAGGGCACAGGAAGGGAACAGCCCATAAGGATGGCCCTGAGACACATAGTGATAGATCTTACCAGGGCAAGAAGAGGGGCCCAGAGTTCCTGATTCAGGTCTGTTCTTGGCCACCTGTCAGAATCCTTCACGCTAAGCCCTAGAAGCTTACAGGGAAATGGCCAAAGGCTGAAATCACCCTCACGCGAGCCTCTAGTGCGTATTTTTTATGGGAGCCTCTGATCCTAAGGGTTTCTTAGGGCCTCATTTTTTCAGTCTGTTGCTTCTGGATCCTATTGAGATGTCCAGAAGTCCCTAGAAAATTTTGAAATTCTGAAGGAATGTGTGCTCTGGATTTTTAGTATTCTCTCCCTTCCTGACCTGGTCTTAATCATCAAAGTGACATTAAGAAGAGCTAATACTTATTTTATGTGCCAGGCACTGTCCTAAGTACTTTACAAATATTAATTCATTTAATCTTTACAAAAACTCTGTGACGTTGGTACCATGACGATCCCCAGTTTACAAGTAAGAACACTAAGGCCCCAAGAGGTGAACTGACTTGTCTGAGATCACACTACCAGTACATGGTATCTGGCGCCAGAGATCACACCCCTAAACAGTACAATCTACTGCCTCCCATATAGGATATTTCTTCCCAGCTCTCAGACATCTTGGATAACGTCAACTGTGTCATCAACCGCTTCCAGGAAGAATTAGGATATGATTTAAAAGAAAAGGCAAAATCTGACCAGACAGAGCAAAAGGGCAAGAACAGATTCATCTTGCTGGAGAAAATTGCCTCCTTCTCCAAAGATGCTAAGGCCAAAGAGAAGCACTTGTACGAAATTCTCCACTGGCTGGGTGACTGGGGTGAGTTTGCAGCCTGGGTGCCCCAGGGCGGGCACTTCCCCGCTGGACACTGGTTCCACGCTCACTCCTGTCTCCTCCTTTCCCCACCCCAGGCCAGCTCTCACTGGGAGGGGAATGTGGGGCAGCAGGTGCAGTGCCTCCCCACTGAGACCTTCCCCTGCTCCTGTCACAGTGATCACATCCACTCCCCAGAGGGAAAAACATGTAATTGTCCAGAACATAGTAGATTGTGACATTAGCTGCATGTGTGATGAAGCTAAGTCACAGGTCCATTGCGACATCTCATTTTTTAGCAGGGCTGAAACTAAATTCAAGCCCATGCTGTTTTATTTTATTTTTAATTTTTCCAGATTTATTGAGATGTAATTGACAAATAACATTGTGTAATTTAGAGTGTACAGTGCGATGATTTGATAGACATATATGTTGTGCAAGGCTTGTCACAATCAGGGTAGTTAACACATCCATCATCTCACATCTTTTTTTTCTGGTGAGAACATTTAAGATCTACTCTCTTAGCAAATTACAAGCATACAGTATGGTATTGTTAGTATAGTGACCACACTGTATATTAGATCCCCAGAACTTTTTTATTTTTTTTTAAAGATTTTATTTATTTATTTGAGAGAGAGAGAATGAGAGACAGAGAGCATGAGAGGAGGGAGGGTCAGAGGGAGAAGCAGACTCCCTGCAGAGCAGGGAGCCCGATGTGGGACTCGATCCCGGGACTCCAGGATCATGACCTGAGCCGAAGGTAGTCGCTTAACCAACTGAGCCACCCAGGTGCCCCAAGAACTTTTTTATTTTATAACTGAAACTTTGTACCCTTTGGCCAACATTTCCCCATTTCCCCCACCCCCCGGTAACCACCATCTACTGTCTTTCTGTGAGTTCAGCACTTTAGATTCCACATGTAAGTGAGATCATATAGTGTTTGTCTTTCTTTGACTTATTTCACTTGGCATAATACCTTCAAGGTCCATCCATGTTGTGACAAATGGCAGGATTTCCTTTGTTATGACTGAATAATATTTCATCGTATAAAGGTACCTGGCTGGCTCAGTTGGAAGAGCATGTGACTCTTGACCTCAGGGTCATGAGTTCAAGCCCCACATTGGGGGTAGAGATTACTTAAATAAATAAACTAAAAAAATAAATATTTCATTGTATATACCACATTTTCTTTAACCACTCATAGATCAACTGACACTTAGCTTGGTTTTATATCTCAGCTCTTGTGAATAATGTTTCAGTGAACATGGGCATACAGATATCTCTTGGAGGTAGTGTTCCATTCCTTTTGGACATATATCCAGAAGTGGGTTTGTGGGATCATATGGTAATTGTATTTTTAATTTTTAGAAAAACCTCCATACTGTTTTCCAAAATGGTCGTACCAATTTATATTCCTACCAGCTGTGCACAAGGGTCCCCTTTTCTCCACATCCTCACCAACACTTGTTATCTCTTGTCTTTTTCATAATAGTCATCCTATCAGGTATGAGGTAATATCTCCTTGTGGTTTTAAATTGTGCTTCCCTGACGATGAGTGACATTGAGCACCTTTTCATGTACCTGTTGGTCATTTGTAGGTCATCTTTAGAAAATGTCTCTTCAGGTCCTTTGCCTTTTTTTTCATATACGTATTTAATCATAGGGTTGAAAGGAATCATAAATATAATCTGGCTCTTCATCCTTAATATTACAAATGAGAAAATTAAAAATAACAAAAGAAGTGTGTCCAAATTGGTGTCTTTTAAATGCGTCATCTCTAATGTTAGTGTGCCCTCGATATCTGTCAGGATATATATTTTAATATTTGTCTGGTGCTGTTGGCCCCTGCCTCCTGCTCTCCCTCCCTTCAGGGCCATTGACCCTTGTCACTTTCACTAATCCTCCTTTACCACTTCAGGAGACACCATACCCTTGTGGGTAAAATTACTTGCTGTGGAGGAGATGTGCGTCCATCTCCACCATTTAGTAGATGTGTGAACTTGGTCAAGCCATTTGATTTTTCTGCGCAGCTGTTTCCTCATCCTTGGAGTAGTTGGTCCCGCCCTGGCCAGGCCCACACTGACAGGTGTTTGGCATGGACACATTTATCAGCACAGCGGGGGACACACATTCACCTGCTTTCCTAAACTCCAGGACAACGCTGAGAGTTAGCACCGTACATAGTTTTCTCCCCAAGTCGATAGGCTGCCCGGTAACTGATTCTGTGCCGTGTACATTTAAACCAGTTCGGAATGTGTTGCAGCTAGTGCTGTAAATTTGATCAAAGGGATGTGGGTATGACTCTTGCACAGTCATGGAGTAGCTACGGTTGGACAGTTAAGTTGTCGTCACTTTTCAAGGGGCCACCTTCTGGAAGCTGTGTGCTTGCATCGTGAAGGGAAAGATCTCTGGGAACAGGCCATCCTCCTTTGGTCTTTATCATGGCTTCTGTGTGGCCTTTGCCCGGTTTTTAATCGGATTATTTGTTTTGTTCACTATTGAGTTGTATGAGCTTCTTTTGGATATTGACCCCGTATCAGATAAACAGTTTGCAAATATTTCCTCCCATTCTGTAGATTGCCTTTTTCATTTTGTTGATCCTTTCTTTTACTGTGCAGAAACTTTTTAGTTTGATGTAGTCCCGCTTGTTTATATTTGCTTCTGTTGCCTTTGCTTTTGGTGTTACATCCACAAAATAAGCCAGGACCAACTTCAAGAAGCTTTTTCAGGTCTTACATTTAAGTCTTTAATCCTTTTCAGGTTAATTTTTGTGAATGGTGTAAGACAGGGGTCCAATTTGCATATGAATATCCAGGTTTACCAACATCACTCATTGAAGAGCCATCCTTCACCCATTGTGTATTCTTGGCTTGCTTGTCAAATATTAGTTGCCCATTCTTCCTGCTCAGCAGGGAGTCTGCTTCTCCCCCTCCCTCTGCCTCTCCCTCCTGCTCAAGCTTTCTCTCTCCCTCTCAAATAAATAAATAAAATCTTAAAAAAAAAAATACTAGTTGCCCATTAATGCATGGGTTTATTTCTGGGTTCTTGATTCTATTCCATTTGTCTGTATATCTCTTTTTATGCCAATACCATATTGTCTTGATTACTATAGCTTTGTAACATAGTTTGAAATCAGATAATATGATGCCTCCAGCTTTGTTCTTTTTCTCCAGATTGCTCTGGCTATTTGGGGCCTTTTGTGGTTCTATATGAATTTTAGGATTGTTTTTTCTGTTTCTGTGAAAAATGCCATTGGGATTTTGATAGAGATTTCACTGAATCTATAGATAGCTCTAAGATGGTAATATGAACATTTTAAACAATATTGTCTTCTAATCCATGAATGTGGAGTATCTTTCCATTTCTATGTGTCTTCTTCAATTTCTTCTATCAACCTTTTACAGTTTCCAGTGTAGAGATCCTTCACCTCCCTGGTTAAATTTATTCCTAAGTATATTATTGTTTTTGATGCTGTTGTAAGTGGGATTATTGTCTTTCTTTTTCAGATAGTTTATTGTTAGCATACAGAATTGCAACTGATTTATTTATTTATTTATTTTAAAATTCTTATTTATTTGACACAGAGAGAGAGAGAGAGACAGCGAGAGAGGGAACACAAGCAGGGGGAGTGGGAGAGGGAGAGAAGCAGGCTTCCCGCGGAGCAGGGAGCCCGATGCGGGGCTCGATCCCAGGACCCTGGGATCATGACCTGAGCTGAAGGCAGACGCTTAACGACTGAGCCACCCAGGCGCCCCTGCAACTGATTTTTAAAGAGAACTTTATTTTTATTTATTTATTTGGGGAGAGTGTGTGCTTGTGTGGCTGCAGACGGGGGGAGGGGCAGAAGGAGAGGGAGAGAGAGAATCCCAGCAGGCTCCACGCCCAGTGTGGAGCCCGATGTGGGGCTCAATCCCACAGCCCTGAGATCGTGACCTGAGCCAAAATCAAGAGTTGGATGCTTAACTGACTGAGCCACTCAGGCGCCCCAAAATGCAACTGATTTTTTTTTTAAGATTTTTTTATTTATTCATTCCAGACACAGAAATACAGAGAGAGAGAGAGAACATGAGTAGGGGGAGAAGCAGAGGGAGGGGGAGAAGCAGGCCCCCTGCCGAGCAGGGAGCCCGATGCGGGGCTCAATCCCAGGACCCTGGGATCATGACCTGAGCCAAAGGCAGACGCTTAACCATCTGAGCCACCCAGGTGCCCCTGCAACTGATTTTTGTATGCTGATTTTGTATCCTGCAACTGTACTGCAACTGTACTGAATTTGTTAGTTTCTAATAGGTTTTTTTGGTGGAGCACACCAGGTAGTTTATAGAGGAGCCCACAGGTGATATTCAAAGTCCTTAATGACCCTGACTTCATGGGCACTGGGCCAAACAGCACTGATGCCAACTGTAAACAATTGGTATAACCACTTGAGTGTGGACCAACTATATGCAGCCCTAGAGCCAGGTGCTACCCCCATTAAGATCAGAGTTATGCCTTCACAAGACCTTACTCTGCTCTGAGGTTCGGCAGATGCAATGTTGGAGTAAGAGGGTATAGGGATGTGTCCCACCCCACTTCGCACTGCCCTGCCCCCAAGGAGCTCTCAGTTTTGTGGTCCTTCAGCTGCCCCCAAGAACTAAGCAGGGTTGTTCACTCCAGTTAATTCATTTAACTGTCCATATACCAGACTAGGCAATGGGGATAGAGCAATAACAAGGCAGACACATCTCTGGCCCTTATAGGTAAACAACAACACAGTGTAATGTCTCTTGCATATTTTCTACACAGCTGGCTTCATGTTAATCATTTCACATGTATTATCTCATTTAATCCCCACCCAACCCTTTTATAGGCACGTATGCTGAGGCTCAGAGAAATAAGTTACTTACCCAACATCACACAGCTAGTAAGAGGTGAATCCAATCCAACCTCAAAGCCTGCTGGTATAACCCCGTTGCTATGGGACTCCTTGGGGCTCCCTAGAGGACAGATTGCACTCAGCCTGTACCCCCCACTCCCTTTCCAGGTGACAATCTGACCTATGAGCTCAGGAACAGGAAGGGTAAGGAGGAAGAGAAAGCTCTGGATGAATGGATCGAGGTGATGGAGAAGGTGTTACCTCTCTCCCTCATTGCCACCAAAGGAGGCATCGAGTCTCTCATTTCCCTTTGCTCTACTCTCATTGAAAGACAAAAGAAAAGGACACAAAGTACGTTGCAGGAGCAGCCCAGGGCGGGGGGGGGGGGGGCGGGTAGATGCCACCTCAGGGGAAGAAGTCACATACTGGGGTCTATGGGGGTCTTTCTGACTCTCCTCCATAAGAAAAGCCTTATCTGAGATGGAGGGGCAGCAGTGAGGTGTTGGGGTGTTAAACCCAAGCTGAGCACTGAGCAGTTCTGAGCTGTGGTGGGAGGAGTAATGTGGAGACAGGTCCCTGTTGGTGCTTCCTGGGGCTGTAGCCTCATGCAGGTCCTGGGGATCAAGGCTAGAAAGCCAGAAAGGCTAAATGGAGTTTATAGCTAGAGCCCGAAAAACATCCCTTCCTTTCTCCAAATCCAGCTGCAGAGCCAAGAAGTCTAGCGAGACTCAGCCAGAGGCCCTTTCAGAACCTTCTCAATTGTGATAAATTCTCTACATAGTCTAGTGGTAACAGGAAAGGGAAACAAAGCTTCTGAGGTGATCTGGAATCTAAGTACCAGGTAGGCTTCCAGAGTTTGGGTAGTTGGCAGTAGGGAGCCAAACATGGATACTGAGGCTGAGAAGTAGCATGATTAGAAAAGTAACTTTACTCCAGGGAAATATGTAGGATCAGAAGTACATTGAACTGAGTTGAACTGAATTGAATAGTTTCAGGCCCCATGGGCCCTGTAGGTGTCATGGAGCTGGCAGACCCTGATGGGAAAGCTCTGGGCAAGCTCTGAGCCTGGCAGAGACCTCTCCTGACAACATCTCCCTGGCCTCACGTATTGCCTCAGCTCCTTATTCTTGCCAAAGGCCTAAGAGGGTTGGATGGGGAACTTGGCCAAGCAGGGTGTAGAGAATCAGTGTAATCTGTGGCACCCATGGGATGTTGCCTTTGTTCTCTCTACCTCTCCTAGTACCCAAACACACCTTCTGGCAGGGCTGGTGGGAACAAAGCCCCCCCAGATCTGCATCCTACCCTCAGCCACTGAGCCCAGAGCAGATGCTCCAGGACAAGCATACTACGTGCACAAAGGTCTCTGAGGTGACGTCCATGTTGCAGGAGCTCCTGGACTCCACCATGTTCAACCAGGGGGAGGTCAGAGCCATCAGGTACATGTCTACTGTGGTGGAGAACCTCAACAAGGCCTTGACCCTCCAGCATAAGGAGAACAGTAACCTGGAGACCAAATACAGGAACCTGGAAATAGAGATGACCAAAGAACTCAGCAGCCAGAGGCTCTACTTCCAGAATTCCCTCAAAGTTCTCCAGAACAAGAGGGATGCCCTACTAAAGCAGGTGGAAATTCTAGGGGGAAAATACCATGACCTTCTCCTGATAAAGCATGCCTTAGAGTTCCAGCTGAAGAAGGCTCAGTCTGCTAGAGATCAAGCAGAAGAACCGGCCAAGATCTTGGTCGACTCCCTGGGCCCCCCTGAGAAAGAGACCCTCCCAAAGAAAGAAACAGTCATGGAGGAAACCCAACAGGAAGCCAAGAAGGAGTGGTTGTTTTTGTCACTGCCCCCAGGTTCCATGGCCACAGCCTGGGACAGTGGTACTAGGCCTTCAACGTCCCAGCCACTTTCCACCATGACCACACATTCAAGGATTGCAGATGTGTACAGCAGCAAGGACACTGAACGTCTCCAGCCTGTGTTGCTGTCCCCGGTGGATCACAAGTTTCCTAAGAAATGGGAAGGACCTGTGGCAGAGAGCCCAGGCCACCAAGTCAAAGACCAGAAGGACTTCCAGAAAGCAGCCCAGGAGAAGGAAGAACTCCAAATTAAGTCCCATATTGGGATGCAGCTGTCCCCAGAGAGCTCCAAGAAGGTGGCCTTGGAGAGCAAGGTGGAGCACTGGGAAGAGGAACTCAGCTGGGAGAGGCAGAGGCAGCTGTGGCTGGAAGAGGAGGCCATGTGGCTGCAGCGGCAGAAGAAATGGGCCCTGCTAGAGCAGGAGCATCAGGAGAAGCTGCAGCAGTGGGAGATGGAGGAGGCGGCAAGGGAGCAGCAGCAGAGGTTGGGCCAGCAGGAGAAGGTGCAAGGGGGCCCACGGAGAGAGCCGGAGCAGTCGGGGGAGGACATGGACAGGATGATCTTCACAACCACTGGGCGGTGGAAGGACTTAGAGAAGGCATCACTGGTGCCTCCCCCAAGCCGGGCCCAGTCTGCTCACCAAGTCAGGAGGCCACACTGGCCCAGGTCCCCTAATACCCAGCAGCTTGCCCGCAGAAACCAGAGGAACCTGAGTTCCGCCAAGTCTACCCAGAAACCATGGGCCTCCCAGGTTCCCACAAAGCCCAAGAAATCGGCCTCCTTCCCCGTCACAGGGACATCCATCCAAAAGGTGTCCCGGCCTCCCTTGCAAATCTCCCCGGTAGCTCTTAAGGGGAAAGTATACCACATGGACGCGGAGGCCCTGAGGAAGAACCTGCAGCTCCTGAGTGAGGAGGCTGAGCTGGGGCTGCCCCACTCCCTGCGCAGCAAGGCGCTGGAGCTCACCACCACCACCATGGAGTTGAGCGTGCTCCGGCTGCACTGCCTGTGCCATAGGTACATGCTGTACAGGCGCTGCCAGAGCCTCCGGTAGGTACTCCCTGGCACCACGCCCACCGCCGTGTGTGGGCAGAGCCCACACCCAAACGGAGAGGAGGAGCGCAGGGCAAATGGGGATGGAGAGGTCAGCCCAGACAAGGCCCCCTGAGGGAGGGGACTGGCAAAGGGTGTCTGACCTTGGGGCCTTGGGGGGCCAGGCACTTGCATATACACTCTGCTCTTTCCATCGTGGGCTTTTCCTCTAAGCCTGCTTTTTTATTTCTTCCTCTCTTCCCTTCGCCCTGTCCATAATGTGCCCACTATGCTGCTTGCCTTACTCTCTCTTCCTGTTTCCAGCCAGGCCCCGAGGCTCCTCACCTGCCACCACCTCGCACTTCTCTCCCTCCTGTTTTCCTCGGCTCTCACCAATCTCTGTTGCTCTTAACACACTTGCGGGAGCAGGAGGCTCTTCTCGCCCACTAAGCCACTTCCCTTGTTTCCCAGACAGGAAGTGATCAACCACATACAAGTCATGCGAGAAACTGGGACTACCTACAAGGCCCAGAACCTCTACATCTTCCTGGAAAACATCGACCACCTGCAGAACCTCTGGCTGCAGACCTGGGCAGACAAGCAGAAGGACCTGGAGGAGAAGCACCGAGTGTGTCTGAGCAGCATGGCGACCATGTTCCCCAAGGTGGGCCTCCCCTGCCAGGGGTCAGTGCCACCAGGAGGGACAGGGCCAGGAAGTGAGCCAGTGGGGCTGTGGGGCGGGCCTGGGGGCAGGGCAGCAGAAGGGAACTAAGAGGGCAGGTGAAAGCCTCTGAGCCAGGAGGAGGGGAAGGCTGGAGGCGCCTGAGTGGGAGGAAGGGCAGCTTTCCAGTTTCCGTATATGGGGGAGGCTGGGAGAGAGAGAGAAGCCCTCAAAAAGAGCTGTAGAAGAAAGACTTTTCTGGAGAGGGGAGGCAGCTGGACCCTGCAGTCCCGGCTTCATGCTCAAGTTCTCCCTCCCTCATGGGTCCCTCTGCCCCTGCCCCTGTGGATTCTGGTTGCTCTCTCGGCTTGGTCACAGCTGTCTTTTGCACCCACATGCTCGGTTCTCACTACATTGGTTTTGAGGGTGAGAAGGAAAGGGACCGTATGACAGTTCTCTGGGTGGCTGGAAGGGTTCCCTCAGCTCCTCACGCAATGCCAGAAAAAGATACCCAGAGCATTCTAGGCACAACTTGGCCTCACGTCATGAACCCTGAGTGCTCTCTCGAGTTCCCGTTGCTCTGGTTTCCTTCAGTTTTTTTCCTCGCTGTTTCGCTCACTGTCCAGCTTCTCCACAACAAAAGAGGAAACAGGAACTAACCTAGCAAATAATAATTCAAGGAATTTTTAGGAAATTTGATACTTGGGGGTCCCAGGGGTCTCTGATTGGAGGGGTTCCCTGGGGCTTACCTTCTCTTCTCAGCCCTGAGTCAGGCTGTGCTCTAGAGAGGGGATACATGCCTGTCTCCCTGATGCCTCTCTGCTGGTTCCTCTAGCTCCAGCTGGAGTGGAACATTCATCTGCACACTCCCGTGATCACCAACCCAAAGTCGAGGAAAAACAAGCCACCCCCCTCCTTTCTCCGGCGCGTCCACTCCTGTGGTCCCTCCTGCAAGCAGTCCCCAGAGCACTTTACATCCAAGCACTGGGAATGTGTGCCCCTGCGCCTGGCCCGGTATGTGCAGGGAAGCTGACAGGCAGCCTGCAGGATGGGTGGGGAGACAGGGAGCAGACTGGGGGTGGCCAGACTGGGGAGACTGGCAGCTTGGTTAAGGCACAGACAGGCCAAGCTCACCTCATGAGTTGCAAGATGCCTGTCTCCTCAGCCGCCCTGCTCAGCTCTGGCCATTGGCCCAGATGGGTGTGTGTGTGTGTGTGTGTGTGTGTGTGTGTGTGTGTGTGTGTTATGAGATGATGTGGGCTTCAGAAGCCAGCCTGGCCAAGTAGGTTTCAAACTGCAACTGAAATATTCTGAGGACCCACAGCGGAGAGCTTAGAACCATTTCTGCCCTGAGCATTATTGGTCCAGCACCTGCTATTGATCTGCCCATATAAACAAGCCTGATACCTTCCCACCGTGTAACCTCCAGGCTCAGAAAGAGATACCATGAGCTTCTGGGTGGTCAAGAAGACCCACATCCTCCCCTAGTGTGGCCCTCTGCAGGGCAGCCCTGGGGCATGTGCCTGGAAGAACAGAGGCTATCCCAGCATTCTTCCAGCAGCTCCTCAGCCAGAGGAGCCCCAGGGAGGTGAGGCTTAGGGTTAAGGGGAAGAGAGGTGACAGGACGGTGGTGACAACTATTTGAGAGGGAACGAAAACAAGACCTGATGTTTTGGGCCTTACAGCTTTGGAGAGCTTGTTGCTTCTCCATCTCCCTCTGTGTATCTAACTCTTTGTCTCTTTCTACGCTTTCAACCTCCACACCCCAGCCAACAGGAGAACCAGATGGAGGCCATCTGGAGAACTGACGTGGCCTCCTCCAGTCACCCAATAGAAAAGAGAACTCCCCTCAGCCTGTCCTGGGACCAGCTAGGAGGGTGCCCAGACATTCCCCGGCTGTTGGCCTTGGATGTACATTCTTCCTACCGCAGAAGCTTAAGGTCCCTCAAGGCCTGGTAAGGTGCAAGCCTGGATGGTTAATCTGGATTCGGGGAGACCTTCCCACCAAGGGCAGGGGCCAGAGTGCATACTGTCTCTGTCCAACCGCCCAAGAGATCTCTTTCCAGACATTCATAACCACCTCATTTATTGTACCACATCAGACAGAGAGATGCTCACCGGCCTCATCAGCCATCAGCTTGGGTCCCCATGCCACCGTTCTAGTTCTCTCAGAGGACTTTACATAGTGTCTCAGAAGATCGCTACACAAGTCTTAACTTCCCACTTGTTGCCTGAGCTGTACATGAATTGGCTCAGGAGGTGAATTCTGCTCTAGGCCTGGGGGTGGTTCTCAAGGAGAACCAGGTGCAGGAATGGAGAGATGAGGGAGACCAAGAATCCCATGATGAACCTGAGACTCGGGCTTGGGCCTGTCTTTGGCATTCTCATTTCCTTACTGCCTTGTTTCTGGGAAGAGCAGCTGAGGGGAAGAGGTGGGACTCAGTGGGCCAACAAGAGGCTTTTCTAGTTAGGAAGGTTCAACTCTCCTTTGCCTCTCTGGGCTTGAAGATGTCACTTGTTGAAGACTCAGGCCTCTTTCAAGGAGCCTTTTAAGATTTTTAGAACCAATCCCAGCTGCCTCTTGTGGCCCTGGCCCTGCCCCAATTACAGATCTTTGACAGGGAGAGGGCACTGATGCCTGCCAGTCTAGCTCTAACCAGAACCAAGGCTGTAAGATGTTGCTGCTGTCCTGTCCTCCAGACGGGGACTTATAGAGAAGACAGGATGACATGTAACATCAAACGAGGCTGGTCCTTGGCTCTGCTTCTGCTCTG
This sequence comes from Mirounga leonina, assembly GCF_011800145.1. Classification (NCBI taxonomy): domain Eukaryota; kingdom Metazoa; phylum Chordata; class Mammalia; order Carnivora; family Phocidae; genus Mirounga; species Mirounga leonina. The sequence goes on from NW_023270314.1 coordinate 27,844,576, forward strand.
AAGTGGGCCCGAGGGTCCCAGCTAGTACATAGACACCTGGTTTCCAGTTCCTGGAGAATGGCTAAGAGGTATGTGTGTGTCTGTAAATGTGTATGTTGTCAGCTGAGTTGAAGAAAGCAAACAGAATTAATTGAGAGTAGCCAAACAACACTGTGGCAGAACTCAGGAACCCAGGGGTCAGCTGGGGCCCCGCCCCGCTAAGATTTGGCTAAACTCGCCCAAGGCAACCCCCATAGTAGAGTCTCTTCTCCCCGAGCTCCTCCTCTCTCTGCATCCCTGCCAGGGCCTGGGCTTTGCTTGGCATCTGTTTGAACCTAAGGCCCCAACCCCTTTGTTCTTCCTACACACATAAGTATGTGTACATAAATATCAAGAATACACACTCCACTTGACCCTTGAAAATTTAGGGGCGGTGGTGGTGATGGGGAAAAGGATTCACAGTGAACAGCACAAAACAACAGCCTCCTTTCTTCCCCCCTCTCTCTGGCATAACATGCAAAACTCAAAGACTCCTTCCTATCTCCTGCAGAGCTGTTCCACCCACACCCAGGCCTCCACTGGGATCTGAGCTTCAGGCTTACGCACTTATCAAAATATTGTTCCCGGCAAAGACAGCTTCCCCTTTCCAGGGGAATTTAGGTGAATACAATTTTCTTCCCCCCTTTCTTAACTCCATACAAGTTTATTCAGTGTATCATACTATCAGGTGTAGAGACAAAGCCCTGCTTCTTCTGTCTTGCTCCACATCCCAGGTGGGTGCCCCCTCCCTGTGTGTCAGGCTGGTCCTGGATAGTTCAGTGAGGGGGCTCCCCGCGTTGTCTTGGGACCCCATTATTGTGGTGTGGGAATCTGCCACTCTCCAATGAAAGTTCTTTGCCGCTTGCCCAGGCTGCTGCTGCCTGGGGGGTGGGGGGTGGGGGTGGCCGTGCTGCTTTCTTTGTGAGGGCTCCATGCGTGGAGACACACTCTGCTTCCACTCCTACCTTCTCTCTGGCTGCCTGCCCCTGGCTCACCAAGGATCCTCATAGCCAGCAGCTGTACGGTCCCAGGTCACTCACTTCTTTGTGATCCTGTCACCCTCACCAGCTCCCCGAGGCCCAGGTCACAGCACCGTCTAGTTTCCTAAGTAGGACAGGCTGCACACCGCCTGCCCCATTCTCCTGCCTGCCATGGACAGCCTGTCGCATCCACATCTGAGGGTGTCCCCTCAGAATGTGGGGAAGGGCTATTCATCTTCCCTCCATGGGTTGGGATGCGAGAAAGGCCCTGTTCCTCAAAAACCAGCAGACCCCCTCCTCCAAGAGCTGTCTCTGCTTGGCCTTGTACACATCTCCTCCCGGCTCCCTGTCTGACAGGCGAGGTAGCTGTGTGCCCATACACACCAAACACTGTCTGCAGTTGCGGAAGAATCTTAAGCCCGACTCTAAGTGCTCTGCCCTCCGTGGCCCGTGGCCTGTTCCTGCACCACTAACATACAGTGGTTCATGTGCACGGCCAAGACACGGCGAGCATAGATGCACACAGACCTCCAACCTGCTGCAGACCGAGGAGAGGGCTTGTAGCTTGGTTCCTGGGGAAGGAGATTAGAGGGGAGTGGAGAGGAAGGAACGTGGATGGAAAGGAAGGACCAGGGAAGGATGAGGGGAGGGAAGATGAAGTACTCTGTGATGTGAGCCAAGAGGCAGATGCCAAGAAGAGAAGCAGAGCCCCTCGGATGTGGCAGAAGTGTTATGGTAAGCAGCTCCGCCCTGGACTGTTTCCCAGAGGCTATGAGGGAAGCTCTTGGGTGGGCTGGGTGGGCTGGGTGGGCCTTCACATCCTGGGGCCTTGTCTCAGCGGCTCTCCAACCCATAATTGAATTAACTCTTTCAGTGTCTTGGTGGCTGACAGAAAGGAACGCCAGGAAGCCCCAGATGAGTCAGCTGAGCTTGTTTGTAAAAAGTCAAATGAGTCTTTTCCTGGAACCCTAAAAAGCCAGAAGGATCGAGACCATCTCAATCCCCACTCCATCCCTTAGTCAGTGATTCTCAAACTTCAGGGTGACTAAACATCACATGGCAGCTTGTTTCAAATGCAGGTTCCCAGCTGGTGTTTTTACACAAACATCCTGGGTATTGCTAAGTAGTTCTAGAACTTTGAGAAACACTACTTTCCTCCTTCAGCCCCCAAACTGTACATTTTTAATAAAACAGATGTGTGTATTTTTAAAGATTTCTGTGCTGTTGCTGAAACCCACACCTCCCCAACTCGTTTTTGGAACCATCTCCATGACCACCTGGCTGCTGACCTGGACGCCGGTCGGGGGGCATTCCCCAAGTGGTGGCTCCACCCTTTGGGAGCCCCCAAGCTGAGATGGCCACGATTAGTGCCTGGCACACAGTAGGCACCCGTAACTTTTCTTGGAATCAGAGACATGGACAAATGAGTAACTGATGTGCTGACGAGTAGCCAGAACGCTCAGAAGATAAGAACAAAAGGAGATATCGAACACCAGGCAAGGCCAAGTGTCACGGGGTGGGAGACAGAGGCGTGTAGGGCTCTGAGGAGTGAGGACACAGGTGGAAGAAATGGAGACACAGAGGTTCTAAATCTAGATGGTGTGGGCCAAGGAGGCCATCTCTGGCAATTGTCTTCGATCCAGGGACAATGCTACTTCCGTGAGTTCATTCAGCTAACGAGCACCGCCACCTACCCCACTCTCCCTGGCACACAGCCATCTGCCCATCTTGCACTTGGCCTTGCCCCTCCCCCTTTTCTCCACTGGCCCAGCCACACCTGGCCTAGGGACGTTGGTCAGGAAATGACCCTGACCTCAGAAAGCCCGAAATCCAGTGATCCTGCTTATCAGGAATGGTCCCCATCCTGGCTTCTACTCAAGGTCGAGACTCTGGAAGGAAGAGGAGGATATGGGACGTGAACAGCTGGCCTTTGGATGATGTCAGAGTAGAAAATGACTTCTGAGCAACGGCTTAGCATACGGCAAGGATGCCTGGCTGGGGAGGAAGGTGAGGGGCATTCCTGACGCAGGTCTTACACAAAACAGCTGTGGCCGCCATGCCGCTCCTGGCCTTTCAGGTGCCGGGCTTATTCTTTCTTGGGAGGCCTCACCCCAATTGTATCCCACGTAATAAAATGTCCTCACACTGAATGTACCGCTTTACATAATCTGGAAGGATTTATATAACTTTGCTTTGGAAATAACCGGCTCTGAGTTTTTTTAACATGTCATTGGCTGTGACTTCTCAACGATCTTCATGCATAGGGATGAAATCTAACAAGTTTTGTAAGTGGAACGAGAATATTTTAATACCAAATTTGACAGGGTAATGAAACTGACAGTATTACGTTTTGTCAACAATTGCATATTATTATTTTTACATGTTTGTATTTTGGAGCCAATGACATTTAAAGGGTTTCATACATTTTTATGGGCCCTTGGCACTGTGCTTAAGGTGCCTAGTGACTACATCCGCTCTGGTGATGGCAGACTTTGACTTTCTGGACATCCTCTAGCAAGCTCCCTGGCAAGCGAGCTGAGTGTCTGACAGATCCTTCTGCTTTGTTGACAGTTCCATCTCCTTGAAGGCAAAGAAGCTGTGGATTGTCCCACCTGGGAAGCCAAGAGGTTTGGACACCAAGGAGGGACATTTCTCCCTCTGTCTCTCTATGATGATATGTGATATATATGGTGTATTTCTAGTTATTAGATTTTTTATATTATACATAAGCTTCCTTTTTTTTTTTCAGCAGCAAACTTGATGTACTTGGTCTAATGAGATATCGCCTCCACCCCCCAAAAAACTCCAGGAAGCCCAAGGCATGGGAAGGAATACTTTTTGGCATATTTCTTCAAGGCAGATTTGGGGGTTGGCCATAGCTCTGCTTGCATGGCCCGTGGCCTCGGGGGCCTCCAAGATGATGAACCAACACTAATGTGGAGAAGGGGACATGAGGAAAGGGTCTGCTTTAAGTCCTAAGTGTGACCTGCAAGGAGGTATTGGTAAAGTGGAAAGGACAAAAACCTTTTTGAAGACAACCCAGCCAAAGAGCCAGAGAGAGGAAAGCCATGCCTGGTCTTGTCTTCCATGTACTGGGGAGGCCAACTTGGAAAGTCAGAAAAAGGATGAGTGTGACTCCATGATTGGAGGAGTTATCTTCTAAAAAAATTAAAAAATAAATAAAAAGCATGGCTGACATGTAACTATCAATTGGGGACTTTGAAATAGGTATATTTACTATAAATAGTCTAGTGGAAAAGGTGGACAACATACATAACAGATGGGGAATTTGAGCAGAGTAGGAAATTATAAAAAAGAAATGGAAAAATGGAAATGCTAGAAATGAAAACCTTAATGTCAGTGATGAAGAATTCCTTCAACAGGTTTATCAAACTGGACAAAAGCAGAGGGAAAAAATCTGTGAACTTGATGTTAGATCAACAAAAATGAACCAAACTGTATCACAAAAAGTAAAAGCAAACTAACAATTGAGCAAACCCAAAACTAAGCACCAAGACGTATGGGAAAGTGACAACTGGTCGAACACATGTAATGGAAGTCCCAGAAGAAGAGGGGAGACAGAATGGGGCAGAAGAAATATTTGAAGAGATGATCACTCAGAATCTCCCAAATTAACGAAAGACAACAGACCACAGGTCCAAGAAGCTCAGAGAACCCCAAACAGGATAAATGGGAAGAAAAACATAACTAAGCATATCACAGTCAAACTGTTGAAACCAAAGATCAGAGAACATCTTGAAAGTAGCCAGAAAGCTGTGGCGCCTGGGTGGCTCAGTCAGTTGAGCTTCCGACTCTTAATTTTGGCTCAGGTCATGATCTCAGGGTCATGAGATCCAGTCCCTTGTCTGGCTCTGCACTCAGTGGGAAGTCTGCTTAAGATTCTCTCCCTCTGAAAAATAAAAAAAAAATAAAAAAAATAAAAGATTCTCTCCCTCTGTCCCCCACCCCACTTGCGTACTCTCAAGGAAGGAAGGAACGAAGGGAGGGAGGAAGGAAGTAAGGAGGGCAAAGAAAGAAGCCAGAAAGTAAAACAAATTACATAGAAAAATAAGAAACAGTCTTATTAGAAACTCAACCAGATGGTTCCTGAGGCCCGGCTGTATTTCTGCCTTATAGGCCCACAAGACAACCCAGGAGCATTGCAGGACGTTTCCCCATTTGGAGACTGATAGCAGCTTGGGCAGGTTTCTGTTAACCTGCAAAACACAGTGGACTGCAAGTGAGCAGCATCCTGCAGGGCACCAGCTCTCCAGTTCACAGTCTGCAACCCCCCGCTCCCCACCCCAGGCCACACCCAGGCCCTCCCCTCTTTACACACACCCCACCTTGAGCTGACTGTGGCCACATCACCCCTCAAAGACTGTTGCTTGACTGTGAGTTGGAAGGAGGCAGAGTAGGTAGAGGCTAGACATGCTAGTTGACCGGCCCTGGGATCTGCCTGTTCCTCCAAATCCTTTCCCCAAACATGACCAACCTGGAACAACAAAAGGCCCCCTGTCAGGGCTCTGCTGAGTGCATGGTCATCGTCATGGGTGGCAATGTCTATGAGAGGCAGACAGTTGCCAATAATTCAGGGTCGCCATGGGATCAGGAAGAATCATGTTTCCTCCCCCTCACCCACTGTGTTGCCTTCTGTGGCCTCTTTCCAGAAGAGAGTTCCTTTACGACAGGAGCCACAGGGAGGCGGCAAAGAGCTTGCTTCAGGGCCTCAGCTGGCCTGGAGTCAGAGGGCTGGATTTAAAATAATGGCAACTGCCAAAAGTGAAGCCGGTGGGCTTCCCCTGAGAAGGTGCTCGGCTGAGTGTGGAGAGCAAGTATGGCAAAAGTAGGGGAAAGAGACAAGAGATTCCTGACCCACCTTGCACATCTGGATCCTGCAGATAATTCCTGGTAGCCGGAATCCTCTCCCTCAGTAGGGACCACTACCTCCTCCCTTGAGCACCCCTGCAGGGTCCTCAGCTCTGCAGTTCAGAGAGCTTTCCTTGCAAATGATTGTTCAGGCAACTGTTAGGAACTCTGCCAGGAGGCCCTTCCCGTAGACTTCCTCAAACCTGCATCACGTGCGCATTCATTCAACAAATATCTATTGGCCACTTAATACTGGACACTGTTCTAGGCATGAGGGATACAGTTCTGAAGAACAAAAATTTTTTAAGTGCTTTCATGGAGTTTACAGTCCTTTGGGGTGGACAGACAAGAAATTAAAAATTAATAGAATACACCTTATATTAGATGGTAAAAGATGCCATGGAGAAACACATTTCAAGAGGGTAAGGTACCAGAATAAAGGGGTTACCATTTAAAATAGGTCCCATCAGGGCTCACTGAGGTGACATTTGAGTAGTCTTGCAGAGGTGAGATGCGAACCATGGGGTAAGAAGAGCATGCCAGGCAAGGGAACAGCCGAGGTGGGAACATGTCCACCAAACTCAAGTTCCAGCATGTATCCAGTGTGGCTGGTGCCAGGTGAGTGAGTGGGAGAAGAGAAGGAATGATAAGGAAGAGATGACTGGCCTGCAGTGATCGGCGCCTTGCAGGCCACGGTAAGGACTTCTTTTTCACTCTGAACGAACAGGAGCCATGTTTATTTTGAATGAAATGGGAACCACTGCAGAATTTTGAGCAAATGAATGACATGATCTGAGCGACACTTCAAGAGCATGGCTCTGGTACGCCTGAAACTAACGTGAATGAAAGCCTTTTTTTTTTTTAAGATTTTATTTATTTATTTGACAGAGAGAGACACAGTGAGAGAGGGAACACAAGCAGGGGGAGTGGGAGAGGGAGAAGCAGGCTTTCCGCTGAGCAGGGAGCCCGATGCGGGGCTGGATTCCCAGGACCCTGGGATCATGACCTGAGCCGAAGGCAGACGCTTAACGACTGAGCCACCCAGGTGCCCCAAATAAATAAAATCTTAAAAAAAAAAAAAAAATTCCCATCCCATTCAGGAAAGCTTAGTAAGGGAGCTCAAATGCCCTCCCCCCAGGAAGCCCCTCCTAATCCTCCCTAAGACCCCCTTTATTCAGGCATCACCCAGCTTTGGTCAACCTTGCCTTTGTTCTGGGATTAGTGACTGGCCTGTCCTCAGCCCCACCAGACCTTAGACTCTGGAAAAGCAGATGCCCAGTTGCTTTCACAGCTTCTCCCAGCACAGAGGGCTATGCACACAGAAACCAAGTCAGACTCTCCCTAAGGAATAAGTGATCCCATCCGTCCTTATTTGAGCTGCCTCCTCTTTCTTCTGGGCTGTGTTTCTGCCCAGAGAGCCACATAATCATGTGAAACGCTTTACCAATGTAACAGCCCTAATTTGGTGTGTCGGCCACACTTTACAGTCCCTCAGTAGCGCCATGTTTACAAGACACACTTGTCACTGTCCTGCAAAGGCAGGCTCTCAGAACTGGCAGTAAGCACATACGAAACATTGTTTGCCAAAGCCATTGGCCTCTCTGGAGGCTTCTGAGAGCAAATTAAATGAGTAATTATTTATTGAGTCCTCAAACACTTATCGAGCACCTACTGTGGGGCTGTGCTCTACACTAGGCAGTGAGGGTATAAAAGTGAATAAAACAAATTTCCAAGGATCTTACTGCAAACACAGGATACAGACCATATGCAAAGCACTGGCATGCTCAAATAGAATCAGGTCCTTGTACTGCACCAAGGACTTACCATCCACTCATCCATCTATCAGTCATTCAGCAAGTACTGAGTGTACTGCCCTGAGTGCTGGATGGGTAATGATGACCTTGAGACACAATCCCTCTTCACACTCGAGTGTGGAGACAGAGTAGCAAATAGTGGGGAGCTGGCACATACAACAAACACAGTTCAGGGCAAGTGATACAGTAATACAGGTGCAAAGTAAAATGGACAACAGGGGAAGGAGATGCTCTTGCAGTAAAGGTCTGGAAAGTAAAGGTCTGCCACGGGTGGCAGGAGTGGGGGAATCAAGGGGAATCCAAGGGAACAGAACACTGTAAGCTTACTTAGACCATGTTACGGGCCGGAAAGTAGTCCCTGTGGCTGTGGTTCGTTGGGTAGAAGCCAGATGTTGTAGGAGCTAAGCTAAACTGGGATTCAATCTGGATGGGCTTGAAGGCCAAGCTGATGATTTTCAAGGCAAGGAGTGGTAGTTGCAGATCTTGCTTTCGAGAGGCAGCTGTGGCAATGTGGAGACATTACACAGTGGATGCAGGGAAACCCAACTAGGGGAGCAACAACGAAGGTTTCAACCCAAGCAGTATGAAAACCAGCTTTGATTGGATTTACTCATTCATGCCCTTAACTGTTCACAGACCTTGTACTGATTGAAGATAGGGATGGAACAGACAGGGAGGGAACAAAGAAAAATAAAACCCAGTTTATGTCAAGGATATTATAATCAAGTAAGAGACACAGACCACGAAAATGCTTCTACATTCTTCCCTTGACTTCTGTCCTGTGATATTTGGTTTCCCTCCTATGTTCCCTATACTCCGGTGGCCCCTCTAGAAACTCATTGTCTTCTGCCAGCATACTCTGTGGGTTGCTCCAGTACCTGGACTCTCTCCTTTCCTCATGCCACAGGATGTCCCCAAATGACTTTATCCTCTCCTATGGCCTTGAACATCAACTATATGATCACGACTCCCAAACTTATCCGTAATTCCAGTCTCTCTCCTGAGTCCTAGAGCTGTATATCCAAACACCCGACTGAATGTGTCAGCTGGTTGCCCACTAAAACCTCTACCTCAAGTCATCCAAATAAAACTCATCTTTCCTTCCCAATCAAACCAACTTCTCCACTTGCTCTCCCTATCTCAGTGTATAACCACTACTCTCTATCTACCCCCAAAGCTGGAGACTGGGGTATCATCAGTGCCTCATCTCTTGCACCTCTACACCCAGTCTATCCCCAAGCCCTATCCAGTCTACGTTTTCTATGTCTTGTCTTTGGTGACCACCCTAGTTGAGGCCACTGACTGACCTCCCTGTCTATAGTATTACTCTTGCAATCTGTGTTCCGTACTAGGCCAGAGATCTTTCTCAAATCCAGATCTTATACCATACCCCTGCATACAAACTCTTTAATGGCTCTTCATGGGTTTAATCATGGCCTGCAAAGATTTTTGTGACAGCTCCTCAGCCTGGCTGTATGATATTCCATTGTATGGATGGGCCATAACTTTGTTGTTGTTACTGTTAAGGATTTTATTTATTTATTTGACAGAGTGAGAGAGCACAAGTAGGCAGTGGTAGGCAGAGGGAGACGGAGAAGCAGGCTCCCCGACAAGTAGAGAGCCCAAGGTGGGGCTTGATCTCAGGACCCTGGGACCATGACCTGAGCCAAAGCAGATGCTTAACCGACTGAGCCACCCAGGCACCCCAACGCCATAACTTATTTAACTAGTGTTCTAGTGATAGATGTTTGAGTTGTTTGTAAACTTTCGCTACTCTAAACAATGCTATAGTTGATAACTCTGTACATACTTCATCTTGTATGTGTGCAAGTATATGGGATCAGAAATTATATGCATTTTTAATTTTGACAAGTATCAACAATTTACAGTTCTGCCAGTAACACATAAGAGGGCCTATTTCCCCACAACAATGCCAGGGGTATATTATCAGATGTTTGGATTTTTTGCCAATCTGTAGCTTGAAAATGATATCTAAATGTAGTTTCAATTTTCTTGTGAGGTTGACTATTTTTCCATATGTCTAAGAGCCATTTATCTTTCCTTTTATGTTAACCATCCCATTTTCTTATTGGATTTTTGTTCTTTTTCATATTGATTTGAAGGGATTTTGTATATATTAAGCAAATTAGTCCCTTTGTCTATGATACGAGTTGCAGATACTTCCCCCTGTGTATCATTTGTCTTTATTTATGGTGGTTTTTTACTCTGCAGAAATTATAGATTTTCATGTTGACAGAATTTGTCTTTTTTTTTTATGCTTTGGGAAATTTTATGCTATTCTGACAAATGCTTTCCCCACTATGACATTATACATCTATGGCTGTATCCTTTTACATTTATTTAAACACAATTGATTCGTATGGATTTATTTTAGTGTAAAAACCAAGGCAGAGATACATTATTTTTTTTTTTCAGGCAGTTACACAATTGTTTTGATACCACTTATTGGATAATCCATTTTCCCCTGCTGATAGACAATGCCATCTTTACCATACACTAACATTTTAGTGGTTTTTTTTTTTAAAGATTTTATTTATTTGATAGAGAGAGACACAGTGACAGAAGGAACACAAGCAGGGGGAGTGGGAGAGGGAGAAGCAGGCTTCCCGCCGAGCAGGGAGCCCGACGCGGGGCTCGATCCCAGGACTCCGGGATCATGACCTGAGCCGAAGGCAGACGCTTAACGACTGAGCCACCCAGGCGCCCCTACACTAACATTTTTAATGTCTTGAGTCTATTTCTGGATTCTCTATTTGCTTCTCTGGATCAAATTGCCTATGTATGTGTTAGTATCCCCTGGATTTTACTATTTTAATTATTGTAGCTTTTAATGATTTTATATCAGGTAGAACTATTTCTCTCACTAACCTTTTTCAGAATGTTCATGGCTATTCATGATGCAGAGATTTCCATATGAACTTTATATTCAGATTATGTAGTCTGTTGGTATTTTTATTAGATTGTGTTAAATTTATAGATTAATTTATGGAGAGCTGACATCTTTATGGTAGTGAGTCTTTCTACCCCAAAATAGAATATGCCTTTCCATTTATTCAAGCCTCCTTTTGTGTTCTTTGCTAGCATTTTAGTTTTGGGGCACCTAGATCTAGCACATTAAGATTACTCTTGGTTAGTTCACTTTGTTGTTGCGATTGTAAAGGATATATTTTATTCCCCTATGTTTTCTAATTGGGTGTTGTTCACTGGCTTTTTGTATATTAACTTGTACCTACTTTGCTAAAATGTCTTATTTGTATCAGTTTTGCAGTTGCTGTCCTTGGATTTTCCAGGTAGGTTATCATTTCATAAATAAATAATGATAATTTGACCTCTTTTCCAGTTTTTTGACCTCGTTTCTTTCTCTTCTGTAGTTAAGTAGGCTGGTACGTCCAAAGCAATATTAAATAAAAATTGTCATAGGGGCCATCCCTGTGGCATATCTAACTTTAATGGGAATAATTTAGGTTTTCTCATTATGCGTGACTCTGGCTTTTAGACTGCGATACGTACACCTTGTCCTGGTCGTGAAGTTGGGCGTTTCACAGCGTGTCTGTGGTTCTCTGCCCTGGAGACTGCTGTTCCAGAAGCCTCCAGTCTGTGTGTAAGGTTCCTCCTTGGCAGATGGTTTCTCTTCCCTTGGAGAAAAAAACATGTGCAGATATCAAGTATATGCTGACTTCAAATGCATTGTGAATCCAAAGGTAACTTTTTGCTGGTCAACAGCTTTATTAAACTTGACTTCCTAAGACATTATAGTTGAGCCAATAGCAGATAGATCCTGTGTCCTCTGAGTGCCCAGAAGGTATCAGCTTTAGAGGAGAGGGAAACTGGACCTTCTCTAGTGGACAGAACGGGGATGGGCTGTGCTATCACAGTTTGGGTCCTACACTGATGACCTGGCAGGTGACACTAAGACCCAAGCCCTAAGAACAGTAGAAACTGCTAACATTTTCAAACACTTGCTATATGCTATCTGCTTGTTTAAATAGTAATTTACTCCTCAGAACCCTCCTATGAAGTGGGGACTATTATTTCCCCACAGATGATGAAACTGAGGCAAAGCAATGTAACTTGCTCAAGGTCACAAGCTGGTAGGTGATAGAGCTGAAGTTTTGTTTTGTTTTTAAGATTTTATTTATTTATTTGACAGAGAGAGAGACAGCAAGAGAGGGAACACAAGCAGGGGGAGTGGGAGGGGGAGAAGTAGGCTTCTCGCCGAGCAGGGAGCCTGATGCGGGGCTCCATCCCAGGACCCTGGGATCATGAACTGAGCAGACGCTTAAAGACTGAGCCACCCAGGCACCCCGAGCTGAAGTTTAAAATCAGGCAGTTTGACTCCAGAGCCTGTGTTCTTAGCCACCATATTCTAATCCCCAGGAGCAGCAGCCTGGGGCCCCGAGCAGCTGAACAAAGATCCAGGGAAAATCAGGAGTGTGGTCTCCATTGTAAAGCAGGGAAAGAGGCTGAACTGTGAAAAACTACTCCAGAGCCAGGGACGGTTAACGGGGCTGGATGATTGGTGCTATTGTTAGCTTTTCTTTTTATCCACACTCTTCTTTGTGTTCCTTTGCTGGCTCCTCCTCAAACCTAACCTTAAACATTGGAGTGCCCCAGGCACTGGCCTTGGACCTGCCTCATTCTCTGTCTATGCTCTTCCCTAGGCACAGCATCTAGATCTTCACGATAATGATTCCCTCCTGTGTCCCTCCAGGCTAGGCCTCTTCCCCCACTGGACTGGTGTGTCCACCTATCCACTCAACACTTCCACTAAAATACCTCCCGGGCAGCTCAAATTTCACATGTCTAAACAGAAGTCTTCCTGTCTACCCCTACAGGAACATGCTCCTCCCACTGACTTCTCCTTTACTGTGAGTTTCTTTAACACAGTCAACAAATATTTGTTAAGCACCTACTCTAACAGTGGGTAAAACAAAAACCTCTGCCCTAATAGAGTTTACATTCTACTCTTGGGAGACCTACAATAAATTGGAAAAAACAAATTACACCACGCATTAGAAGATAAGGGCTAAGCATGATGTGAAATGTTGGGGTTCAGAGCAAATGGTCAAGAAAGAATTCGAGACGTCTTTGGTGCAAAAAGGTGGTTTTATTAAAGGGCGGGAACAGGACCCATAGGCAGAAAGAACTGCACTGGGGTTGTGACCGGTGACTAATTATATACTTTTAAGTTGGGAGGGGGCTAGGGACAGCGTTAAGTCTCTAAGGAATTTTGGAAACAAGGTTTCCAGGACCTTTAGTGGTCATTTACTATTGTTTAGTAAACCCTCAGTCGTGACATGCGTATCAGTGGGCCATACGCTTGGAGAATGATTGCTAACATATATCTTGGGGGGTAGAGATAAAGGAAGTTCCAAAGGAATTTCTCTATGTTTAAAGTAGAATCACAGGAGCCTGCAGGGTCAGGATAATGTTAAACTAAAATTGCCTTTTGCCCTCAGCAAAGTATTAACATTGAGGCAGTGGGGTTCCTAGAGGAAGTTCACTCTGCCTATTTCAAGGAGTTGTCAATGAGCTGTTAAGTAGCAAGGAAATGTAATTTTTTTCTTTTGCCTTGTTTCCCACATCAAGAAGAAAAACAAAGCAGGGAAGGGGCAGAGAGTGCAACGGATGGGGACTGAAATTTTAAAAAGGGCAAGCGAGAAGAGCAGGAGATGAGGTCAGAGTAACAAGGCTAGATGAGGAATTTTACCCAAAGACGGTGGAGGATTTTGAACAGAGGCTTGACATGAGGGGATTTCCATTTTAATAGGAATACCCTAGCAGCTAGAAATTGGGGGAGGGGCAGGGAGGGTGAACCTGGGGAGACCAGGTAGGCAGCTCCTGCAATGGTCCAGGTGAGAGATGATGGATCCAGGGTGAGACAGGGAAACTAAAGGGACCCCGTGAAAAACTGCTTTTTTTTGCCCCATTTCCTGCTTCTGTTCTTGCTAGGACCTGCACCCCTGCTTTATACATATAGAACAGATAATGTATGTCCTCCTAGTAGAGGCCACTTTCAGGGAACAGGCTTGAGCAACGGAATGTAAAAAGGGCCCACAGCAACCCCCTGGCCAAATACAGACAGGCCCATCAGGTGATCCACCTTAAAATATTCACAGGCCCTAACTAATCAATGGGCTACTTACAACCAGGCAAGTTGTCAAAAAAGGGGAAATTCCATACAACCCCAAATCTCATCTTCCCCCTTTAAATACAGCCCCCTCCCACTGCCTCATTGTAGAAAGTCTCTCCTTTGCTATCCTGCCCCCCCCCCCCCCCCCCCCCCACTTGCTTGCAGTGTATTCAATGAACTTTTTTCTCTCTTCTGTTCTATCTTGGGTGAATCCCTTTCTCTGCCTGTGCCACCCCTCTGGCTTCCACCTGATCGGTCACCCCTCATGGGGGCGGGGGGGGGGGAGCTCTGATTGGAGAGACACCACACTCCGTGTAAAGGTCAAGAATTTAATGATTTCACAATAGATAACATCTATGGTGTGACTGGGCGGGATGTCATGAACACTTTCCAAGACCACTGACTCATCAAGACCCTTAGCTCCAGGGCATAAGTACCTTATGGAAGACTCCTAAACACTTGCCTTTGTTCCTGGATGCGGAAATACCAGACCACCATCTCAAATAAAAACCCCAGGTCCCAAGTAAGGAAATTCACTCTTTGCTTTCTGAGTCTCCTGGATGCTATGTCTATATCCACACTCTTATCTTTAATAAACAGCTCTCACTTCCTCTCAGCTTTGTTTGATTTCTATCCTGCGCAACGCCAAGGATCCTCATGGCTGGTCCTGTGGGATCTCCTCTGGGTCTTCAGGCCCAGCCAGCCGGCATCAAGGGGACTTGGGTCAGGAGAGAGTGGACAAGCCAATGAGATAGGGCGAGATTCTGGATATATTCTAAAGGGGGCTCCAGCATCCACCCAGCTTCTCAGGCCAAAGACCTAGGTTATCCTTGATTCTTCCCCTTCTCTCATATCCCATATCCAATCCATCAGCAAGTCCTTGTGGTTCTAGCTCCAAAAAGTACTTCAAAGTCACTGTTTCTGTCCATCTCCACTGCCCCTGCAACCCAGCTACCAACCTGGACTTACCTCTCACCTGGATTGCTCCAAGATAGCCTCTTATCTGATCTCTCTGCTTCCTCTTTTACAATCCTTCTCCAAAGCCAGAGGAATCATCCTAAAAATTAAATATCACAGCAAGGATGCCTTCACTTGTAATCCTTTAAAAGCTTCCCAAAACATTAGGAAAAAGGCCCAAATCCATAGCATGAACTACAACAGCTAATGTTAACTGCCCCTGATGACCTCTGAGTTCTCATCTCCATCCCTCTTTTTCTTGATCATCCTTCTCCAGCCATACTGGGCTCCTTCCTGTGTCTCAAACTCACCAAATTTATTTCTGCTTTGCAGCTATGCTGTCCCCTCTTACTAGGTCATGGTACCCAAGCTTTTTGCTTGACTGACCTCCTATCAACCGTCAAATCTCAGCTCAACTGTACTCTCCTTAGAAACCTCCCTGATAACTCTCATCTAGTAAAGATACCATACGATATCTTGATATCTCGTATAGTCCACACACCTCTTATCAGAAAACTCAGTCAAAGTAGGTTATTAAGGGAGTCAAAATAGGTTATTAAGTAAGATCACAGGCCAGTAAATGAGGTGGGGACTTTTTTAATTTTTTATTTTTTAAAGATTTTATTTATTTATTTGAGACAGAGAATGAGAGAGAGAGAGCACATGAGACGGGGGAGGGTCAGAGGGAGAAGCAGACTCCCCGCCGAGCAGGGAGCCCGATGCGGGACTCGATCCCGGGACTCCAGGATCATGACCTGAACCGAAGGCAGTCGCTTAACCA
Source organism: Mirounga leonina (assembly GCF_011800145.1). Lineage (NCBI taxonomy): Eukaryota > Metazoa > Chordata > Mammalia > Carnivora > Phocidae > Mirounga > Mirounga leonina. The sequence continues at coordinate 27,860,149 of NW_023270314.1, forward strand.
ACTGAGCCACCCAGGCGCCAGAGGTGGGGACTTTTGAAGCAGAAGGCTATCATACACAGTCAGGGCCAGAAGGGCTAGCCTCCCCTCTGACACTTGCATCCACTGGCAATGTCCAGGGGACATGTGGTTGACACCTCCATTGAAAGGACCGCCCTAACTGCTGGACAGCTTCGGAATTGGGATTTTCCTCATTCCGAGCTGCGATGATTCTCTGGAGCTACTACACTTTTGTGCCCTTCCAAGGAAACCTAAAACAAACAGAAACCCTCTTTTAGAGGTCTGTTTGGTTTCTCATCCCCAAACTTTTCCGGTAGGCTTGTTCTCCCATCCCAAGCTTCCCTCCAGGGCATTCTCTGCACTTCTTTCTCACCTACCGGGGTCCACAACAGCCTCTAGCAGTCCTGGTGGGATCTGGCTGACACTGGCCTTCCTCAGGCCCACGACCTTCCATCCGTTCCTTACACATCAACCTGCCCGCCTTCGGTACGCCAAAATCTCTCGGCTGGAGCGAGCTCCACATCATCTCCCCGTGCTGTGCCTAGCACAGAGCCCAACACGGAGTAATTTCTCTAAAATCGCTGGGGGAATCAACGCACAATCGCTCCTGAACTATCAAAGATTCCTATATCCCGTGGGAATTCAGAAGCCCGGTGTCCCGCCCAGCCCTACCCCAGACCCGCCCCTCAGCCTATCCCGCCCCAAGCCTCGTCTTTCCCTTTAATCACTCTCTCCAAGCGAGTAATCTTTCTGGGGCCTATAATCCCTGATGTTTCCCCCTATGCTGTCCCAAGTGGGAAAACTTTAATTTCGGTTGTTAGCAAAACGGTGATCCGGTCCCTGCGGTGACCACGCCCCCTTCGTCACGTTCCCGGGGCGAACCGGAAGGGATCGGGCAGCCCCTAGTTCGCAGACCCGGAAGTGGATGTGCCTCACGGAAGCCGGGTTTGGCCCTGCGGCTGCTGCTGTCGCCGCGGAGAAATTGTTGGAGCTGGCAGCCTAGGAATGGTGAGACCTCGCGGTTCGCTTCCGAGGGTTCTGAGCAGAGTTTGGGGCGAAATGGAGTTTTCCAGAGTGCCGCGGGGGAAGACCCCCCACAGTGTTTGGGGCCCCGCCCCGGTAGCGCCCTGAAAATCTGCGCATGCGTGAGCCGGACCGGACCAGAATGTGGTCCGAGATGTTACGCATGCGCAAAGGTGGCAAGCCGAAGGTGGGGTGAGACTTGGCCTGGGAGTTACTCCCTCTCCCTCGCCACCAGCCCGTGGGGCTTAAACCAGGGCTGCGAAAGCATCGGGGTGCACTCGGTGCTTTGCTTTTGAGTTGCAGGGCTGACTTCACCACTCTCATCCCGAGCTCCCGGAACAGACCTGCACTAATCCCCTACCTTGGGTGTGCACTCGGGGGAGAACGGGGGTGGGGGAAGGCAGGGGGTGCAGACTTAGCCTCCGCCAGCCCGCGGAATCAGGCCCTTCACCTGCTCCCCAGGTGTCAAGATATCCAGCCGTATCCTACAGAGCGGAGCGGCGCGACCAGCGCACCTGGGGGCAGGGCGGGAAAGCTGTGCTGAGAGCCGCCCTGGTCTGAAGGGGCGGGGCCCGCAAGCGGCACGCCCCAAAGAGTCCCCAGTACCTGAGTTCTCCCGGGGTTAGGAGCAGGCGCCCCAGGGCCGTTGATACTTGCTCAGTTCCCAAACCGCATTTTTTAGCTTCCACGCGGAACCACCCACTAAATCTTCAGCCAAAGCTGCAAATGGAAAAAAGAGAGCGAGAGATGGACTAATCGGAGTTCTATCTCCGTTTCCCTGCTTTGGCTTGGGAGGGCAAGGGGAGTGCTACTGAACTGAGTGGGCAGCGACGGGCGATAAGAAGTGAACCAGTAGTCCCTTGTTTCGTGCTGGTTTATAGTCGAGGCCCTTCACTTCGCGACTCTGAGTAGAATCATAGAGGTCCGTGGACCCCCTAAAATGCTATGTGTTTGTACATTTTTGTGGAGTGCATAGCTTTTATATTCTCAAAGATGCTGGTGACCTTTAGAAAGCTGTTGGTTTATCAGTGTCATATTGGCAGAATAGAGCCTCGTGTCTCTTCTTGTGTCTTCCCTAGCTTATGGGATCCTGGGGGAGCTGCTCCAGTATAAGGAGGTGAGGCTGGCCCGTTGGAAACCTGTGCCTCAGGGAGCCTCACTTCTCCTTTGCAGAATCTCCTCTCAGCCTCTAAGCTCACCTGGTCAGAATCCTTGGATGAGCCTGTGGGACCCTTCCTCCTAGCCCTGTGGTTTGGAACCAGTGGCTTTGGGACTGTAAGAGGATGGACAAAGGTAGTATGAGGCCGGGCCAGCTCCCCAAACGCTCAGGCGCCAAGCATCTGCTGATTCCACCCCGTGCCTGGCACGTATGTCTTTTCGTCCTGGCTGGGCATTGCCACCTCCCCCTGGGCCAGCACCACCCACGTACCTCTCGGCAGAGGCCGCAGTTGACTGACTTGCTGTTGAGCTGGCGCTCTTTGGCATGGCTGCATTTTGATGGCAGAGGGAGCAGTTATGCCCAGAGCCTCTGGTGTGTCGGCATCACCAGTCTGACCTGAGCACCATGTGCTGCACGACATGACACGTGGCACCGGGAGAACTGCCCAGCGTGGAAGGTCTGGGCCAGGTCTGAGCCCAGATGGGATCTGGATGGCCAAGGAACTCCCACCATAAAACCTCAAATGTCAAGGAAGCAGGGGAAGGGCCAGGAGGGCTGGTGGGGGGGGAGGGGCAGAGGAGGGGTCCCATGTTCAGAGGCTCAAGGCTCTGCTGGGCACTTAGGAGACCTGAGTTCACCACTTCTTTTTTTCTAGATTCTCAGGGGCTGCTAGATTCATCTCTGATGGCATCAGGCACTGCCAGCCGTTCAGAGGATGAGGAGTCGCTGGCAGGGCAGAAGCGGGCTTCCTCTCAGGCCTTGGGCACCATCCCTAAACGGAGAAGCTCCTCCAGGTAGGAAGGGTTCAGAGGGTCAGGGCCTGGGCAAGGACGTTAGGTGCTGCATGCCTTAGCCACTGTTGGGAATGGCTACTTGAGCCCCTGTGGGGCCTAAGTGATGGCAGAGCTTTGGGCTTTTCCTGCTGAGCACGGGAGGGAGATCCCTGGTCTCTGACATGAAATCTGTGGCGCGGTACCCTGTCATCTCAGAGGGGAGGAGTGCAGCAGTTCTGTGCCCTGTCCCCTGTGCTGGGGCAGTTAGCAGCCAGCCGGGACCCCGCACTGTCTCAGAGGCTGGGTGTGTGCGCGTGGGTATGAGGAGGACGGGCAAGGGATGCTCAATGGGTCGGACTCTCCACAGGTTCATCAAGAGGAAGAAGTTTGACGATGAGCTGGTGGAGAGCAGCCTGGCTAAGTCCTCTACCCGGGCGAAGGGGGCCAGTGGGGTGGAACCAGGGCGCTGTTCAGGGAGTGAACCTTCCTCCAGTGAGAAGAAGAAGGTGAGAGATTGCAAGATGTGGGGGCGGGGGCCAGATTTTGTATTTCCCCACCACCTTTGCCAGCTGGCAAGAGCACTCCAGAGGAGACTTGTGAGGAAATCCGGTGGCCCCAGCCCCATCCTCAGCTGCCTCCCTTCTGGGAGCCCATCTCTTCTCCCTACTCCCCCTTTCTTGCCGCACCCCCCCCCCCACACACACACCCTGTCAGTGTGTCCTGTATCACATTCTGTGTGGGAGGCATAGAGCGTGCATCTATTCTGGGAGCAGACAGCCTGTTCCCAGCATTGCTGGGTGTAAAAATAACCCCCAGGTGGCATTGCTCTGGCCCTAGACACCATACCAGTCAGAGTGGATTCCTGGTATCCTCCCCACCCACCCTCCACTCTGGCGTTGAGGGTGTCACCAGCAAAGAGAAGACCCCATAAGGTCAAGGACCATGTAGAAGTACTTCGGGGGTGGGGGGACTAGGAGGCTGGGCTGCCACACGCAGTATGGGAAGCTCAGGGCCTGAAGCCCAAGCTGCCCCAATGCTGGCTTTGAGCTCATTCTCTTCCTGTTCTCTGCCCAGGTGTCCAAGGCCCCTAGCACTCCTGTGCCGCCCAGCCCAGCGCCAACGCCCGGACTTACGAAGCGTGTGAAGAAGAGCAAACAGCCGCTTCAGGTGACCAAGGATTTGGGCCGCTGGAAGCCGGCGGATGACCTCCTGCTCATCCACGCCGTGCTGCAGGTAATGCGTCCCAGCGCGGCTTGCACGCTCCCCTCCTTCCCCAGCCTGTGGTCCCCAGCCCCCGGACTAGCCCAGCAGCACCCTGGGGGTAGCAAGCGAAGGGTTCTTCCCAGCTCTCAGGCTGGGGCCAACCCATCGGGGGCCTTGCAGACCAACGACCTGACGTCGGTCCACCTGGGCGTGAAGTTCAGCTGCCGCTTCACCCTTCGGGAGGTCCAGGAGCGCTGGTACGCCCTGCTCTACGATCCTGTCATCTCCAAGTGAGTGGGGTTGGCTCCCGCAGCAGGGAGGTACTGGGAGCACCAGAATTTGGCTCCTAGAACAGACAGAATTATACAAAAGCCCAAGGGAGGGGCCTGGGAGGCAGGACTCATGGGACTTTGCACCCTCTGGGATGATGCTGAAACCAGCCAGGCTTGGGAGGGAAGCTTCTTCCTGCTGCCAACCCTGCTGGTCCTGGCCTGATGCTAGCGGCGAGGGGATCTGGAAGCTGAAGAAGTAGCGTGGGAAAAAACACCTGAATGAGTGCCAGGAGCCCTGGTTCCACCACTGTGTGCGTTGTGGTTGGGGGCAGGTCACTTTCCAACCTTTCCACACTGACCTCCCATAATTTCTTTCTCCATAAGAGGGAATTGGAACAAAAGAATACGAGGGCCCCTAAAAGTCCAAGTTCCAAGTAAACCTGTGCGCCCATGCGGTGCGCACTCTTCCTGCTCAGCCACTTCATTTATCGTCGTCAGAGTTGGTCGGATGCTTAGCACCCGTCTTCTGCTCCGCAGTCCCTAGCACCACTTAATCTGTAGCCTCGGTCCTGACAGCCAGGAAGTGGGCGGGGCTCAGTTTTGGAAAGAGGATGTGGTGGACAGTGGGTGGTAGCTTTGGCCAAGTAAAGAGGAAGGTCTTGGGGAGGGAGCAGGAGCTGGTCTCAGGGTCTCCCTCAACTGGCCTCTGCGGGCTGTGCCTTTGAGTCTCTGCAAGGGAGTAAACACTGGAAACTCAGTTGGCTGAGTTACCTGTGTGTGTTATGCTTTCAACAAACCCATGAGGCCACAGGCGTTGTGCTAAGCCTTGGGCTCTTCCTGTTGAGGGCCTGGTCTCTAGTTCTGGATCTCAAAGGCCTGCAGGAACCCCAGATTGCTAGACACCCTCCCTTCAACCCTGCCCTCTTTCTCACAACCCCGTCCCCCCCCCCATACCCCCCAGGCTGGCCTGCCAAGCCATGAGACAGCTGCACCCGGAAGCCATTGCGGCCATCCAGAGCAAGGCCTTGTTTAGCAAGGCTGAGGAACAGCTGCTGAGCAAAGTGGGATCGGTAAGGCTGACGGGCAGGGTAGGGGCCTGAGCACTGGGAAGACTACTGATGTGGGGAGGCCCCGTTGCCTGGAAACATGCCCTGCAGGGGCCTTTGTGGATGGGGTCCTCAGGAAGAGCCAAGACTGGCTCCCTCTTCTTCCAGCTCCTGGTGGGGGCGGGGGGTGGGGGTGGTAAGGCGGAGATGAGAATGAGCAAACCCAGGTGCTGAGAACAGGCTCCTTGTCCTCCAGACCAGCCAGCCCACCCTGGAGACGTTCCAGGACCTGCTGCACAGACACCCCGATGCCTTCTACCTGGCCCGTACCGCCAAGGCTTTGCAGGCCCACTGGCAGCTCATGAAGCAGTATTACCTGCTAGAGGACCAGACAGGTAACTGGCTCCGGGAGCTGGCAGAGTGGGTGCGCTGCATGTGCGTGAGGTGGTCTGGGCCCGGCTGCCCTCAGGTGCCCAGGAACGGATCCCTCAGTGGCCCCTGGTGTCTTGCACCTCCCTGCGGCAAAACCAGTGCCTTCCAGAAGGAAGGAAAGTGGCTGGAATGATACTCAGCAGCGTGGTAAGGGTGGCCTTGTCTGGAATCCCGAGCAGAAAGTCCAGATGGCAGGGGTGTATCCCATTTCCTGTTTTTGTTGTCATTTTTGGCCTATTTTACCGTTACGTAATGACATTGAAACATGAATAAAATGTGAAAGTCCCCTTCACTGCTTACCGTTCCCCGTTTCCCTCCCTGGAGATGCTGGTATCCTGGAGATGGTACTTTTTGTAAGTCTTTCTGCCCCTTCCCTCTTTCCGCATTCCTTCTTGTTCCTTCTCGCTGCTCTGGAGCCATTCAGAAATCCCCACTGGGCCTTCACACCCAGGCCCTCTGCCTTCCTCCTCTCCCGGGGGCCCGAAGGCCCTCTGCTTCCCTTCGCTCACCAGCAGGCTCTCACTCCCAGTGACAGGTACTGGGAAGGTCAGCTGATGAAACTGGGTGCAACTCCTCAGTTCCGTCTGGGACTCGGGGTCAGCCTTTCATCGTACGTCATAGTACAGACATTCTCCGCTCTCACTTCTGGACGGTATTGGCCGTCAGCGTCTCCAGAGTTCACGCTGTTCTGGAAATGAGGCTGTGCCTATGCCCCCCACCTGCTCCCTGGGTCCTACTGCTCCTGGTTACTAAAAGAAACTCCTGCAGGAGGATTTTAGGAAATCTTGTCAGGGAGGGCCCCATCTTTTCTTCCTGAGGATCTCTGAATTTAGTGGGCTGCTCGCTTCATTCCTGCAACTTCCATATCTCTGCTTCGGGCTCAGGCTCAGGCGTCACTGCATTCCCGCAGAGAGAGTGGACGCTGGGTAAAGTCTATTTTTGCTGCTAGAGCTAGCTTCTTGGAAAGTTAGTTTGTGTAACTTAGAGATTGAATTTTTCTCCTCACGAGGCTTGTCTGTGGGTATTGGGTTTCTCCTCGGCTGGCTGGTGCCGTGAGGCCCTAAGAACGGGCATGTACGCTGCTTCGCTCTCGAGTCGGTTGAGTATTCGGTTAGTGGGCTTTTAGGCAGCTGTGGCGGGGGGCGGGGGGAGCCGGCTGGGGGGGGGCCCACCCCAGTCCCTTGTCTCCCACACGGTCTGACCTTGGGGAGCTGGGGGGCAGGTGGAGCGCTTGTGGTTCCTGTGCAGCTCCCCCCTCGCTTCCCGGGCAGGCAGTGACGACACCCCCGGGGTTGACAGACTCCTCAACCAGTGGCGTCCTGGCCACTAGCTAGTTGTCACCGCGGTCCTGGGAGCAGCTCAGCAGCAGTTTTCAGAGTTTGGCGGCTCCAGCCCCTTGATAGTTTGGTCAGTGGAAAACCTGAAGAACTTGCATGAAACTATCCTCAACATATCTGATGGACTCTAATATTCTATTCCATTTCATATTTTTGGAAAAAATGACAACTCATCTCATGGCCCCCGAGACGCCCTGACCCACGGTCGGCGAGCGGCTAGAGGGGGGACGCTCCTGTCACATCGGGCACCGGGCGGCGGGGCTGGCCGGGCCGCGCCTCTCCTCCCGTCGCGTGGGGCAGAAAACGTCAGGGAGCGAGTGATGGGCTAGAGGAGCCATGTGGGTTTGGAATCAGGAGAGCAGAGCTTGCATCCTGGGTCTGTCCCGACCCGAGGCCCGTGGTGAGCGCTCGTTCCCGTAGGCGTCTGGCCACGGTACAGGGGGGCGGACAGCAGAGCCCGCCCGCCTTTGTTCACGGCCATGCAGAGCCCCTGCGCTCTGAAAAACGCACACAGGAGGTCAACTTTAATTCCCTTTTCTTTCTAGAAGCGCCTCTGCCCTTAGCTAACGTCAGGAACGCTTTGTGTCAAACTAGCTCGCTGCCTGATACGGCTTGTGCTCTGTTAACCTGTTGCTCTCGGCGCAGAACTGTCCCTACAGGCCCAGTCTTCCCAGTTGGTCCCCTTGGTTCAGTCACTGCCCGCAGCGTTGGGCAGAGTAGGAGCGGCGGCGCTGACCAGCTCTCCGTCCTTTGTTCAGTGCAGCCGCTGCCCAAGGGGGACCAAGTGCTCAACTTTTCTGACGCAGAGGACCTGATTGATGACAGTAAGCTCAAGTGAGTGGCTGGGGCCCCGGGCAGGGGACAGAGCGCTCGGGGCTGCCCGGCCCTACCTCCTGCTGCAGAGAACCGTGCCCAGCCCACACTCAGCCTCATGCTCCGCTCGTCACCTGGTCTCCTTGCTGAGCCCCCCACCCCTACCCCCGGGGAAGGAGGCTAGCCCAAGGCCAGAAGAGCAGCCTCCTGAGGGGCTGGGGGACCCCCGAATGCGCCAAGTAGCCCCTGCTGGTAGGGGCAGGTGAGCTGGAAGCAGATCCTGATTCGTCCTTCTCCCCGCACAGGGACATGCGAGATGAGGTCCTGGAGCATGGTGAGTGTACCCGGGGGCACGGTTAGGGGGTAGAAGCCTGTGCCGGCGCGGAGGACCAGTACGAGGAGCTGGTGACCGCAGAGTACCCCTCCTTACCGCCCCTCCCCCCCAGAGCTGACCGTGGCCGACCGGCGCCAGAAACGAGAGATCCGACAGCTGGAACAGGAGCTGCATAAGTGGCAGGTGCTGGTGGACAGCATCACAGGTGAGGCGGGGACCGGGGGGCCGCGCCCCCGCTCCCTCCGCCCCACCCTGGGCCCCTGCGCGTGCGTGGCTGGGTGCCCCCTCCTTCCCCGGGCCCCTGGCTGCCTGCCTTCCGCCCGTGGCTGCGAGGGCTGGGCCCTGCCTGACACGGGCTCTGCTCCTCCCCCAGGCATGAGCTCTCCTGACTTCGACAACCAGACGCTGGCCGTGCTGCGGGGCCGCATGGTGCGGTACCTGATGCGCTCTCGAGAGGTAAGCGGGCCCAGCCCGTCTGCTCCCGCAGCTTGCCCTCCTCTGCCGGTCTCGCCCTCGCCGACCTTCCTGTGTCTGGTCCCTCACTTCTCCTCTTTCCCTGGCCTGTGTAGACCATTCCTCAGATCCCAGCCCTCACCTGCCCCCTTTCCCCAGATCACCCTGGGCAGAGCCACCAAGGATAACCAGATTGACGTGGACCTGTCTCTGGAGGGTCCAGCCTGGAAGATCTCCCGGAAGCAAGGTACCAACAGGAAGCAGTGCGAGGGTGCTCCTCCCAGCCTCTCGCTGCCCTCCGGCCCTGTGGCTTGGTCTCCCTGGGAGCCCTCATGGAGCAGCTGGGGCTGAGCAGCTGGTATTTCAAGATCTCTAACTTGGGGCTCATGGGGGCCTTCTGGCCTGTCCCTGGGAAGCATGTGGGTGGGGCCTTTAGGCTGTCTTCGGGCCTTCCCTGTCTCCTCATCCGCCGTCGCCCCTTCATCCCCACAGGAGTCATCAAGCTGAAGAATAACGGTGATTTCTTCATTGCCAATGAGGGCCGGCGGCCCATCTACATTGATGGGCGGCCTGTGCTGTGTGGCTCTAAATGGCGCCTCAGCAACAACTCCGTGGTGGAGGTGAGCTGAGAGGGAGGTGGAGAGGTCAGGATGAGACCAGGGCCGTGGGGAACCGGGACGTGGGCCTGGCCCCCAGTCCCACCCCTGTCCTCAAGCCACTCTTCTTTCCCGCCCATAGATTGCCAGCCTGAGATTCGTCTTCCTCATCAACCAGGACCTCATTGCCCTTATTCGGGCCGAGGCTGCCAAGATCACGCCACAGTGAGGAGTGGGGGCAGGACCCGTGTGCTCTCTCTGGCCTCAGTTTCCCTGCCATTCCAGCCCCTTGGAGCTGGGAACTCAGGCTCCTGGAAAAACCATAGTGGGCAGGAGTAGACCCAACTGCCGGCCCAATGATCTGAGCCTCTGTGGGAAGGCAGGGCTGGTCCTTGAGAAGCCCCTAGAGGCTGGAACCCTCCGGCTTCCTTAGAGCCAGAGCCCCTCCTCTCCTCCCCTCTCTGCAGGCCGCCCTCTTCCCCTCAGATTCCCACCTTTGCCCCTTTGTCTCCAACTGATTAGCTTCAGACTTTTCCTGTATTATTGTTCTTCTTTTGTAAATAAAAAGCACCAAGTTCCAAAGTAGCTCCTTTTATTTATTTTTTTTTAATATAAAAAACGGGACTGGTGAGGCAGGGACACATGCAGGGGGTGGCAGAATCCCTCCTTGGCCTCAGGCCTCTGTCCCCCATCCCGCAGAGGGAAACAGAGGAGTAGGCTGAGGAGGGGCCCAGAGATTCCCAGCCTGGGGCCTGCCCCTGAGGCTCTTTAATTCTCCGGCTCCCCACCCTGAGCCGGGGGGGCGGGCAGCACAGAGTCCTGGAGGGGTGGCTGCCCCCCTTCCTCCGCCCCGCGTTCAGGCCGGGCCGCAGATGGCAGCATGTCTGGCAACACGGAGGTCTGGGGCTGGCAGTCAGACCCCTGTGCCTTCTTCCTGGGTCCACTGGACTGTGCCAGAGCCGTGACAGCCGATAAGCACCATCTCCAGGCTGTGGGGTTCCCAGGGCAAGGCCAGGCCCCCTGACCCTGGTGGGGGCTCTCCAGTGCTAGCAGCCTCAGCCTGGTTCATGGGCTCTGGTGGCCCAGTCCTAGCCCCTTCCTCAGGAGGTGGCGAACCAGGGGTGCTGGGCTCGGGGCAGAGTTCTCCTGAGCCCGGGGGCTCAGAGTCAGAGGTGGAGGCCCAGAAAGCTGTGGCTCGAGGCCAAGGGGAGCTCTGAGATGCTGGGGGGCCCCAGGGCCAGGGTGCCACGAGGGGAGGGGGCCCCGGGCGAGGGGGGGGCCAGGTCCCACCCAAGACAGAGCCAGCAGGGGGCTGCAGGCAGTAGGAGGATGTCCCAGTGTCCACACACAGAGGCTGCAAGAGCCCGGAGGCGCTGGCTAGGCACGGCCCCTCTGCTGCTGCCCGAGGGCAAGGGCTCTCCCCGTGGGGTGCCAGGACTTGCTGCACAGCCTGGCGAAGTGACTGCAGGCCCTCCCGCATCTGCAGCACCTGCTCAGACAGCTCTGTCACCTTTGGGGAGCGAGGGAGGAGGAAAGAGCTCCCAGTTAGAGGAGTCCGGACCTCACACCAAGAGCAGTGCCCGCCCCTCCCCCCTCCCTGCCTCCAGCTCGCCCCTCACCCACCGCCTGCCGCAGCTTGTCCAGGGTGTCTGTGCTCCTTGCCTCGCCAGGCCCGAGGGGGACAGTGAGCAGGCCATTCTCTGCGAACAGGAGGACGAGTCAGCAGCCGGCACCGCGAAGCGGAGATGGCCCGGCGCGCGGGCCCCTGCCCCAGTTAGCACAGACCGCCGTGGCCTGGCGGGACCGGACGCCAGCAGCGGCCACTTCCAGCCTTGCCCCGGCTGCGGAATTCTGCCCAAACCGCCGGGGATCTCGGGCACGCTGCCCGGCGCTTTCCCCTCGGGAAGCTGCTCTTTGTGCCTGTCCTCCAGACACGGGAGCGCTCCGGGGCGCTCATTCCCTGGTCCACTCTCAGGGCCACTCACAGCCCTCTGTCCTCCCCGGGGTCGTAGCAACATCATCTTACTTCACACGCACAACCGCCGTATTACAGACCAGAAGCTGGGGCGAGAACCGGACCCCGCCGCCGAGAGCTGACCGCAGGGGGCCGAGCCGCGACCCGGCGGCCTTCCGGCAGCGGGGGCTGGTCTTCCCCACCGCACTGGCCCGCCCAGCCGTGTAGGTTGAGAAGGGCAAGAGGGCAGGAAGGCTGGACCCCGCCAGCCCCTCAGGTTTCCCGGGCCAAGAGGCAGCCCTGCCGACCTCCCCCAGCCCCGCTGGAACCCGCGCCCCAGTACCTGGCCCGGGGGAGGGACTGCTGCTGCACTCGGGGCCAGACCGCCCCACACGGAAGGAGAACTTGGGCTGGTCGGAGCCACAGCCGTCCTCAATGCCATCGACTACCCTGCGGACACAGGGGCCAGGGCGACAGATCAGTCCGCAGGCAGCCGCTGCAGCACCGGCAACCACGCACACAAGCGGCAGGAGCCTGGAGCCCAGGGCCCGGGGCAGGTAACACTCGGGCCCTCTCCTTAGGAGCTTGCGGTTTTGCTAGGGATCCAAACCTGAGCAACATGACACAGCGGGAATTCTAAGCAGTGAACAGCCAGGCACCAAATGGTGGGGTGGGGGGGCGGGGGCGGCACAGGAAGGTAGAGTCCAAGAAGACTTCCTGGAGGAGGCAGGCAGGAGGAGGACGCTGTCCGGCTGAGGCCCCAGCCCTATCCCCACCACCTCTGCCAGAGTGCAGTGGCCCAGGGCCTGCTTACCTGGGGCTCAGATCCGGGGGTACGTTCCATGGCACGGAGGGCAGCTGCAGACCCTCTAAGCTTCGAGGGTGGACAGAGGGGCCAGCCTCAGCCTGCGCAGCCCCTGCCCTGCTGGGCCGTCCCCTGCCCCTCAGCCTGGGCCGGGGCGCCGTTTGACGTGGGGATAGCAGCTTAGCAGCTGAGGAGGAGGAGGTGCAGCTGGGGGACAGCAAGGGGCTGGAAGGCTCATCGGCTGGGGCTGGGGAGGCCGTGGGGCCCTGCTCCCCATCCGTCTCCTTCTCCTCCAACGTGGACATAAGGGTGTTGTCGCCACTCAGGGAGCTGGTGTCCACCTGGGGACAGTGGGGGACAGGGAAGCGGCATGGATAGCCCTACTGTGCCCCACCCCGACCTCTTCTCCCTAGAAGGAGCCATCTTTGTTAAACTGGATGCCCAATATCTCCCACCCTCAGAGGAAGAGGCTCAGGTGTGTATGGGGGGCGGGGACTGCTTTTCTGCTGCCACCACAAAGCCACAAGCCCTGACGGAATTTGCTGCCTCTCAAAATTCTAGCCAAATGTGGATACACCACCCCTCTACTTGGTCCCTCAGGCTAACCAAACTATCCAGGAGAACACCGTGCTAAAAACAGGTTTGGAATTAATGATACAAGCCAGGAAAATTCAAAGCCCCTCAGAACAGTTCTCTCTCACGGTGAAGAAGCCGGGGGAGCCACAGGGCTCTCTTCAGAGGCGGCCCGGAGGACAAGTGCCTGGCCCTACCCGGGGGTCCCATCCCTCATGTGCGGCCCTCAGCCTCCATCCCTTAAGACTTGGCTGTGGACCAGGCCAGGCCGTCTCAGATGGGCCAGGGAGAGCCGGGAGGGCGGTGGGAGCTAAAGGACAGCGTGGGTGTGAAGGGACAGGAGACGGGAGAGTGTAGACCCCCCATGACGTGTGGCGCTGCTAACACCAGGCCAGACGCTCACACAGTGCCTCCTAAACCCAACCTCTGTCCACCTCCTCAGGCCCCTGGCACCCCAGCCCCCTCTGCACACATTCCCAGTGCTCCCACCTCTGCGTGGCCTCCACCGGCACCCAGGTTATAGCTGAGCTCCCCTCGGAGGCCCCGGCTGAAGCGTGGGGCAAACTCGGGGTACAGTGCGAGGCTCTCGTGCAGCCCAGCCAGCTGTAGACACTGTAGGACGCAGTAGGTCAGCCCCTTTACGTCAGCATTGGCCTTGACCACCTGCTCCCGCCGGGGCAGCTCGCAGCCAATCAGATCACCCTTCCCTGGAAGCGGAAGCAGAGGTCAGTGAGCCCTGCCCCCCCCCCCCCCCCCGGCCCTGGGCAGGGGAGTCAAGCAGAGGCAGCTGAGCTTCCCCTGTGAGCTCCGTGGGGCCTTGAGAGCCAGCACAGAGAGGGTGCCCAGGCCCTAGCCAACCCCGGCTGCCTGCCCCCGGCTCTTTGGGCAGGCTTGGAGTGAGACGCACTGAGATCCAGGTGCTCAAGCACATCCGGGATCGAAGCCACTGTGCTGGACCCATTTGAATTTTAGCTCTAAGACAACTGAGCAGTCCCCAGGCTGCCTGTAGCTCCGAATCCCTTACGACAGCTAAGCCAATCACTCCCAGGCCCCATCTCTACCTACGGATTCATGATACCTACAGGAGACCCACCATCCGATATTGTTCAAGCCTCACAGGTGATTCAGGCGGGGCTTGTCCAGGAACCTGGAGGTTAGTGCCCCGTGGGGCACAGCGCTGTCAGGCGGCCACATTACTTCATCTCCATGAGCCCTGGTGCTTGCACGACTGATTTTGTGTTGGACTGAGTCGTGGTGCTTTCTGGATCTTACCAGAAGGTGTCAATGGAGGGTTTTCCCACCACCCAGCTGAGGCTGCCACCTGGCCGACAGCATTGTACAATGACATCAATTACAGTCTGCATCCCCATCTCGGAGAGGTTAAATTGTAGGGAAGAAATGTGCATCTTAGAATCAATGAGCTAGGGGCGCCTGGGTGGCTCAGTCGTTAAGCATCTGCCTTCGGCTCAGGTCATGATCCCAGGGTCCTGGGATAGAGTCCCGCATTGGGCTCCCTGCTCCACGGGAAGCCTGCTTCTCCCTCTCCCACTTCCCCTGCTTGTGTTCCCTCTCTCGCTGTGTCTCTCTCTGTCAAATGACTAAATAAAATCTTTTAAAAGAAAAAGAATCCATGAACTAGAGTGTCTCCCATCAGGGACACGCGAGGATTAAACAAGTTAGGGCAGGTAAAGCGCCTGACACAGAGACGGCCAATCAAAGTTCATTTCCGTCCTCGCCCTCCGGACAAGAGTGCCCTACAGACGGCTTCCAACAGGGCTGGCATGCTGGTGGGCGCTTCGGCAGAGCCCACTCACTGCCCAACCCACTGTCCGAGTTCACAAGACTGGGAAGCCTTTCCTTACCCTCAAGGAAAAAGATGGATCACTGCCACCCCCCGCCGCAGGCCGCCTCCTGCTGCAGAACTGAGCTTAGCAGCCTCCTGTAAATGTGCTTGGACTTTTGCTCAAACTTAAGTGTAGAAGGCATCGCTGTTAAATCGTATTTTCTTGGTCTGGGGCCATCCTTCTGGTTCCTTCTGAGAGCTGTTTGGATCTCCATGTGCTCATCTGATGAATGAGCTCTCTCTCCTTGTGTGTGTCATCTGGAAATAGGAGAAGTGTGTATTTTTTTGTCTTCATCCAAAAGGTGAGACAGATTGAGAAAAAGGACAAGACCGAGGACAGAGCTCCGTGCCACTGGTCTCAGACCAGAGACGGCTCTGCAGGCTGGCCTCTCAGCTGGAACCTCTCAGCTCTCCGGCCCCCTCAGGTCTTCTTGGCGCCGGCACCCAGTCCGCCTCTTCTCCTGCCCCCACAGCTGACTGTGGGTGCTTAGCTGTCAGTTCAGACACGGAGGTAGGGGCCAGAATCACTGCACCGTGAGCCTCCGCAGTTGGCAACAGGCAGGAAGCCCCTGGACGTCCGGCTAAGGAGGCGGGTGGGGGCGGGGGTGAAGGCAAAGTAGAAAACCGGCTGGTGGGGAGCCAGGAATTCACCAGGGCATCCAGACCCTTGTCACGTCAACAGCTGAAACGGTTCAGCAGGAACACGAGGGATCAAAGGTGGCAAAATTCCGGTGCTGGGGACACAGGCAGTGAGGCAAAGGCCTGGGGCACAGGCGGGGGACATCCTTAGGGATCCGTCTTAATAGTGAACATTATTCTGCACCCTTGTTCCTGGCATCAGGGAAGAATCGTTCTTGCAGGACTGATGCCAGCTCCCAGCCTCACGGCTTCCTCGGCTCCGAGCTGAAAACCATCTGTTTAATAATCCGCCCGACAGTCTTGACCAGTCTGCAGTTGTCAAAATCTGTTTGCCCTTCTGAATCTCTCCGGTTCTCCCTCATTTCTTAATGTTGCCAGCAACATGTGAGTGGCCATAGTTCCATTCGCTCAGAGTCCTGGCATAAGAGGCATCTAGGCCCAGCAGCCAAACTCAAAAAAGACTCAAAGTGAAAGGTGTGGCAGCCTCTGGCCTCTCTTACCTCCCAGACCCCCTTTATGGTATTTCTTTTTCCTGTTGGAAGATCACCCTCCTCAAGGGAGAGGAGAGGGACACACAGTAGCTGCTGGTTGTCTGGTCTTTTTAATTCTCCAGGTTAGTGACAAACCTCAGCCCCTCCAGGGGTCAGCCATCTGCACAGTGAGTCTACGAGTCCTTGGCTGAGGATTCACCTCCCTTCCATCTCCTGGGCGAGGCCCTCCATGACCTAAGCCGATCCCAGAGTTTGCACCTGCTGGGTTCACTGCTGAGAGCCTCCCACAGCTGGGGAGCTGTGCAGCCCTGTTTCCCAAAGCGCTTGCACCTGCCTTCCTAAAGCCTCGTGTGTGCGTCCTGCCACCCTGAAATCGTGCCCTTTCTTCGGGACACAGCTCTCCTCGAGCAAAGCGCCTGAGAGCACAGTGAATGAAACCTGAGCTTTAGGGTTGGTGGATGAGGCTCCAACCCCTCCTGCCAATTTATGAACCTCTCCAAGCCCCCCGCTCCTTCCAGGCAAAACAGGCCTGACACCAGCGCCCCTGCCATGGGTTTTGCGAGGTCTGTGTGAACAGAAGCACCTAAGTGCCAGCCCGCCTGCGAGACTCAGGGTCAGCACTGTTAACGACGTCCATTCCACACACCTGCAAGCTCTTCTTCCTCGTCCAGGGACTGGACGACCCATCTCCACCTCCTTCTTTGGCCACGAAGGGAAGTATACAGGCAGAGTCTGAGCCCTGCCTTCACCCACCCGTGCCCTGGGCCCTGCCTGCTCTGTGACCGGCCGTGGCCGGTCCCGCCAGGAGAGCTCCCACGGGCCCCTCGCAGCCCTGCCTGAGCTCTCTCTCCAGCACTGCTCTTCCTCCTTGACGGGGAAATGCTGATCCCCCCACCCCCTCCTCGGCTCTGGGCTGGGTCTGCACTCAGGGAGCCTCGCACGCCTGCAGCACAGTTCCCAGCTCCTTGTGTTGCCACCTGGTGGTCACTGGGCCCGCTGTGAGCTTTGCCCTGGGCTCCACGGCTCCTCCCGGCTCCATCCTGGCTGTTTCCCGGGGCCGCCTTAACTGTGTCCTCTCTCCGTGCTTCTGCAGAGGGGGCCCCCGTTCCACCCGCCTCCCGCAAGGCCCTGCGTCCCCTCCTGCCCCCACACACCTAGGATCGCGAGTACAGTGCCCCCCTTGAGCACCTCCATGGAGCCGGAGCAGACGAAGTAGAGGGCCTGGAGAGCGTCCCCTTGGTGGATGAGGTACTCGCCCGGCGTGCAGAAGGCGGGCCGCAGGGCCAGGGACAGTGCCCGCAGGCAGCCGCGGCTCGCGGCCTCAAACAGGGGCAGCTGCAAAACCTCCTTGTGCAGGTGCATGGCGATGTCTGCCCGGAGCTCGTCCGGGAGGCTCTGCAGCAGCTGGGGGGGGGGGGGGCGTGGGGAGGTCGGTGGTGGCAGAATGGAGGGCAGCCTCCAGCCAGCTCCTTTACATCCCTGCAGGCCTGGGGAGCAACCCGAGGCTCTACACGGGGTACAGTCAGTGAGGGGGGCCGCCTCGGCCTCGCTCCCAATCACTTTAGCCCGCCGCGAGCAGCTGGGCTTTCCTCCTCCGGGCCCACACCTGGATGTCAGTGAGCAGAGCCCCCAGGCCTAGCGAGGGTGGAGAAAGCCCTCCAAGCCTTCTTGACCACCCTCTGCCCCATACTACTGTCTCCCCCCAGTCCCCACCCACCCCCCAACCCCCCAACCCCCGAGTAGCGCGGAAGCCAAAATTCAGCGTTCCTTGCCCCCCAGCCCACTCCTGGGGATTTTAGGCCAAGCGCATACTCCTCCAAGGAATGAAGGCTGGAAGGGCCCCCCAGGAGGCCTGCGCACCTCAGTGGTGTCGATACCGTTGTTCACAGCCCAGGTCGCCTGGAAGTACTCGAGCATGCGCTGCTTGAGGGGCTTGGGGATGCGGTGGATGCGGATGTAGTCGCGCAGGTCCCGGGTGCGGCTGTGGTACAGAAAGCGGCGGGCGTACATGCGCTGGATGATGGCCGTCACGTTCCCAAACACCACCGCGTGCATCAGGGCTGGGGAGGGTGGCGACAGGGGGTCACCTCCAGGCCCGGCCTGACACCACGCTGGGCACATCTGTCCTCTCCCCCCGCCCCCACAGGCTCCTGGGCCAGGCACAGGCCACTGTGTGGCACGGAGTCCTATAGCCCAGGGGGGCTCCCTTGGCCCTGGGTCTGTGTTCCTCGGGTCCCCCAAAGCAGAAGAACCGCTAGGAAGGACCTGGGGACCCTGGGGGAGGCGCGGATGGGGGCCGCCTGGGGTCAGAGGGCTGAGAGTGGGCGGGAGAGCAGCAGGCCTCACCGCCAATGAGCATGGTGCAGATGGAGAAGATCTTCTCAGTGTCCGTGTTGGCGGACACGTTGCCGAAGCCCACGCTGGTGAGGCTGCTGAGCGCGAAGTAGAGGGAGGTGATGTAGGCGCTGCGCAGTGAGGGGCCGCCCAGGAGCTCCAGTCCCGTCCTGTTGGCCTCCCCGCTGACGCTGCTGCAGTTGTCGCCCTGGCCCGAGCTGTTCCCTGCGGCGGGGCTCTGGCCCACCAGGTAGTAGGGCGTCTCCAGTCGGCGGGCCAGCTCCTGCAGCCAGCCTGGGGGAGGGGACGGGCGTGCCTGAGCCTCGGACCGCAAGGCCTGCACTGCAGGCCCAGGGTGCCCACTGTCCCTGCCCCAGCCCCGCGGGGGACACGTGGACGCAGATCCACCGCCCAAGTCTTCCCGCCGCTCTGCCAGTCCAGCACAGCCCCGCCCGCCCCCTCAACCCCGCCCCAGACAAGCACGTGAGCACGCGGCTGTGGCCTCCCGGCCGGGGTCTGTCGGCGCCGAGCAAGGAGCACACACCCTCTTCCCCGTGGCTGGCACGACCCCCAGGGAACAGGCCCAGCTGGATGCCACCTCCTCTACCTCGTCCACCCAGACTCCTCTTGCTCCTCTCGGCTCACCTGCTCCGGGAGCCGCCTCACCCTCACGCGGCCCCACCACCGCGCAAACCGCCCAGCCCCCCGGACGCGCTCTCAGGCACGCCGACGTGGACGCGCGCGCGAGCACCGCCAAGGCCACGGACGTGCTCGGCACAGTCGAGAGGATGAGGACGCACACGTGTGAGCACATTCACAGGTGCACGGCCAGCCACTCACACGGAAGAAGCCTGTGCGCACTTGGGAGAGAGACAAGGGCACACGGGTGCTTGCGCTCGGACACCCAGGTAGGAGGTGAGCACGAGCACACGGGTGAGCACACTCAAAGGCCACCGGCAGGCAGGCACCTGTGCGCGCACAGAGGCTCTTGAACACGCCTGCGCACACGGGCCAGCCTGGGACATCCGGCCCAAGCTGGAGAGTGCTCCAGTCTCGCCATTGATCACACGTTCCCTGGCCTGGCCTTGGCAGGAGGTGGGGCTGTGTACTGGGGTCTCTCAGGAGCTCTGGCTGCTCAGAGTCACTCGGAGCCTAGCCGGAAGGTTGTGGGAATTCTCGGGTGTTGGATGGGGGTTCCTGGGGTCCACAGGGGTCCCAGGGGTCCTGGCAGAGCCGGGAGTCAGGGGAGCAAGGGAGAGAGGGCAGATCCAGAGTGGAGAAACAGAGGGCAAGTGCAGAGGTGGGCTCAGGACCTCAGGCTGCAGTGGAACTCGCCTCTCTGCATGCACTCTGCTGCCCCCCACCTGGACACCCCCAGCCTCCCTGCTCCACACTCTCCTGAACACCTTACACACTCTGCTCCCCGAGATCTCCACACCCCTCCTCACCCCTGGAGCCGTTCATTCAGCAATCTCACAAACATGTGCCTCATGCACAAACCTGAGTGCCATGTGATGGGGTTCAAACTAACATGCTATGGGTTAGGGCTAGAGGGCTTCCTGAAAGAGGGAACACTGGCGCTTGGTCTCAGAGGATGGGTAGAGTTTTGATTCAAAGAAACTGAGAGAAGGTTGTTCCTGACCTAGGGGAAGGCCAGAGTGGGCCAACCCTAGAGATGGAGACCAGTGCAGGCAAATATCTCCGCTTAGCTAGAATGTGGGGTTCACACTGGGGGCGTCAAATTCTTAGAATTTGGTAAGATATGTTAAGGCCTGAGCCAAGGTGAGCACTCATCCTCCTGTGAAAAACTCTTCAGCCACTATTCAGTTGGGCCCCTGACCTGAAGCCAGTTGCCAGGTAAGGAGGGTGGAGGGCAAGGGGTGAGAAGCAGGAGGATGAGGGGAGGGTGGCAGAAGGGGCTGTCCTCTCTGTTTTGGCTATGGGGCACTGGCAGCTCCTGGAGCTGGTGGTGTGGGGAGGCTGTTCTGGAGGCTGGTGGCTTTCGTACTGAGAAATGCCCTGAGGGATCTCCCTCAGTTTTTAGTACCATCTTTTGAAAATCCAGCCCATCTCCACTGGGCTAATGGGAATGGGGGGAAGGGACTGTGTCCACACCATGGCCAGAGGAGCACCAGAACCAAGGCAGAGAAGCCAGGAGAAGGTGCCTCCCACCAGGGCTGAACTAGGAGGGGGCGCCACTCGCCCTCCAGACATCCCTTCTGGGGCTGGATTCTGGGAGGTCTGGGTGTGGCTCTGACCCCGCTGGGGAGTAGTTTCTCTGGAGAAAGGAGGAGATGATGATGTGAAGGACTTGGAAACTCCCCTAATGTGAGCTCGAATCAGCCCCAAATAAAATGAAATCACTCGAAAGCTTAGGGTTCAAGGGTGCTAGAATTAACATGTGTATCTGCAAAACAGCCTGCCTCCCACCTGCCCATGTTCTCCATGGTGGGACTCAGAGCCCCTCCAGGAGCCAAAGATATTCTTCATGTCAGCTGAGCATCCTCTGTAAGGGGGTCAGAACAAGGAGCCACATGGATGCATGACTCGGAGCATCTGGTGGGTCCTGTTTGGGAGCGAACTGACCCGGGGATTTGGTGTCTCAGCCCACTTTGGGATCAGGGTCCTGCATCACAATTATCTATCTTCCAGCCCACTGACTGTGTTTGCTGGGTGGCCGTCTGACCCCAGAGCCGCCTCCACCACAGCATCCCTCTGGGCAGGGCAGGTGCCAAGGGCAGGTGCTGACACTGCCTGGAGCATCCCGGTTCCATGTGCTCAGCAACTAGAGCTTTGGGGAATATCCACTGGGCCTCTGGGCCACACATCAGTCTCCAAGGGCTTGGTGAGAGAGAGAGGATTTGCAGGAGCCTCCTCGTCCCTGGGAACAGATCAGAGCATGTTTCTAAGGCCCACCTGCGCTCCTGATGATCCCACCAAGGAGCAGATGGTCATGCCAGGCCCGTTGAGCAGCTGGCCTGTTGCCCGCTGACTAGACCGGGCACCACAGGCCAGTTACTGGGAAGCCACGAGAAGGCTGGAGGGCATGGGAGGAAGGACGTGTGTTCGGTTTTGGAGCCTCAGGGTATGCAGAATTAGAACAGGCTGGAATGGAAGGGTTTGGAGTTAGGGGGAGGATGGAAGCTGAGACGGTGTAGGGCCTCGGCGGGATCACAGGCACTAGGTGAGGGGAAGAGACGGGCCGGCGCAGGCGAGGCTGGTGAGCGCCGCATTGCTCAGGGCAGAGAAGTAGAGCAGTTCAAAGGAGTGTGGTTAGCAGGGTCGGGTACCACAGGACTTCAAGGAGATGAGGGTTTGGCCCCAGAAGGTCCCCGTGACCTGCCAGTTGCCATTTTGGGTGGAGAGGTGGGGGTGGGAGCCTTCCTGGCAGGAGTTAAGATGTGAGTGGGAGGCGAGCAGAGGGAGAGTGGCAGTGGAGGTGAAGTGAAGGAGAGTGAAGACACCAGTGGGGCGCTGAGAAAGGCTGCATTTGAGGCCTGGGGGAGGGCGGAGAAGCAGCTGAGAGAGACGGGCCTAGAGGTAAGGAGAGCGGGGCAGGGCCTCAGCAGGCGGGGTGCATGACCGGGATTCCCGGAGGGTGCTGGGGAAGCACCAGGCATCAGAGGCGCCCAGGAGGGCAGCAGCTCCCCGCACGCCTTCTCCCGAGAGGGGTGCGGTTCTCAGCTGGGCAGGGGCCTGGGGAATGGGACAAAAACTAAGGCCACAAGGAGACCATGATGGCTGAACGGGACCCCCCTGGGCAGCCCACTGGGCTTTCCCCACTATGCCCAACTGCTGAAGAACAGGCCTGCCTCAAGGGCGTGGCTCTGTCACGCTCACACCCGTGCGCACACACACACCACACACGCGCGCGGGCGCGCCGGCCCCCATTCTCCTCGCAAACACATCCGCACTTGCCCGAATGCCCCGGATACGCCTGCAGAGGCAGATTTGCACATGGATCAGCTCACACACACACACTTGGACTCACGTTTTCCTGACGTACACGCTCGAGCAGACATGCTCCCCTGACACGGACGTACACCCCCCCGCCCCCTGGAGGCCTCCAGTACCGATCTCCGGCAGCTCCGAGGCACTGCTCTCGATCTCCCGCTGGCCGATGTAGAACCAGATGCAGGCCACCCAGTGGGCGAGCAGGGCGAACACCGCCATGAGCAGGGTGAGCACCACGGCGCTGTACTGGGAGTAGCGGTCCAGCCGCGGGAGCAGGCGCAGGAGGCGCAGCAGCCGCACCGTCTTCAGCAGGTGCGCCCCAAAGTACTGAGGTGGGGGGCACGCGGGGAGGTCACCCCAGGGCAGGCCCCACCCACCCTGCCCCAGAGCCCACCCAGCCCGGCCGCACTGACCACATTGACCTTGAAGGCATGTAGCAGGTCGAAGGGCAGCGCCGCGATGACATCCAGCAGGAACCAGGTGGTGACGTAGTGGAGGCAGATGGACTTTGGGGCAAACACTACCTGGCCCGACTTGGACACGAACGTGGTGCGGAAATTCAGCACGATGTCTGCAGGAAGTCCGGGTGGGACTTAGCATGGGGTAGAGGAGGAGCCACACCTTACTGGGCACCTGCTCAGTATCTGACACTGTCCTGGGCCCCCGACCATCTTCCTTCTCACAGAACTCTAAAGGGTGGACATTGTTGTGCCTATTTGATGGAGGGAGAAGCTGAGGCTTGGAGCGCAACAATCAGCTCAGGGTCTGATAACCCATTAGCAGTAGAGACATGTTTGGAACCTAGGTTTGATGTCAAAGCCCACAGGTCTCAAACGGGGAGGACATGGGGGACACTCGTCAGCAGGCACGGAAGCCATGCAGACTCTCCCCATCAGAGCCCGAGGGGTGCCCGGTGCAGGGTGGGGTGGGAGGCACAGGGCACACGTACCAAGAATGAAGAGGACCTCCACGGCCAGATCACAGACGCTGGGGGCACTGCGGGCGGCGCTGGGCTCCCGGGCTGTGCTCACACACACGCTGTAGGGCACGGTGACAGCCACGTAGAGGGTGGCGAGCAGGATGAAGCCGTCCCAAGTGGCCCTCAGTGCCCCACAGTGCAGCAGGATGAAACGTGACTTTCGGATGGCAGCTACTTTGTACTCGGGCAAGTTTGGCTTCTCCCCAAATACCCCCTGAGTGAGGCAGGGCAGGTCCGGCCGGGAGGACAGGAAATTGGCAGAGACTGAGTTTGGATAGGGCCTGGGACAGGCATCCACCTTCTCTCCCTGCATACTCAAAGCTACCTCTGACACAGGCATTAGAGTCCCCTTGTTAGAGATCAGAAGACTGAGGATCAGGGAGGCCAGACTTAGCTGAGGTCACACCACTGCTTGGGGGAGGAGCCAATATTGATCCAAGGCCCATCTGCCACCAGGGCCAAGACTGTATCTTTGATGGATCAGGCATTTGACATTCCTTCCCTCCCTCATTCACAACCCCCTAAGCGCTGGTAGGGCCTGGGTGGTCCCCTGGACATCCTCCCTCTGGTGGGCTTCGTTCCCCTCCTCCATCTCCTCAGCTTGCCCCTACCCTGCCCCCCAAACACACACCCTTGTGCGCAATCCACCTTATTGAGCTTGTGCTTGCCCTTGGGCTGTTTCTGCAGGTGCCCAGACAGGTGGTAGAGCACAGCCCGGCTCCGCCGCCGGTTGGCATTGAAGCCTTTGGTTCCTGCCCGGCCATATCGGCGCCGGCCACCACCTGCAAAAGAGGGGCCCATGAGGATGATGGCGGGAGTGCCTGCACACCCCAGCTAGGGTCTTGGGTTTAGGACACCAGTTGCTGGCCCATGAGCTGGTCTGACTCATGGACCAGTTAGTCTGTTTAGAGTTGGGGGCTCCAGCATCCTCATTTCTAGGGGCATTAGCCAGCCCCAGCAATGGGCAGTCCTGTGGGTGCTTATAGATGCTCCTCCCCATGCCTGCTTCCAGCAGAAGGAGGTCTGGATCAAGGCAAAGGCAGGAGAGGATCTCCATAGGGAAAGGCCTGAGAGAGGAGTAGGGAGATGATTCCCAGGGCTGGGGGTGGGGAGTGGGGAATGGAGAGTACCCCTGGCATCCCCAGTGGCAAAGCCAGCTTCTGATGACAGCTTTCTGAGTTGGTCAAAGGCCTCTGCCAGCCCTTGGAGGATACACGAGGGCTTTAGGATGCCTTTTAGGAGGATAAAAGCGGGCTTTAGGGATGCCTGGGTGGCTCAGTCAGTTAAGTATCTGCCTTCGGCTCAGGTCATGATCCCAGGGTCCTGGGATTGAGTCCTGAATCTGCACCCGGCTCCTTGCTCAGTGGGGAACCTCCTTCTCCCTCTGCCTCTACCTACTACTCCCCCTGCTTGTGCTCTCTCTCTCTCTGACAAATAAATAAATAAAATCTTTAGGAAAAAAAAAAAAAGCAGGCTTTGGCTGGAGCTCCGAGTCAGGTCTGTGGGAGGGAAAGGAACCAGGTGGATCTGCGCTTAGCCCCACGAATTGGTCAGAAAAAGGTACCTCAGTGGGACTAGGGGAGTTTGTTTGCTCTCAGTTTCTTAGCAAAGTGGACTTTAAAACTCCCAACTTTGGGGCGCCTGGGTGGCTCAGTCGGTTAAGTGACTGCCTTCGGCTCAGGTCATGATCCTGGAGTCCCGGGATCGAGTCCCACATCGGGCTCCCCGCTCAGCAGGGAGTCTGCTTCTCCCTCTGACCCTCCTCCCTCTCATGCTCTCTGTCTCTCATTCTCTCTCTCGCAAATAAATAAAATCTAAAAAAAAAAAAAAACCAAACCTCCCAACTTTGTCTCAACTGGTCTTTTGGAAACAAGCTTTCCATACCTGGGCACGTGGAAATGAGGGCAGCATAGGCCTCTCACCCAGCAAAGCAGGAGTTAATGAATGCAAGGAGGTGGGGGGACCCACAAGCCCGAGCTGGGTGCCAAGGCCCCGCCCAGGCCTGAGGTGCCCAACGTGCCAGCCAGCCAGCCACAGCAGCTAAATGAACAGCGCCACAGGCACCCACCTGTCTCCTTCCAGTTGTCGGGGCCCCCTCGGTTCTTGGTGTCGCTGATATCCTTGTGAGAGACCAGGAAGAGGGCCACCTCCCCTTTCTCATTCTTTATGGGTATCACATCCAGGAGACACCAGAATGGGAGCCCTGGGCACAAAGACAGACTCAGCCCAGCTCCTATCGTCACCTTGCCTGAGGTGACAGAGGTCCCACTGCCAGCCCTGGCCAAGACACAGGCAGGATCAGGGCTTTCCTGGGGCGGGGGGCAGCCTGGCTCCACTTAGGACAGGGCTTGATGGAACAGGGTCGAGGAAAGCAAAGGAGAGCAGAGATGACCATCAGACATGTGTGTCCATAGATCTGTCCTGCTGAGACGGGGACATTTCTCTGCTCGGGTGAGAAACCCAAGATCGGAAATTGAGTAGAGGCTGAGGCTAAGGTGAAGATGGAAGAGAGAAGCCAGGGGCAGTGGATGGGGTGGAGAAGGAAATGGGTAAGTGGGAAGATGGGGGGAGATGGGGAGATGGAGATGATGGGGATGGAACACAGGGACCGTAGATGGAGTGGGTGCCAGGCTGGGTGAGACCTCAAAAGTGAGGTGGGCTGGCCAGG
Organism: Mirounga leonina; assembly: GCF_011800145.1. NCBI lineage: Eukaryota > Metazoa > Chordata > Mammalia > Carnivora > Phocidae > Mirounga > Mirounga leonina. The sequence goes on from NW_023270314.1 coordinate 27,885,827, forward strand.
TGGCCCCTCACCGCTCTTCCGGTACAGGATCAGCTCAGCCTTGAACTCCTTGTGCTCATCCAGGGCCTTGCGGATCTGTTGGCGGACAAGCTCACTGGTGTCTGGCCCATAGAGGAAGGAGCAGGCACAGCCCCGCTGCATGACCTCGGCCCGGGAGAACCCCGTGAGGTCGCAGAAGCCATCAGAGCAGTAGACCACGGGGAAGAGCCCCGCCACCTGGGCGTTGCCCAGCACGAAGTTACTGTCTGCAAGAGAGCACCTCTCAGAGGAGGCATGGGGTGAAGGGGCCCAGGATCTACCACCCCTCCTTTCCTAAATGCCTGCAACCAAAGTGTGGTGTCACAAAGCCCAAGAACCCTCTGTGTGTGTGTGTATGTGTGTGTGTCTGAGCCTGGGGGTTAGGGCAGGCGCTGTTTATAAACAGAATCAGTGTGTCGCCTATGTACGGAGTCCACTCCTAGCAGTGTGTGTATGTGTGCACTCAGGACTCAACACATGTGAACACGGAGGTTGGTGAATGCAGCCCTGTGTGGGAACTGTGCCCTCCAGACTGTGTCCTGAGCAGCTTGGGGTAAAGGTAGGGTTGGGTTGCCCCAGGGGAGGACTGCACAACCAGCTCTAGGCAGCCTAGCCCTACTCCTACCTCTGCCAGGTTTGCTCATCAGCTAGGTACCCAGGGTGGCTGTCTGGCTCCTCTCGCTGGGACCCACCTGGATGGGAGGCAGTCCAGGCCACCTTCCATTCTGCACCCCTTGTGTGAACCCCAGCTGCCGGACCTGGCTCAGGAATTAGTGGATGTGATTGAGAATGGGGGTGTAAGAATTGTAGCTGAACAGCACAGCCTGGAACCAGGAATGTATTGGGGAGTGGAGGGCACTGAATCAGCAGGCTGCAGGAGCCAAGCGCAGGGCAAAGCAGATGGAGAAGCCTGTGTGTGTGTGTGTGTGTGTGTGTGTTTGGAGAGGGGGTGCTCAGTGATGGGCTCCCACCCCCTATCAGAAAATGCAAGACCATGGAGGACTATAGCAGAGAGCTGGGAAGCCCCACTGGGGGGTGAGTGTGAGGGAGAAGAAGAAGGGAGGGGGTTTGCACCACTTTCCATGTGTTCAGAGCCCTGGGGACCCAGGATCCAGAAGCTCTGGTCACCTACTCCAAACTTCCCCAGTCTTGGTGGGACTACCCAAACCTAGCTTTTTGGGTCTAGAGGGGTTCTGTGGGTTTGGGCTGGAGAGTTTAGGCGGTGAGGTGAGCTTGGACTAACACTGCGCTCCTAATCCCGCCTACTCCATCTCCTTTGGCAAACCTCTTTTCTAAATCCGTCTTTTGAACCCTCCGGTTGTCCCTGAGCACCGCTCCTCTGCCTCTCCCCCCGCCCCCGCCCCGCCACTTCCATGGTAGTCGGTAGGATAGCGCCAGACACAGGGATGGGGTGAGTTAGACTGACTAGGTCGGGGTTCGCGCCCTCGCCAACAAATGGCATCCTGGGCCCCAAACCGGGAGACTTCTGGCTGTTTTTGACCAACCTGGGGCAGAGTGGACCCTGAACCTTTGGGAAACGGCGTCTGGAAGGAGACAGTGGTCCCGGCTAAAAGCGGGGCACTGGGGAGGGAAGGTGAGAACAGAGGGCGCCAGGCCGAGATGTCGGGGTGCGGGACCTGCGGGAACCCTGGCAGGAAACGGCTTCTCTGGGAGCCAGCGGGGCGAAGGTCAGACTCACGCGTGCCGTCGAAGCGCGTGGCGATGGTGTCCAGGAAGGTGTTCTGCGGCGCCAGGAGTCCCCGCATGGCCGGCATCTTAGGCGGCCGGAGCCGCCCGCCCCATCCCTCCGGGGCGCGGGGGCTCAGCACCGGGGGAGGGCGCCCAGCTCGGCCGCCCCCCGCCCGGCCCCGCGCCCCCTAGCGAAGCCGTCGGAGGCCGAAGCCCACCCCGGGCTCGCAGGCCCGGCCAGCAGCCGGTGCGCGAGGGGGCGTCCCCGCCGTCGGGGCCCGGAGCATGGCGCGCGGCCTCTCGCGTCCTGGCCGCCCACGAATCCCGGGCTCCGAGCTCGGCGCCCGCTGCGCTCTCTGCACCTTCCGCTCGCGGCGGCGGCGGCGGCGGCGGCGGCGGCTCCCGTTTCGGCTGCGGGTCGGCTCCCGCTCGGGCTCCGCTCGGCGCCGGGTTCCCGCAGCTCCCTCCGTCTGTCGGGGAGAGGCGGCAGCCTCCCTCCCTCCCTCCCTCCGGCGCCCGCCGCCTGCACCGGGGTAACCATGGAGACGGGCACACCCAGGCAGGGCCGCCTCCTTAAAGGGACAGGCCTCCCGCCTAGGGATCTCCTCCCCTCGGGACCTCGGTGGGGGGCAGGGGAGGCGGCGGCCCTTCTACCCCCGCCGCGGCGGCCGCCCGAGCCGCCCCAAGCCGCCCCGCCCGCCCCTCGGAGAAGACCGGCGAGCGCCTGGTCCCGCTCGGGCTGACTCAGCGCAGGGGCGAGGCGTCTTTCTCTGCAGCATGGGGGTTCGCACTGAGCCTCGCAGACTCTCCTCCCCCGGAGGGACCAGAGGAGAGCTCCGGCGGGGGGTGAGCGGCTGGGGTGGGGGTTGTTTTAGAGGACGCTTTCCCCGAGGAAAAATGTAGTGGGAAAGGGGGCTGGGCTACTGGGCGGAGGTGGGGGAGGCGGGTAGTAGGGGGAGGTTGCGGCCCCTGGAGGGGCCCCAACTGTACAGGAAAGTCTAAAAGGAGATGGGGAGGGCGGTGTCTAAACACAGCCTCTGGGCATCCAGGCCATTCTCAGCCTCAACTTGACCCTCATCACTGGGCCGTGCAGCTGCAGGCAGGAGCTGTCAGGAGACTGGAGGGTGGGTAGCCCTGGAAGTAAGGTTGAGACGCTCTCCGTGAGTGCCGGTGTGTGTGTGTGTGCGTGTGTGTGCGCGCGCGCGTGTGTGTGTGTGTGAAGGGTGTGGGAGGGAGGGGAGTAGCCCTAGGTCCTTAGTCCCGCCCCTATATTTCTATTATTTGTCACCTTTGGCCTCTGTCACGCTGCTCCAGAAGGTCAGGTTGCAAATAGAGCGGACGGGTAGGACGTCAGTCACTGGGAGAACTTCCTAAGCCCGTGCGTGTGGGTGCCTGCGAGCGGGGAGTGAGAGGGACCCGGCCTCCGCTGCCCCACCCCCTCCAGTCCCGGGGAACTGGGCTCCGCGCTGTAGGGGGCGCGGTGGCCGCAGGGACCCCCTCGGGGGAGGGGGCGCGGGGGAGGGCCCGGGCGGGGCGGAGTGGTGCGGGGCCGCGGCGGCAGTCTGCAGCTCGTCTCGGCGCTGCGTCGGTGCCCCCAGCCTCGCTCTGCCAGCGCCGCTCCTCCTCCCTCCCACGATTTGCCAGCGAGCGCGGCTACCGCCCGCGCGCAGAGGAGCCGCCGGGGCCGACACAGCAATTTGTTCCCCGAGGGAAGCGGGAGGCCCAGCACCGCCACCACTCTAGAAGACACATGCACAGCCACCAGCATCGGAAAGAAAGGAGCGTCACCTGCCCCACCCCTCTCTCCAGCTGCTACAAGGGCCAAAGCCCCAGACACCTGTATTTAAATGAGCTGGTGCTTTAGGAGAAAGGGGAGGAAGGGTCCTCCTCCGCAAGTCCTCTGAATCCTGGAATCCTGCTCCCAGGAAGAAAGACCCCAAGGAACCTGCAGATCATGCTCCCCACGCCCACCTCCACAAGCAAGGTCAGCTCTCCCCCCAAGCCCATCAACGTGCCCTCCACTATGTTCGAACATTCTACTAGGAGAGGGTGCAGTTTAGCAGTCACCTCACTTGGAGACCAGACAAGGCAGTGGTTGAAAGGGCCCAACTTAGTCTGACAATAGCCCTGCCACTTGCTGTCTGTGTGATTTTCCTTCTGGGGCCCCATTTTCTCCTTTGTGAAGTGGGGATGGTAATACATGATACCTACCTCAGAGAGCTGTTGGGAAGATTACATGAGTAAAGGACTTAGAACAGCGTGTGGCATTTGCATCATGTAAATGTTTGTCATCTGATTTTGAATTTCATAGGGTTCCTGGGAAATAAGCAAGGTAGATACTACTTACACTCCATTCTCAAATGAGAAACAGAGGCAGAGAGAGAGAGAAAGAAAGAATGGGAGGGGGGGAGGGACTTGTTCAAGGTAACCAAGTTGGTAATTGGCAGAACTAGGGTTCCAACCCTGACAGCTTTCCACCCCCAGGTCCAGAGTCGGCCTCACTCTAGCACAGCCATCTCCCACCGGGGACCCAGAACCTCAGGCTAGCTGTGTGGGCACTCACGAGGACTGTGTACCAGATCTGGGTGGCCCTGCAGTCACGCATTTAAGTGTTCAGATTTTCAGGCTTCCAGTTTGTCAGCCTAGGCTGATTTGGGTTATTAAAGACAATGGTTTAGATATTAAGACAAACCCAAAGCAGACACCTCAGGTCGGGGTGAGCGGGGGGGGGGTAGATGGAATGTGAGGTGCTGCAAAGAATGATAGTTCATGTTTACTGAGCATTAACTTTGCACCAAGTGCTGTGTTAAGTGCTTTATTTGGATTAATGTTCATCATAACTCTATGAAGCATTTACTGTTATAATTGCCAATTTCCAGATGAAAAGATTGAGGCCGAGAGGTTAAATAAGATGCACCGCCTCCTCCAGCAGCTCCAGAATCAACGCCTGAATCACTGTTTTGGTGCCCTGGTCCCAAATGTACTAGAAAACATACTAACCTTTATTGAATGTTACGATCACTCTTCTTATACCAGAATGAAACTATAATGTTTTGGACTTTAAACCCCTTCCCCCACTGCCCTTCAAAGAATTTGTGGGAATGTGAGTATGGGATGGGGATGTGGACACTGCCCAAGTCCTTCAGTCCCACCTGATTTCAGGTGACCTTTTGGCCCATTGGCAAGTGTTCAGGCATAGGGCCTCCTGCTCTCCTCCCTCTTCCACTTCACCTAGTCTCTCAGATCTTCCTGCTGGACTTAGCCTAAGGCCCCCTCAGCTAACAGTAACAGATTCCTTGCCTCCTCCTTCCATGCCCGCCCCCCCACCGTACATATACAATAAGGGGTGGGGACCCACATCTAGGAGACAGACAGATGGGGGTTGGGGAGGAGCTGAGAAGTGAACAGGGGTACTGGGAGGTCAGGGAGCACAGTAAGCCCCTTTCCCCTTCCATTTCCCCAACTCTTGACTCATTGGGCCACAGTGGGGAGTCACAGGGAGGGGAAGGTTGAGGGAGCCCTGTTCAGAGACAGCTCAAAGCCATTATCAAAAAGAAGAAACTCAGGAGGCTGCGTCTTGGAGCTGCCGTGGGAGGCCTGTGGGAGTATTATCTACAAAAGGAACTAGGAGAGAGAGAAGAGCAAAGCAAGGGAAAAACCGTTCAAGACACAAAAGATGGAAAAAGCACCCCATCCCCCAAAGCGCAGGCGGAGTCAGTCACCGTGTGCAGGGGGTGAGAGCAGGTGGCTGTCGAGGAACAGAGCCCTGGGCCCCTCCCCTCTCCTCTTCCCACTTTCTCCCTCCTTTCTGGAGGTCCCCAGGTCTGTTTCCAGCCTGGCTCTGTCAGCCAATGTGGCCAGGCTCTGCTTCCAAGGCTGTGTTGAGCGGTGGGAAAATCTCAGGTTTCCAAGTCAGGCGAGTCTGGATTTGAATTCTGGGTCTGCCACTGATGACCTTGGACGGGGATAGGAGTTGGGTGGGTGTTAATCTCCAAGAGCATCAGTTCCTTCGTTTGTGAAATGATCTCTCCTTAAAGGACTGTTGAGATGAGCTTAGTAGATGGTTGGGATTGTTATCAAAGTCCCCCTGCGTGCTTACCCTGGCCGTGGGTGCTGGAAATGCGGAAATGAGCTCAGGAGGAAGCCTCACAGAAGGTTCCCCATTGCCACCAAAACAAACACACATTTTGGAAAATTTTGAGGCCTCCAGTACTTGGCCACTCCTTGGCGATCTCATTCTAGGTCATTCCTTTTCTGTTAATGGAGGATCCTAGCTAGGGTGAGTAAACCAGAATACATTTTCAAACGAGGGAATCCTGGAAGATACATGGTTTTATTTACACGTACGGAAGCTGCTGTATGTCATACGGCTAGTAAGTGGAGGAACCAGCTATGAATCAAGATTTGACTATGTTGACAGTTTGTTACTGTGCCATCTTGCTGGAGTGCTTTGTCCTATCCTTTGGCAAAAAGCCTATTCAAAGGGGACAGCATGGTCATTTGGATGAGCGTTCAGTGACCTGTCGTGAGTGCCCACAGTGCCCAGCAACCCGGCCCCCCAAACCATGGGGAGCTACTGCGGTTGACTGCTGGCTCCCCAGCCCCGTGGGGAGGGGAGTCTACAGCAGTCCTGCCTGTGCCGGGCAAGGGAGTAAGTCTGAGAAATCTCAATCTCAATCTGCATGTTCTAGCAACACCAGAAAACGGATTTGTTTGAAATCTAGTTATAGAGAAAGCCTAACTGGGTTAAGTTGAAGAGAGACACAAAAAGGAGACCTGACTTTTCCCTGAGGAATCAGAGTGGGTGGTATTTGTTCCTGCTGTTTTGACGGCAGTGAAGGGGCGGGCGGGCTGGGGAATGGTTGTGCTGGTGGCAGTGATGGGGGGTGAGTTTCCTTCCCCAGTAACATCGTCAGATAGCGTCTCCCCCTGGGTGAGGAGCAGAGCCGGTAACAAGGCGGCCTCAGCACCTGGACGGAAAGAACGTTCCCTGACTCTCCTCTGGGCAGCCCCAGCTCCGGCCTCACTCCCGCGCACGGCTATGCTGCTGTTTACCTTGCTCAGCACCGTCGGCCTCTGGCCTGCACCTGCTCCCCCCCCCCGCCCCCCCAGAGCTCGGAACCGGGAGGTGATGGCGGGCTTCTCTGATGGGTATGGCAGACAGACAAGAGGGGTACGGAGCACACTGTCCTGGGGGGGTAGGCACGCAGGAGAAAAACTACAGAAGGGATAGCGTGATGGAGTCATTCTTTTTTGACCTTCTTCCTAGGTCTGTCTGGCTGGAGATAGGGGAAGTCTTTCACACTCTTTTTTTTTTTTTAAAGATTTTATTTATTTATTTGAGACAGAATGAGAGAGAGAGAGCACATGAGGGGGGGGGGTCAGAGGCAGAAGCAGCCTCCCTGCCGAGCAGGGAGCCCGATGCGGGACTCGATCCCGGGACTCCAGGATCATGACCTGAGCCGAAGGCAGTCGCTTAACCGACTGAGCCACTCAGGCGCCCCCACACTCTTTTTAACAGGGCAGGAGAGACGGAAAAGCAAAGGAGTTCTGCTGAGTGGATGTTCAGCGTGTCACTGGTTAGCTCAGGCACCAGGGTAGCGACCCTCCCGCCCCTCCAGGAAGTAGTTGCCATTGTGTCCACTTACAGTTCAGGAAGATGTGACGTAATTTGCCCAAGGCTAGTGGGTCACAGAGCTAGCAAGTTGGGAAGGCAGAATTAAAATCCAAGTGTATGTCTTAGAAGTCCTGGGTCTTTCCCCTCCACCACACTGCGTAGCCACCAGACCCGACTTCCAAGAGTTTAAAGAGCTAAGAGCTCTGTTTCCTTCACCGGCAAAGTGGCTGAGGAAAGACCTGGAACCATTTATCTTTGCCTCCGAACTCAGCATAGTGCCCAGCACACAGTAGGTGCCCCAATGTTTGAAGGAAAGAATGTGCTCAGGTGGCCAATGCAACCAGACGTCGAGCCTGACCGAACAGTCTCGTTGTTCCGGCTACCAGGATTCACTCTGGTACTCCGAACGGGCCAAACAGTGACAACAGCTTCTTTTGGGTGACCTCCAAATATATACTGACTTGAACAACTTTTTCTCCCACGAAGTGTGCTGCCTTATAGATATAACCCCACCGGGTGGGGTAAGAAGGTGGGTTGAACCCTATAAATCAGGCAAGACAGATCCTCATTTTGTTAGGTCAAGAGGCAGAATTTCCAGGGGGCAGCACGTCATTACTTCACTGATCTCCGAAAGTACAGGTTCGTTCACAGACTGGTAATCATCACTGCTGGCTGGCTTCTCCAGGTCACTCCCAACCTAAAATAGGTTATCTTGCTTTTCCCCATACATACATTCGTACTCACATGACTGCACCCTGGCTTGGGATTCTGAAATACGAGGTCACCGTATCTTAAGTCACTGAACAAAAGCCTGACCATTCTTTGGTCTAGTCCTATTGTAAGCCCAGGCCCCAGCCCTCAGCGCAGTGCTTCGTGCACTGTACTCACCAGACAGGGGGGCTCTTTCATGCAACACTACTACCTCCTAGTATCTTATTCAATGTGTCAGTCATCTCAACTAGGGTATCAGCCCCTTGAAGGGCTGTAGTTTACTTATCTTTACCTCTCCTTAGCTTCCAGCTTAGCAGCTGTACAAAGCACTCCCAAACGTTGTTGATGAAGAGTGTAAATCCATGCATCTGTAAAAGGGCTTTTTCAATAACTATATGGCCCAGCAACTCCATCCTAGGAATCTACCCTGAAGATATACTCACAAGTAAAAATTATATATGTATTATAAGATGCTCATTTCAGCAATACTTATGATAACAAAAAACTGAAAACCATCATTAGGGACTGGTTAATTATGTTAAGTTTATACAATGGGATATTATGTAGCCACAGAAAGAACAAGGTATATTTATGAATACTGACATGGAAAGAGATTTAAGTTGTATACACTCTTTTTTTTTATTTTTAAAATTTTATTTCTTTAAAGATTCTATTTATTTATTTGACAGAGGGAGACACAGCGAGAGAGGGAACACAAGCAGAGGGAGTGGGAGAGAGAGAAGCAGGCCTCCTGCTGAGCAGAGAGCCTGATGAGGGGCTCGATCCCAGGACCCTGGGATCATGACCTGAGCCGAACGCAGACGCTTAAGGACTGAGCCACCCAGGCGCCCCCGCCCTTTTTAAAGGTTATTTGAGAGAGAGGGAAGGAGAGAGTAGGGGGAGGTGCAGAGGGAGAGAATCCCCAAGCAGACTTCCCGCTGAGCAAGGAGCCCAATGCGGGCCTGATCCCACAACCCATGAGATCATGTACATGAACCGAAACCAAGAGTTGGAGGAGGCCCAACCAACTTAGCCAGCCAGGCACCACAACCCTGAGATCAAGAGTCACATGCTCTACAACTGAGCCAGCCCAGTGCCCCTCTTCAAGGTGGTTTTGACAAACATGAGGCCTCCCATCCACCTAGGAGGTTAAATACAGTCTTGCCTGGATACAGGGAAAGACCTCATAATCCTTCAAGGTTACTTCAATCTCTGGATTTTCTGTCAAGTATAGAAAGGGAAGCAATTAATCAGAAAAGAAGGGCTTCTCCCTGACACTCAGCAGGCTGATGGTGTTGTTGGACAAATTCCCCCAAATGAGGTGATCAGCCCTTTAGAAAATGGCTTCCTAGTATTCCTTGACTACTGTTTTCTTTACTGAAAGACACACACACACACACACACACACACATTCTCTCCCTCTCTCAATCTGTTCAACCAACCTGAACTCCGGCAGCTGAGTTGCAGCCGAAGAGCCAAGGGAAGCCCTGAGGCGGCTAAGTTCTGCCCCACTGCCACTTGCAGGCCGGCCTGCAGACTCCAGAGAAGGAAAAAGCTCTGCTGTTATTCAGTCATAGATGCTGGGGGTGGTGTGGGGTGGAGGAGTCTGGCCCCAGTGCCACCTGCTACATGCAGGCGCTCAATTACACCATTACACTCGCTACGCCTGTCAAGGGGCAGGCAGGCCTCGGAGGAGAGGGGTTGCCTGGGAGAGTTCCTGGCAGCTGGGGTTTTTCTCAACTGGCAAGCTTCCTTTGGAAAGTCACCGTTCCCTATACACGAATCCTTTCCCACAAGGAACAGCTGCATTTGCTCATGCTGGCCTTTACATTTTCTTCTGGTGCTGCAGCTAGGCGGTGGACAAATGACTCAGGAATCAGCCACCCTCATTTAAGGCCCGAACAAGCTGCCCGAGTGACTTCTGCCCCACGAGGCCCAAAGAAACCCGGCTGATGAAATGAAGGCATTTGCTGTTGTGAGACAAAGGTGGGAACATTTACGCAGTTGATTTTATTTATTCAACTATAAAGACCGCGGCAATTTTCTGATGGGTAACACCTTAGATCAACACTAATTATATTGCTATAAATGTGGTTGAGGATCAGAAGAGGATTCAGGAACAAGGGAGAACAATAACAACAAAAATCTTCAAACACTGAAACCAAGAAATACTTGTTTTTTCCTTTAATTAAATGCTACTCTCCCACCGATTTCCCTAGACTGGTCTGCAGTCTAAGGCGATAGGAAAACAAGGCTTTGGGCATTCTGAAGAGACGGCGGGTAAAGCTACAGGGCCAAGCCAGAGACTGGAACCCTGATCTGAGGGTCAATCTCAGGTACGTTCTGGGAGCGGAGGCAGATTCTCAAACATTTTCTAGTGTTCCTTCCTTTTCACCAATTAAATGTCCCCTTCTCTGGCTAATTCAGTGCAGGACACAATCCCCTCACTGCCTTTCCTGGTCACACTGCTGTGTAGAGGGCACCTGACAGGAACGTGTGGCTTCTGCTTAGCCTGGAGAGGCAGCTGGACTAGCTCTGACCCACCTCCTCCTCCTGAGAGCCTGAACGGCAGGGAGGTGCTGAGGAAGGCCTCTTCCGGCAACTGAAAGGCCCTGTGCACCAGGAAGGGCACCGCTGACCCTTGGGAAACCTGGTATCAGTGGCCTGTGATTCCGGGTGGAAATGACCAATTAGAATCAATCCATATCATTGGGAAAGGTCAAGGGAAAAAACAGCTTCCCCTCCAAAAATGGTAAAGAGGAAACGAGGAGAGAAGAAACCAAAAATATTTAGAATGGCATAAAAAGTGATATGTGTAAACTTCTTTTTGTTATTACATCTAACTATAAGTTTCCTAATAAGTCCAGTTACCAAGTTGAATTGTGTGGGATAGAGGAGAGAGGCCAGCTGGAACCTCAAGAGTTCACAGCCCCAAGCTGAGAGGTCCTAGGTTTGCGCTGGGGGAGCCCCTTTTTGAATGAGGGCTTGGGTGGGCTGGTCTCCATGCTGGCTCCAGTTCCATTGGTCCCTGCAGAGTGGGCCTGGCCCCGTTCACTAATGTTTCCTGATGCCTGGGATGGAGCGCTCTGATACCTGGAACCAGATGAATACCATGAACTATTTCTGTAACGACCCATACTGTCATGTCGCCCTTGGTTCATGGGGTCATTGGACTTTTGGCCTTGTGGCCTGTAGCCTTGTGCTCCTCGTCTGTTCCCCGGCAATACCTGAGGATAAAAGAATACAGTGTTCAAAACACTCTGGCATTATGGCACCCTGTCTGTTCCAGTTCAGCTTCCAGGAGTATTCTGAAAGCCTAAATTGTGGTATTCCACACTTGGGACTCAGTTATCTCTCAAGACTCCCAGAATTGTGTCAGCCAATCCAACCTAGCCACTACCCCAGAATTAAGAAATCCTTCGCTACTTTTGCCCCACCTTTCACCCCTAGGCTGTCCACTGGAGAGGAGAGTTCACTTTTCTTTAGCTGGGCGCAAGAAGAAAGCTAAGAAGGAAGAAAGAACATTCTTTGGGCTATTCCAACCCTCAATTGGGCAAGCATCTTATTACATGGCTGAACTCTGTGGATCACAAGCCATTTGTAAAGATAATGAACATCTGGAATAATAAAAGAAACATCATTATAATCTGCTTTGCTATACATCACCAGCCATAGATTAAATCCTGCTGCTGTGATATTTAGGACATCTTTCACATTACAACCCAGAAGGCTTATTACGGCACAGGGTTTTATTTTCGTCCTCCACTTCCAATGTAATCCCAGTTCTGCACAGCACTGCCTTGGATTGCTCTTGTGTATCTTCTTCAAATAGGAGAAGAAACTACGGATTATGCTTCAACTTCCTGGTGTTCGCCCCCCCCCCCCACCAGCAGGTTCACGCTCTCTCCCTGAGATACTCCACACTGGGCTTCCAGGGAGCTGCTGCCGCCGACACACTCTGCAGAGCCTGCCACTCTGCTGTTCCTCCACCTCGAGATGGGGGCACGGCTCCCTGGGTGACGACTTACCAGGCAATACTACCTACAATAGCTAGGACTGCTGCCAACTTGAGAAAGTCAGCAGTCCTGGCAACAGGAAATCTAAGCTAGCTGGTGGTTCGGAGCAGACGTACCAAATGCTGTCTCGAACTAACTGGGGCTGGAGGGATTCAAAATAGGTGTGGAATGGGCATCAAGAGAGGAAGGTAATGGACTGAGCTGTCAGCATTTAAACGGTGACAACCTGGTAACCTTTCTCTGTCACTGGCTTAGTGGGGCAGCTGGGTTACCTCCCGATGAGGCTGGAAGGGCCGGCCACTGGAGTTTGCCGTGGCTGTGGGAGTCTCTCCTGGTGCCGAGTTCTTCTTGTTAGCGCCTGTAAGGCTGGGGGCAGAGGCCCAGGAGGACGAGGAAGCAGCAGAGGCATCACACAGGCTACTCAAGGACACAGATGTAACTGAGCTGTGTCGGGATCTGGTTGAATAGCTGTTCTTTGGATGGGACACTGAATGAAAACATGAGGAGTATGTTGTCATATGATGGGTAAGGTTTTCCCTATTTCTTCATTTCACAATAAGCAACTTAAGATAAAGAACTGTCTACCTGAGTAGTTGTAAAGGTAAGCTTACAAAATGGGTAACAGGAAGCAAAATCTCCCTTCTTCCCTCTTCTTCCACTCCTTCCAAATCCTCACTGCTTTGTTTTTTGTTCAAGTTTTTATTTAAATTCCAGTTAGTGAATCCCCATTGCTTTGTAAAGGAACGCTCAGAGACAGGAGAACAGTGTAAGAGCAGAGTAATCGTTCCCCCATCAACTAATGACTTCTCAGCATTTCCTACTAAACTCCTGGTTATGGCTCCAGCAGCTGACTAAGCCTAGGAACAATAGTATGGGCCATATGCTCAGTTTCCTATGCGGGAACATTCTGAAGTACTGACTTCATGAAGAAAGAAAAAGGTGAATAAAAAGCTAAATCCTTTTCTAAAAAAATCTGTATGATGCAAGATATAAATAATCAAGATTAGTTAAACATGAACAGAACTAGTCTTTATAACAAACATGTATCTTCCCAAGGTTCTTTCCGCAAAAATAATCCCAAATTCAAAATACCAATGTAACTGAAAAATATATTTTCACTTCAAATTTTGTCAGAATTCAAGGACTTAAAACTACCTCTTACATTTTTTTTTTCTTGGTTTTAAGCCTGGACTGATGCTGAGTTCACAATCACTGCTCTAGGTCCAACCTTTCACTTTTCTACGGACACAGAAAGAATAAAGGAGCTGAGCTCAATGTTTGACTGATGTGTCCCTATAAGCTCTCAAGTTAGGGGAGGGCTCCCCCTACCCTTACAGCCATTATTTAAGCACCTTTTCTGTGCCAGGCCAGGCAGATATTGTTATCTCCACTTGGGAGAGGAGTGAAATGAAGCTCTAGAGGTTAATATAAAGGCAACGATTCAAACTCGGTCTGACTCCAGAGCCCCTTAACATCACAAATTTAGAGAGCCGGAGAACCCCCATCTTCTGAGCTCAAAGACTGCATCCGGTGACTTCTTAGGTATCTCAGAATTACTTTTCACAAAAACAAGCAAACCAAAACCCAAAAGGCACTAAAGACAAATCAGTGGAGAAGCCACAACTTCAGTCTCTGATGAGCAGGGTCTTCTCATCACCATCTCTAGTACCCAGAATCTCTCACCATCTTACCTTGTCCAAATGACTCAATGTCCTTCTTTAGGGTCTCGACGTCACAGGTGAACCGGGCTACTCGTCCCAGATCCTCATCATATTTACGCTCACTGACAAAGTGCTGGGGAAAGGACAAAGGAAAGCCTCCGGGTGAGACAAGCAGCAAGACAAGCAGAAGCCGCAGCTTGCTGTACAGAGATGAAACAGAATTATTTCCTGCTGCCTTTTTTTACGGCTTCAAATTTTGCAAAATGGCCATCATATTACCTACGCTGGGTGACGAAATCCAGTCATTTTCTTAAGGCCCAAAGAGAAATCTATTGGGGAGCTTTATGAAATGCTCCATGATGGCCAAAGCCCATTAAATATAATCAAGAGAAATAAACTGTAGAGACAGAAGAAAAAGCTTATAGTAGAGGGCCATCTTTCCACTGTTGGCTACTCTCCACATTGTTCCATTTTATACAGAGGCAGCAAAAATGCTCATAAGTTACAACAATGATACCGTGTAAACAGATGGCTTGGTGTTCTTTAATAGGAACTTCCTTAGGAAACCCACTTCATCCCTTTATGAAGTAGGATTTGTTATAGTCCTCAAAATGGGGACAACTTCCTGAGATGGAAAATCATTCATGTGAAAAGCCAACCTTGCAAATGAGAAGGGTTTGTGCTGCAAGTAATTTAATCCTTTTGAGCAGACTGAGCTGAAAAGTAATCAACCCCTTGGGTCAAAACTAACTAGAGACTGTGGGACAAGAAACATGTCAGGAATAAAGTGCTTCTGGGGGTGTCTTTCAGTAAACAATCTCCAAGGTAGCCTGGGATCTTTTTTTTTTTTTTTTCCCCAGATGAAAAGGAGGTGAAAAAGACAAGTTAAAGGCCTAGATATAATTTACAAGAACTAAACTCCTCAGAACAGCCCTCTGGCAGGTGGTCTAATTCAACTCTGGATTGTCAAGGGGTATAATCAAATGCATCAGATTCCTTGGGATGGATCTAGAAGCAGTAAATGGGAAAGGAGACATCAAAATTCCCTCTGAGCCTTGAAGTCCTAAAGCTTCAGAGTACACTGTGGCTTAGGAAACATGAACCTCTGTGACATAAAGCCTTCAGACATGTAATATCAGTCGGAGAGTAATTCTGAAACAAATTCTAGGGTTTGTTGAGCCAGAGACATAACAGGAATGACAGAAATAAAATGATCTGGAAATAAGACATTTAAATTGCACTGCACCCACTTCAGTACACTGAAAATGTGGAGAGAAACAGATCCTTAGTCAGCCTGCAGAAATATTTCTAGCAGCTTTTTAACCACGTGGGAAGGAGAACAGATGAAGCCTGTGAGAGCCAGAACTCTCATCTAATTCCAAAGGGGTTTCCGGCTTCTCCCGGATAGTTGAATGAGACTGACTGGCATCAATGTGAAGATGACTTTCTATAATTTTTAGTAATATAGTTCTAGTTAATCAGAAATGATAATTTCATATTGGCATTGTTTTGCTATTTCACCCCAATAGCGTTTAAGGGGGAAGGAATGAAAGACTGGCTCAGAATGGTGACAAGGATACCTGGAAGGGCTTATTTGATCTTCCACCTGTTTTCACTTTACAAAGACTGTGAAACAGCCCCTGCAGCAAGTGCCCCTCTTAAAGATGGCAGAAAGTCTCGTGTGTTCCAGAAGAGCAGAGGTTAAGGGCTTAGGAGGAGGGTCGGCCAACTCCCCTTGTTCCCACAGCTCACAGGTTTTCATTTAGGAAGCCAATGTCTACCACTACCCATGAACAACTCAACCTCTTTCAGGTTTCCACCCTTAGTCTCAGAAACACTTGCTCTTTATATAAGAATTCAAAATGTATGAGTGTTGAACCTCGGTCATCGTTATAAACAGATTACAATATAATCAAACTGCCCATTTTTCTTATAAAATCAGAATCAGGGGCACCTGGGTGGCTCAGTTAGTTAAGCATCTGCCTTTGGCTCAGGTCATGATCCCAGGGTCCTGGGATTGAGCCCCGCATCGGGCTCCTTGCTCATCAGGAAGCCTGCTTCTCCCTCTCCCTCTGCCTGCCATTTCCCCTGCTTGTGCTCTCTCTCTCTAATAAATAAATAAAATCTTTAAAAAAAAAATCAGAATCAACCAACCAACTATTTAAATATTTACTGATGGGGCACCTGGGTGCCTCAGTTGGTTAAGTGACTGCCTTCGGCTCAGGTCACGATCTCAGGGTCCTGGGATCGAGCCCCGCATCAGGCTCCCTGCTCAGTGGGAAGCCTGCTTCTCCCTCTGCCACTCCCCCTGCTTATGTTCCCTCTCTCACTGTCTCTCTCTTTGTCAAATAAATAAATAAAATCTTTAAAATATATATATATTTACTGATTATCTACTATGTGCCAAGGCACTATGCTAGGTGCTGGAGATGTGCCAGTTCCTGCCATTGTAAAGTTCACCATCTAGCTGAGAAGACAGATCAGTCAGATGAACACAAAATGATAACTATGCTAGGAAGGCACAAAATAGGGAATATGACAGGAAAGTCAGGAAGCATGAGTAGGTCCTGGTTATCTGTGTGCTGGGAGTGGGTGGGGGGTGTGTTTTGTACAGACTGAAAAGCATATGCAGTAGCCCTCTAGCAGGAGGGAACAGAATATGTTTGTGGAAAGGAGAAGCTAAGATGGCCAGAGTATAGAGAACAAGGGGGGACATGTGTGAAATGAGACGATGGCAGAGCCAGACCCTGCGGAGCCCTATAGGCCATGTTAAGGATGATAGTCTTTATCCTAAAAGCAATGGAAGGTTTGAAGCGAGGTGCGAGGAACAGAGGGCTGGGGAAGGTGGGGCAGTGGCAAAGTGGCTGGGTGGAATCAGTTAGGAGGCCATGACAGAAGGCCAAATGAGAGATAACAGTGGCTTGACCATGACGGTGGTGGTGGAGATGAGGAGAAAAGGTCAGAGCTGAGATTTGGTAGGAGGTCAAATGGACAGGGTCTGCTGATAGATTTAATGTGGGAAAGGAGAAATTTTCTAAGGTTTCCAGGTTGGACACCTGGGTAGATGACAGTACCGCTTCCAGAGAAAGGGAACATGGAAGAGGGCCAGATTTGAAAAGGGAAGATCTTGAGTTCAATATATGAGACATGGCCATGAATTATGGAGATCTGCTGCTTCAGTCTCCGAGGGTAAAAGAAAGGCAGAAAGGAGAAGAAAGTTTTACCTTGATATCAGCTCTGAGCTCAACCAACTGCTCCTCTGACATTCGAACAGCCACATCAGTCATCTTCTTTAGAAGTTCGGCTTTCTTTTGTCGGCTGAGCAAAATTTCCACTGTGGAGAAAAGGAGAGTATGACTCTTATGTTCTGCTAAATAGGATAAAGAAGAATTGGAAATATGGGCCTTGCAGTATGTATTTGGACAGCCAAAGGCTTAGCTGCCCACCCATCCAGAAAATGAAAATACCAAAGGTCCAGTTTCCACCTTCTTGAGGGACTCTGAAGGCAGTTAAATGGTAAACACTTTTTATGAATCATAAAGACTCATATATCATTTGTCATTTCTCTTTCTCCTCTTCCCAGTCAAAAAAAATTCTTTTAATCAAGAAACCTATGAATTAAAACAGAAATATGTACCCAGGGTAAAAAAATTCACCTAGAATAAATGGGTATAAGATGAAAAGTAAAAGTGTCCCTCCTACTTCTAACTTTGTAGTTGCCTCAATGGAAACCAATGTTAACAATTTCGTATGGATTCTTCCAGATGTATTCTAGGCACACACAGCAAATCTTTCTCCCTTTTCCCCCTCTTCATGGATGGGAATATATCATACACATGGTCCTTTCCTTTACCTTAGCTATTTTTACTTAACATATCTCAAAGTTCATTCGCTATTAATATGCTGGATATCCCTCACTGGTTAACAGCCACACTGTATTCTACTATGTGGCTACACTATCATTATTTACCAAGTCCCCTAATGGTGGATATTTAGATTATTTACAGCCTTGTAAGAAGTATATTCTTTGGCATGCTCCTGGATATATAAATCAGATATGGCCATGGAGGACAAGAGACAATACAGGGGAAAAAATTCTCTCAGAGTAGAGAACCAGGGGCTATATAAAGGATGTGAGCAAAATAAATCCTCCAAGGAAGCAGAACTAGGAGCTGCCATATGAACAAAGGAACTTTCTCTATTAGAAGGGCAGGGACTCTGCTATTCCTGTCCAGTAAGATTGGATCACTGCTTTTCCAGGTGGGAATTTTTTACTATAGTTATCCTCTTCTTTCTCTATCTGTATGACATTGGAGGAGGGGGGAATTTTACTTTCTTTTAACTTATGGGACCCCAGACCACAACATGCCATATTCAGACCTGTTGAAAGATCTGAAATTACCCAGCAGTCCTGGACTTTCAACTGAATATTCTAACTAGATGAGTCTTTGGAGGTGTTGCCATTGAGAAGGAGGTGAGTGTGTTCCTGTTTTTTAAAAAAAGAAGGATGTCGGGTAGTTGAGGGGTGGACTGTAGCAAAGACTATTAGCCACCGCATATCCATTCTCCTCTTCTTCCTACTGGAAGTCCAATGTTTTGGGTACCAATCTGCTTAGGTAAAAATCTACATTTCTTGGCTTTGCTACAGATAAGATAATTGTGTTATCACATGACTTGGTTATGTTATCACATGGTTTGGTCACTGAGATCTAAGCAGAACTCACGGGGTGGGGTTTACAGGACAACTCTTTAAAGAAGTCTTAGCCAGCAGGTAACATTTTGCCTCTCCTCGACTGGAGCCTTAGGAGGTATCTTTTGACCATAAGCACACTCTAAGGATGGCTGGGTACAAAGACAAAGAAGCCTGGGTCCCTCGTGTCATTTTGGAGATGTCTTGTCTTGCCAGCCCTGATCACTTACCTCCGGACCTTTCATTTCATGAGAGAAAAATAAACTAACATTTATTTAGGCCACTCTGTTGCATGCAGTCAAACTCAGTTCCTAACTGTTATACATAGAATCCTGTAACCTACTTAGAAATTAGCCAAATTTGTGTTAGAAAATAAATAGAATTTTCCAAGAGCTACATCAGGTATTCCAGAGAGCTGAATGTCTTTAGCAATTTTACTGAGCATGATTGCCACATGTATGCCACCCATGGGGTACCCCTATCCACGGCAAGTTAATCAGTAAGAACTTTCCCAATAAGTGAGGAATGTGCCTACAAAAGTTTCTTGACACCAAGGCCCAACAGTTACAAATGATCTACTTGATCTGGCTCCCAAGATAAAACCTGTCTGCCAAATTCACTTGCTTCTCAGCTCCCACACTCTAGGATTCTAAGACAAAAGCTCAGATCTCAACATGGAGGAAATGTATCAAGTCAAGATCTCCACATATATCAGAGGACCTAATTACATAACTTGGGACCAGTCACAGTTTTTCCAAAGGACTAGTTTCTTCATTTACTAAATGAAAACAAAAATAGGAAAACCCAATTATTTCATAAGGTTAATGTGAAGATCATAGATGAATGAGTGAAAAAACTCTAAACTGTGAAGCACTGTGAACATATAAATTAATAAAACTATTGTGTAAAAAAGAAAAAGAAGCACATTCTTGAAAGTATTGATAAATGAGTAATTACGTTTAGTGACACTGAGAACGAGGATTTTTTTTTTAAAGATTTTATTTATTCACTTGAGAAAGTGCAAGAGAGAGCGAGACAGAGTGAGAGAGGTGAGGAGCAGAGGGAGAAGCAGGCTCCCTCCTCAGCAGGAAGCAATATGGGGCTTGATCCTGGGACTTTGGGATCACCACCTGAGCTGAAGCCAGCTGCTTAACCAACTGAGCCACCCAGGCGCCCCGAGAACGAGAATTTTTAAAGGTGACGTGTAGGAGACTGGTGAGGGGACAGGAATCAGGTGTGCAGAGTCTTCTAGGGCACAGGAAGAAAAGGTTCCTGTTTGTCCTCATGGTCGTAGGGAGCTGGTGGGAGGGTTTCAAACAGGAGGGAGATGGTCCGGGAGGAATGTGTAGGGGAAAGAGTGGAGGCTTGAGAGCGGAACTTCAGGAGATGGAGGAGGGCTGGTCAGAGAAACAAGAAGACTAGGGAGAGTGGGCTTAGAAACCCCGAGGGAGCACGGTTATCAGTGCAGCCAGAAGGCTCTGGATGGCCTAGTGGAGCAGCCGCACTGCCCAGGCAGGATGAGCCCATCGAAGCAGGGCGGGCTGCAGGGGAAGGGGCTCCGTGGGCAGGAGCATAACTTGTGGAAGAGAACTGTGCTATCACTGCAGAGGCTGAAGATCCAAGAGTATGTAAGGGGACACTTGGATTTAACTCCACCCCAGCCTGCTGTATACCAAAGCAGAAAATCGGAGTGACAAAGTTTATATAATTAATTTGATCAGTGTGGTTGTCCCAGCTGCCCCTAACCAAAGACTCTGTCGTACTAAGTGTCTGTGGAAGGGCACTGCAACAATAACTGTTTCTTGGGGCGCCTGGGTGGCTCAGTCAGTGAAGCGTCTGCCTTCGGCTCAGGTCATGATCTCAGGGTCCTGGTATGGAGCCCCGCATCAGGCTCCCTGCTTGGTGAGGAGCCTGCTTCTCCCTCTGCCTCTGCCTGCCACTCCCCCTGCTTGTGTTCTCTCTCTGTGTCAAACAAATAAAAATCTTAAAAAAAAAAAAAGAGAACCAGGATTTTTAGCATGAGAGAAAGGAGATACAGATATACAATTGATGAAATTAAGTAAAACTCGGTAGCTCTTAATTTGATAAAAAAAGATTGGTCACGAATTGATAATTAGTTGAAATTGGATGAGGGCAGTTAATTATATTAGTCTATCTATTTGAAATGTTTGGAATTTTCTATAAAATTTGTTTTTTTAGTGTTTTTTTTTTTTTAAAGATTTTATTTATTTATTTGAGACAGAGAGAATGAGAGACAGAGAGCAGGAGAGGGAGGAGGGTCAGAGGGAGAAGCAGACTCCCCGCTGAGCGGGGAGCCTGATGTGGGACTCGATCCTGGGACACCAGGATCATGACCTGAGCCGAAGGCAGTCGCCTAACCGACTGAGCCACCCAGGCGCCCCAAAATTTCTGTTTTTAAAAAGCACCTTCTCAAAAGTAAGGACTATGTCTTCTCACTAGTTTTATTTTATCTGAAACTTCAAAATAGAACACATAGGTACATGAATGGATTGAAATTGTCACATTTAGACATTTCAGGATATACCACTCGATTTAAATGAAATCTCACCTCTGAAAAACAGTGGAAAGTACCTGTTCAACATTTCAGGTCAAAACTAAACTCAGCTCTGTGTCTCCTCTGGCCCATGACCATAAACACAAATGATTTAATTGTGAGTCATCATCTCAACCCATTTCCATTCTTACCAGTTTGAGAGCAGGTTAAAAGAAACAACCCTCCTAATTACAAACCTAGCATTCAACACATGAAGGTAAAACCCACTGTTGAAAAGCCCCCAGTCAATGCCACTGTAGAAGCTGCAACTGACAGGCCTTTCTTTCCATACAGCTGTGTATCTTTTACCTAACCTTTAACAGAAAGGACAAAAAACGTATCTGGTTCTTTGCTACAAAAACCCCACCAATTACCCAAGTTAGACTCTATTCTTCCCGAACCTTTTAGGAGGCTTTCAAGGAACCCTAGTCATGTATCCTAAAACCTAATTTCATTGAATTCCCCTACCTAATGATCACAGACACTGAGTGAAGACTGTTCTAAAACCGAGAAAACAATGAAAGTTCGGAGATAGGTAATGACAGGAATGCTTACACTAACATGTAGGTAACCTGGTCAAGTCTCCTCTGATTATGCCAAACATTTTTTGCCAAGTAGAAAAAAGCCCGATGGAACTGTTCAATCACTGGAAGCTAAAAACAAAATAAAACAAAACCCAGGCACCTGCAAGGATCCTTTATTTTCTTAAGTTGATGCTGTGGTGGCAGAAACCATGAGGTACTCCCTTAGACACTGAATTTTACATTCAAAATATTAAAATTAAAAAATAACAGGTTCTTGCAAAGTTGTTTCACCTGAAAGGATTCACATGCCAGGGCAGTACAACTGCTCAAGATTGTTTAAATAAATATATAAACTCTTCTAGTGGCATTTATATTGAGCTTTTGTTATGACGGTCAAAAGGCAGATACGTACTAACTGGTAATAGCTTTAACTACAGATCAATCTTACTTGCTTCAGCTTTCACTTTGTCCATTTCAGCAAGCAATGCCACTTCTCGATCCATTAAACTAGGAAAAGATGACAAAGGGGAAAAGGTTTGTCAGAAACTCAAACAGAAACAGCACATTGTTAACAGTAGAGAGAGACTTATGAGTTTGTTCACTAAAAGCATACTACAAAGTAAACCCTGTGTGGACCACATAAAAATTCTGTCTCGCCCTAAGCAAAGAATATTTTAAGGATTCCAATAAATAGACCTAATTTCCTTTTATCTCTACGTATTACAGTAAACCAGTAGCTGAAGACCGAGAATTGAGAACCAGTAGGTGGCAGTAGCAAGCTACAGAACAAGTCTCACTGAATTTGTGTTAAAGCAAAAGTCCTTATGGAAGTTACATTATTTCCACATTTGTGCTCACATATTTTTTATTTTGGCCTATAAAATTGGACAGCTTTGCTTCTAATATATTTTACAAGGCAATACCCCTTCTAGGGCATGGTGAATTTATTCACGATAAGAATCTGTATATTCTCAACATTTTACCACAGTTGTGCCAAGTCCCTGGCACTTGAGTCTATTTTTTTAAAGTTCTTCTTAAATTCCAGTGAGTTAGCATACAATGTAATATTAGTTGCAGGTGTACAATATAGTGATTCAACACTTCTGTACATCACCCGGTGCTCATTATGAGTGCCCTCCTTTATCCCCATCACCCATTTAGCCACCCCCTCTCCTCCCCATCTCCCCTCTGGTAACCATTAGTTTGTTCTCTATAGTTAAGAGTCTGTTTCTGAGTGTGCCTCTCTCTCCCTCTATTTTTTCCCTTTGCTCATTTGTTTTGTTTCTGGTGCTTTAGTCTTTAGAAGACAAAGTAATTAAAAGATATATATACATTGTGCTGGTTTCAGGTAAACATTTAACAGTAATCCAGAAAAGAGGAAATCAAAGGTTTCTGGTAGGTTTTTTACAGAACAAGAACATTAAATGGGTAATTAGAATTTTCTCCACTGCAAATGTAAATGGTTTGTAGGCACATAAAACTTTCTTTTTCTTTATAAAAGAGCCCACCACCTTCAACATATAGAGAGGCAATAGTCTGCCCTAGTCTTCAACCAAGTAATTTTCCTTACCATATAGGTTTTATCAGTGGTGAAAAAAAATCTAAAATTTTAATACCTACATAGACTTGAAATGTTCCAACTCTCTTCAAATTTGCTATTCATTCTGATTTCTCCTTTTGAATAGGAATATATCTATAGGGTTAACAAAAGTTGTACTCTTGTTTCTGATTGTAAAACTAATCACACACATACCTAAACACACATACATATATATAAACATATACATATATATGAATACTGATTCAACTTAGCTCAATATGTAGTGATGTTAGCACAAAGTAGTTAATACAGAGACTACAGTGTGAGGCATACAAAAAAAGGGTAAGGCGGGGTCATCCCCTCAAGGAGCAAAATCCTTTATAGTGAAGTGCCAGAGAACATAGGTTTGATCACCATTACGCATGATGTTAATACACAGACTTGTAATGAAACAGGTTTGGTGGGCATATTAATCCAAAAGCACCAGCCTGGAGAGAAGATGCAACTATTG
Organism: Mirounga leonina; assembly: GCF_011800145.1. NCBI lineage: Eukaryota > Metazoa > Chordata > Mammalia > Carnivora > Phocidae > Mirounga > Mirounga leonina. The sequence goes on from NW_023270314.1 coordinate 27,909,358, forward strand.
TAGGGTAGCAATACTCTGCTAAGAAAGCACTTCCCACACCTTGGCAATATTTTGCTCCAAGAACTCTAGCAGCATTTGGAATACCTAAAAGCAAAACAAAAGCACAACTGAGACAGGAGTTGCCAGGCCTCGATTCTGACACCACTTCTTTTCTGTTGCTGAATCACCTTAAGATGCAGACACTGTGTCCACCAGATGACAAATATGTCTCTGGCAAAGCTTGTAAAATATTTATTAAAAGATTTCAGCAAACAAGTAAGCTTTCGGCAGCTTACAATCTTTATTATGAAAAAGTAGAATGTCATGTGACACATTTAGCAAGAAAAAAGTTCTGCACCGTCACAATCAGACTTTTCTGTGGCAGTAGGAGCTAGGAAGTACATCAGTGTTGGCTTTTTTTTCCCCTGCAGGAATGACTAGTATCCATTTAAATAAACTCTGTTTTTCAACTGACTCACTGGTGATCATAAGAAATTCAGAGGCAGTTGCATGAACAACCATCCGACCACGCCATTAAAAAAAGTTTAACTTTTTCATGCCAAAACCCCCCACTGAAAAGGAGTAAGCGTTTCTATTCCTTGTTTGTTGTTTGTAATGTCTTGCCATCTATTGATAACATTTATTGAGAGGCCCTGTGATGTCAGCCAAGAATTAAACAGAGAAATCTACTCATTAACTCAGGCTGTTGGGATGCTTTCTCAGAAAAAAGACTGATGAAAATTCCAATTCTCCTTAAAATTTTCACAAGTCTTTAAAATATAAAAATGAATCAATGTTAAAATATAAATGCCTGACAGTTAGCTTTTCTTTTCTTTTTTTTTTTTAAAGATTTTATTTATTTGACAGAGAGAGAGACAGGGAGAGAGGGAACACAAGCAGGGGCAGTGGGAGAGGGAGAAGCAGGCTTCCCCGCAGAGCAGGGAGCCCGATGCGGGGCTCGATCCCAGGACCCTGGGATCATGACCTGAGCCGAAGGCAGATGCTTAACGACTGAGCCACCCAGGCGCCCCTAGCTTTTCTGATTGAATGGAAGCACCTGACATTAAAGCTTTTGATTGCCAAGACCTCCATTTCAAAGACATCTCAAATAAACAGACCCCCAGCTATACAACACAGCCAGGCTGCCCCACACATGAAGCTCCTCTTTTAGAAAGCCCTGGGTGACCCACATAACTTGAGTGGCCCTACTTTTCCCTTCCCACTCTTTAGATCTTGCTCTTATATTTTAAATTCACCAATAAAGAGTGAACCCACAAAAACTTAGGCAACCCACTGTCAACCCCAATCTGTGCTCTGTTTTAGCACACCTCGCCATGTGGCCCTGGGCATGCCATGCACCCTCTAGGACATGTAAGTAATAAGCCTTGTGGTTTTTTTTCAAAGTTCCCTGATGGCTGTTGCTGAGGTGTGTCTTGCAATCGTAAGAACCACCAGGGCTGATCCAGTCACAATACTAGCTCAAATACGGGCTCATCACAAGTAATGTGGGACCCAGGTGAGTGCCCCCCCAGGCATTCCTAGCTGACAGCATCACCACAGATAGGCTGAGACTGACACAAAACAATATAATAACAACTTTATTAAAAGTACATCACATAATGTATTGCAATTGTGTAGAATGACCATGTTTTTAGGTCATCCAGGCTAAAGCACTTAGAGGTGACATGTCATGATGTCTGCAACTTCCAAATGGTTCCACAAAAACACAACACACACACACACACACACACAGTACTATCCTTTCATCTTTTTTTTTTTTTTAAAGATTTTATTTATTTATTCATGAGAGACAGAGAGAGAGAGGCAGAGGGAGAAGCAGGCTCCCAAGGAGCAGAGAGCCCGACACGGGACTCGATCCCAGGACCCTGGGATCATGACCTGAGCCGAAGGCAGACGCTTAACGACTGAGCCACCCAGGCACCCCCTCAAGCCTCCCAGATTTTAGTTCCTATCTCACTGGCCTGTCATAAGTCCAAGTGATTCACTCACTCACCTAGGCGACTGTTGCGATACTTGGCCTTCTCAGTTTCTTGACCGCCTCATAGGCAAACAACCCTGCCCTCTACCCTACTATAGCCACTCACTCCCTCAATCGATATCCTGTCCTAGAACGTGCCAACACAGTAACTACAGTCTCTCCATAATCTCTACTTCATCTGCACCCCACCCTCCAATCATCACTCCCTATCTTTTCAGGTTGCTCCTTCTAGCACCCCAACTCCAACAATACTTTGACCCCACCAGGAATTACAAGCCATTGATTCCACTCCCCTCTCAGGTCATCTCCTGCCTTAGCTTAGAGTTCAAAGTCCATTATAGCTTAGACTGAGGTCCACTCTCTTGCACGCACCTCAAGTGTCCTGCCCCCTCCCTCACTTCATCATATTTGCCTGGCAGAACACCCACCCTTATTAAATATAACTCCCTGTCAAACAACTAAACACTTCAGGACATTCCAGAGACAAATGGAAATTTGAAAACTGCCAGGAAACTGGATATTAAGGAATTATTAAAATTTTTGGTATGATAATGGTTTTTTTGCAAGCATCCATATCTCTTAGAAATATGAAATATTTGTGCATAAAATATGATGTCCCGAGTTGCTTCAAAATAATGTGCAAGAGTGGAAGTAGAGAAGTGTACAGATAAAACAAGATCGGCCACTAGTTAATATCTACCGAAGCTGTGTGATGAGTACATGATGGCTCTATTTTGTGTATTTAAAGTCTTCCCTAACAACATATTAAAAACAAAAAATACAATTGTCTCACTACTCTGTGCCTATACCATGCGGCTAAACGTGGCTTTGAAATGAAAAAAACAAAAACACATATCCACACGTCCATACTAAACCATCTCACTTAAAATTCTTCAATCATGAAAAATGGTTTTAGATGATTTGTCACTGTCACTAAGGGAAAAGATTGGTAAATGTCTGAAGTTCTGTATCTCCTTCCCTCCTTACCAAGACTTTTTACTATCTTCCCATTTGCTCAATTTATTCTAAAGCTTTTATGTAATTTATTTAGTTGCTCAGAATAGTTTTTCCTATAGTACTACCATTCATATCTCTCAGATATATTGTATGTCCATCATTTGAAGTAAACCCTTTGATTAATATATTTAACACGTAGATTACTGATTCTAGCTATTGCCTTTGGTATTCCTTGGTACCAGAAAATTGTTAACTATCATTTGCTTATAGTTGTTAAATTAGAAAACAATGTTATAATGGAAACACATCTCTGGCAATTCCACAGCTAATTATTTTAAGGGACAATACTCTAAACCACTCAATAATGTTAGAAAACATTTGTACTTGATTATATTTGCTGAAAACCTGAAACTTGTTTATTCTAACTCCACTAGCCAATCAAAGCAGAAGTCAAAGCAAACACCTTTATTTCTCCGAAGACACTTCCCTCTTCTTATAAAAACAATTGAGAGAACTGTCAGTAGTTTTTATTAGCAGAAAATTAATTGTTTCATAGGTTTTGTAGAACCCCATACTCCCAAGCACTGGCCTTGGTGGAGTATGGTACACACATGTAGGCTCAAAACAAAAACAAAAAATCCCAGCTAAGTAGCCAGGTCATCATACTGAGTTGAACAAAAGAGGTAAAATTAACTGAAAGAACTACCTTACTAAATCAAATTTGGATCTAGTGAAAGTTTTGGTGGGTTCCTCTTTGTCTGGAGTCCTTTACAAAGCATGTAGACATGCGATTTCATATTTCAACAGTCTGAAGTAGTTTTAAGAAGTTAGGATGTGAATATAAGCTGTTCGTTTGGAACAGGACCTCAATGGATAACTTTTCTTTCTCCTCTTTTCCAGTGGTAAAAAGTGTCTCAATTCTAAAGTAATACTACAGACCATATAACTCGATGACATTTTACAATATATTTAGGAAAAAAAGAACCAGTAGCAAACCAGATTACCAAGGAGTTTATTGTTCAAGTTTCTGGCTGGTAAGGAAAAATGGTTAGAGTGTTAAGCCATCTAGCCAGTAGCTGACTAAATCCTCATGTGAAACAGTATGGTTCTATGTTTTTTTTTAAATCCTCTCTCTCAAATTATTATAGCAATGTCTAAAGGGAGACACGTATAGCCTAGGAAGGCAAAGACTGAAAAATAAAGGCAAACAGAGATACCTGGGAAGACACAGAAAAAGGAAGCAGGGTATAGTAGAAAAGTGTCATTTAATACCAAATATGACTTTGGGCTGATTATTTTTTTCTGTGCCCATCTTTTCTCATCTACAAAGTGAGCATAATACTATAAGTGATATTGTTATACAGATTAGAGATATGTGCATAAAAGCTTCTGACATACAATAACAGCTCAATAAATGGGAGCAGCAACTATGAGTCTAATTTCTGTACTCATCTTGATTCCTCAGTTTCAGCAGAATATCTACTCAGTAAAATGCTTTCATATTAACTTTGGTAAATCACTATACTTTCCAGATCCATTGTCTAGAAATTCTTAAATGAACAGGCACACACACTAGCACAGTGTAGTCAGTTACAGAGAGGTGAATCAAAGATAACTTTAAGTGAAAAGAGTATGTTACAAAATTATGCTCACTGTGATTACAATTATTTTAAGATTATGTATGCATGTAGATGGGCAACACAAGGGAACACAGAAAATAAATTATGTGTTAAGTTAGTAGAGTTACAGGACTTTTACTTCTATTTTTAAAAACTGTTATAATGATGGGATATACAGTAAACATAAAAAGGAATCATGGAACCTTAAAAAAAAAAAAAAGAAACACAAAATTCAGATTCTTTCATCAAATGCTCTCGTTTTACCTTGGTCTCTGACTTTATCCCTTATTACTTTCAACTACTGCCCTCTTAGCGGTAGCTACACGATATAGAGTCCCTACATGTCCCTTCTGTGCCTCTGCTTAGATCAGGCCTCCTAAATGCAGTGTTCTAGTCCCATCCTTTCTGCCAATGTAAATCCTATCTGTGTTTCAAGGCTTAATAATGATTCATTTCCTTTTAGAAATCTTTTCTAGGGGCGCTTGGGTGGCTCAGATGGTTAGGCGTCTGCCTTCAGCTCAGGTCATGATCCCAGGGTCCTGGGATCGAGCCCCACATGGGGCTCCTGGCTCAGCCGGGAGTCTGCTTCTCCCTCTCCCTCTGCCTCTCCCACTGCTCATGCTCTCTCTCTCTCTCTGTATCTCTGTGTCTCAAATGAATAAATAAAATCTTTAAAAAAAAAAAAAAAAGAAATCTTTTCTAATTGACCCCACTCCATAGTTACCTTTCCCTTAATCTTCATACCTTCCCCACAACTAGGATCCAACCTGAAGGATATGTGAATCATAAGTCATTTTAAGTTGTGACTTAAGAAGAGTGATTTAGGGCTTCTGAATTACAAAGTAATATTTGGATGGACTATTCCTTCTTATAGATTTATTTTATCGAACTCAAAAAATACTTATAAAGGCTTTTATAGGCTCAGTCAAAATCTTGGTCCTCCTCATTCTTACCCTGTTCCATAATAACAAAATTCCTTAGTCCCTAAATTAACCTGTTACATAGCCTTTATAAAAGCTGAGAAGGAAATAATATATATGACAAGTACCAAGTCTCTAGCATTTTTCACAAGCTTTAGTGAGAAGTGGGCTATCAGTGATAGATGGCATGACAATCACAGGTTACTGGGAGTCAGAATACAGAGATTCAAACACTGAGTCTGCAACTTATGATGTCACGTTAGACAAATTGTTTAACCTAACACTCAAATCCCTTTTAAACAGTAGAGCTAAATTTAAAATTCCTACTTCGCAGGATAGAAATCCAGATAAATAAATCATATATGACTGAATATGTTTGGTAAACTGTAATTTTCATATGTTACTAGTTATTTTCACAGATGGTTAAAAAATTAAAATTTTAAATTAAAGAACATCGAAAACCATGCAGGCCAAGTACTAATAGAAATAAGGTATCAATGTATTAAACATGCAAAAACTGAAGAATAATTTAAACCTATAGAGTGCTATGGACCTTTTTTGGGAACACATTATTACATCAGCCTATTCCTTTATTTCTATGCTTTTTAGACATTTTTGAAAATGCTTTGGTTCATAAAATGATACCTAAGTTTCCACCATCTTTATATGGACTTTAGATTTAAGCATCTAAAAGCCTTAAGTAAGACTATTGGTAGCTTAATATGAGAGGAAAAGGGAAGCTCAAATAAAAGGAAGTAACTTTTCTAAGATGAATGGGGAATCAGCTAGGAAAAATTTCCATCTTAAGCATAAACTTACATTGACTTTATGTATTGTAGAATTTCAAATTTCTTATGCATTTTCACCTTTTAAATGAGTATCTTTTGACTTTCAATAAAATAGAAGTTTTTATTTAAAAGGCAAGTTGAGTGTGTTTCCTGTTGGCATTTTCACCAACATATTATATGACAACTATCCAAAATAATTTATCTACTTTAGCTTCATGTTCCATTCCATATCCTGTTCCTTAATAGCCTTAAATTTAAGTCAACTAATAGCTCCAACAATGTAAGTCAGACAAATTTTATGAATGAACAAGAAAAGTAAACTTGGGTTTAGAGATGATTATTACTGGATCACCAACAAACAGATTTTAAGTTTTATAGTTTTTATATACTGGAAAGCCTCTGATTTTACCTTCCTACAGGTATGTGTCAGCTTTCATTTGGCCCCAAAATGAAAGCAGTTATCCATGTAATTCCCCTAGTGCCTCATCAGGGGTAATGTAATATTATTGTTGCAAATTTGTTAAAACACTTCGCTTTTCTTTTATAACCAATATAAAAAAATGGCTTCCTAAGTGACATTAACTCCAAGCTCTGGTTCGGTGCCAAATGGAGTTAGCTCACCTGCCAATTATGTCTTGATGTAGTAACTACAAGGGGCATTGAAATAAGGTAGTATAAAACCCAATCAGCCAGAGAGAAGGGCACCAGCAGGAAAGGGCAGGTAAATCTCTTTCCTCAAGTTAAATTGACCTGGTTGCCACGTCTGCTAATCAATCCTAAATACACAGTTCCCAGACAGGAAACCATTTCATTTGTCATTTATCGAAGGAGGCTCCCCCTGGCTGGGTTCCAAGTCAACAGGAATTCACAAATCTCTCTCCCGGAACTGTGTTTCCTGGTTCAGGCTGGTTCTGAATAGAATCAGATCCTGTAGCTAAGTAATCAGTAAGCTAAACAATCATGGAGACCAGAGGCTTATCAAAGCAAAGTTGTGATGACCTACTCTTAGCTCTTTATTCTTTTCAAAATGAGTCAATAATATCTGATATGATTAATAATCCAGGTCAAAGGGCATGCCCAGATGGTTCAGAAAGAGTAGAAGCCAATTACCTAAAAATATTTCCAGAAGAATTAGAGCTTAATTTAAGTTTGAGAGAACTGGTTGGATTTAGAGAAGTATAAAGATATAGAAGAACATATTAGGATAGAAAAGGGGCATTAACAATTATATGGAAGAGGAAATGTAAATGTTAAGTCTTCAGACAAGTAATCTGGCTGAAGTAAACATGTATTTAAGAAAAGCAGAAGATATGACATTAAGTTTCTAGCTATAAAACCTGAAAGGGAAAACTCAGGATTCGGGACAAAGCATGGGTAGATAGATTAGCAGATGAATTATCTATCTTAAAAGTACTTTTTGGTTATGATGATTTAGTGGACCATTCTACATTTTGCAAATGATAAAAGTAGGTGTCAGCAACTTTTGCGAGGCTTTATCCTACATCTTCGTTAATTCACCCCATCTTCAATTCCACTGGAGGACTGAGGCTATCTACACTTCCTCTATCTCTTGTTTTCTGTGGCATGAAGTGACCAAACTAAGTTTATGAACAGAGACATGGCTGAATATGAGCACAGACAGGCAAGAAAATAGATGGAGGGCTGGGAGGAAGAGTGGGGTAGGTTCTCTGTATTCATGAACACTTCCTCTCACATTTCAGATCTAGGTATATTTTACAAAGAAGCAGAGTAGACAGTCTTAAATCCCCAAACATCAACCTAGCTGCTTGTCTTTCCACCACTTTACTGAATTTGGTCCTCAGGGCTTTTCTATTTTCAAAAAAGTCCCTTATAAAATACAAATACCTCCCCAGAAAGGAGTTATGGTTTCAGTATTAGTTAACACCTTAATATCTGATAGTTAAAACAGCTGCAGTGTTCAAAAACATTAGAATATACTTCTCCCCCCAAAAGATTCTATAATCAAATACACCTGAGAAACAGCACAGTATAGCTTCCTCTTGTAGCTTTGCGGTGCACATCAGCACTGGAAAAGCACTTAAGAAGTCCAGTAGTAAAAGGTTTTCAAATCTCTTTAATTACCAAACCCTATTTCCCCTACAGAACACATATTAATATATTTTAAGATACGAGTATTTTTTAGAACATAGTTTGAAAAACACAAAATTAAAACAAGTCAATGACTAATAATAAGGCACAGAAGAGACAATTCGGGCAGGTGCCATTAGGAAGGATGACAGGAGGTAGGAAAGCAAAAATAGATCTTTTCTACTTCATAACTTTGTTCAAAAACATCATGTTATTTGTTGCAGGTTCTTGGTTTAAGAGACAGACCCTAAAGTAAGGATGCATGATCTATTCTATAATTATTTATCCCTTTCCGAACACTATCAACCTCAGGCCCATTCCTAGAACATGAGTTCTCTGTACCACCCATTCCCACACTGTGACCAAAAGGACTTGAATGAAGCAGAAAGTTAAATATACCATAGGACTTCTAAGTTTCTCCCTACTATATAGAGCAGTTAAGAGTCAGGAATTAAAGAACCTGGGAGTGGCTGACCATCTTCATAAGTGATCCTTCTTGTGCCATTGTGATCAAAGGCAACTTAACTTACCAGCTCTGCAACTCAGCAAAAGCTTGTTTCATTTTCTTAATGGAAGCATCCATCTCTTCTTTAACTACAACTCGATACCGTGCAAGAGACACTGTGCAGCGCTGGAGGTCTTTCACAGATTTTTCAATATTGGAACCTTGGGGAAAAAAGCCCCAAGAATTAATATAAAAAAGGAGCACAGGTAACTTGAAAGGTGGATATGAACACCCATGCATGTAATGTAACACATGTCACGTGGACCAAGAAAGTTCCCTAAGTGGCCACCCTCCTCGACAAAAAATTGATGTTTTCATAGATTAAAAAAAGAGAGGCGGGGCACCTGGGTGGCTCAGTTGGTTAAGCAACTGCCTTCGGCTCAGGTCATGATCCTGGAGTCCCAGGACTGAGTCCCACATTGGGCTCCCTGCTCAGCAGGGAGTCTCCTTCTCCCTCTGACCCTCCCCCCTCTCATGCTCTTTCTCTCTCAAATAAATAAAATCTTAAAAAAAAAAAAAGGTATCCTGGCCAAGATGGAGTAATAGGAATTGGATTTATCCTCCTGTCTTAAACAACTAAACACATACACACAGACAAAACATATGAAACTGGATTTTCATAAAACAGACATTAGGCAGTACTTTTTCCCTGAGAAAACAGAAACAAAGTGAGGCCTATAATTGCCCCAACTTACTGCCACAAGAGTTTCCAGGCTGCAGTGCAAGGAGGAGAAATCCTAATCCTGAATTGAGGGGACAGAGTTGAGAAGTGGGAAGGCCAAGGTGGCGAGAATTCTAAGGGCAGAATACTGGAGAGGAGAGAGCTATACAAAGATGAGAAAATTGTACAGGGATCTACAGAGAATTCTGAATGCATCGGCGTGAGGAAACTACTGAGACAGGAAAAAGAACCAGTGGAAAGGAACAGGTAGAACAATCACCAGACCTCACCCAGACCACAAATAGTTCATGTTCACACCAGCCAGAATGGGGCACCAGTAGGGCACTTGGAAGGGTACAGCCTCAGTAATGAGGCAAAATTATCTCTAAAGGCTGCTCTAGTTCTACCTAACAGCGCTTAAAAGCAAGCCTCAAAGTGTTACCAAATAACAGTCCAGAACAAATCATAAGAATACTTAAAATAGGGTGCCTAGGTGGCTCAATGGGTTAAGCATCTGGCTTTGGTTCAGGTCATGATCTCAGGGTCCTGGGATGGAGCCCTGAGTTGGGCTTCCTGATCAGCGGGGAGTCTGCTTCTCCCTCTCCCTCTGCTGCTCCCACTGCTTGTGCGCTCTCTCTCTCAAATAAATAAATAAAATCTTAAAAAAAAAAAAAGAATACCTGAATAAAACACAAAAATATCTAGGAATCATGGGGTGCCTGGGTGGCTCAATCATTAAGCATCTGCCTTCAGCTCAGGTCATGATCCCAGGGTCCTGGGATTGAGCCCTGCATCAGGCTCCCTGCTCTGCAGGGAGTTTGCTTCTCCCCCTCCAACTCCCCCTGCTTGTGTTCCTTCCCTCTCTCGCTGTGTCTCTGTCAAATAAATAAATAAAATCTTAAAAAACATATATCTAGCAATCAACAAAGAAAAATTCACATGTCTGGTATTCAAGAAAAAATTACCAGGCATACAAAGAGGCAGACAAATATGACCCATAGTGAAGAGAAAAATCAACTAACAGAAGCAGATGCAGAAATGTCACAGATGTAGTAGAATCAAGTAAATAAGGACATCAAAACAGCTAATATAATCAGATATCATATGTTCAAGAAGGTAGAGGAAAGCATAAACATGTTAAGGACAGACATGGATGATACTTTAAAAAACCCCTACTGAACCTCTAGAGATGAAAAAAAGACAATGTCTCAGATGAAAAATACACTGGATGGGACTGACAGCAGATTAGAAACTGTTGGAAAAAAAAAAAGATTAATGAATTTGAAGATAGCAACTTCAAAAACTTTTCAAAATGAAACAAAACATAGAAAAAAGGCTAAAAAATAAGTATTTGAATAGGTACCAAAGTTTCAAAACTCTCTAAGTGACAGGATTCAGTAGAATATAATTCACCATATAGACACTACAAAATTAGTAAAATTCTCTCTCTGTAGTACAGTTTGAAGAATTATATGTGGATAAGCCAACTCTGTAGATAAAGATGAAATATATTTACCTACCCATCACATTCTAACCAGTTTCTAAGAGTTCTACTGACCTCTCTATATTCACCAATGTCAAAGTTATATATACAGTTGATAGGTGGAATCATGGATCTAAGAAGTTTATAATGTGCCAAGATACAGATTTTCAACCTTTTATTTAAATTCCTCTTGATTTATTTCCAAATCTACTTAAAAGCTTTCAAGCAGCATCCTTTTCTTTTTGTATGACTGAATATTTTTGATGTGCTTTTCTGCACCAAGCTGAGGGTTATGTTAGATTTAAAAGGAAAGCTTCACTAAATTTAGCTCATGTGGAATAAATAATTCAATAAAGCGCTACAGGTTACAAGTGTCTTACATTTCTATGTTTCATTTGTTTAGTGGAGTGGACCACCTTGCTTAGATGTATGACACTCTATCATCTCTACCTGTTTAATTATTGGCTGATTATTTAAATGATTATTACAGTTTAAAGAAAAAAGGCAAAGAGCTACCACCAGTCAATGCTGAGTACTTACTTAAGAGGAAACGATCTTGTTTAAAGCTAAAGTCTGACAGAGATTACTAAGAGCACGAAGTTGTGAAGAGAAATGCAAATATTTTTTTTAAAATGTCATGTCAGAGATGGCAGATCTTTTTACTGTTAAGTCAACTAGGAGATAAAAATGAAGGAAACGGTACAAAAATGTTGTAGTAAAGCAAATAAAAGAAATAAGTTAATGTTAGCAGAAAAGTCATCCTGACCAGTAGTTTGACTTTCATTCACTAAAAGGATCCCTGTCATTGTAACAAGACTGTACAACATCTAAAATAGTATCAAACTCCAACTGTGCCCATGGAGTTACAGAGGGGTAGTTACTGCCTTAAAAACAGAAAACGTATTACCTGCTACCATTTTGAGACCTTATCTATGGGAACAAGGAGATAATCTGCCCTCGCTAGCCAAAACCAGATTTTTTTTGTTTTCTCTCAAAGGTAGTCTTCTGATTTACCTAGCTTTTTGTTGGTGGAGGAGAGTGGAACATCTTCCATCCCCAGATTTGAAAACTGAGGTGCTGTGGTAGGTCTTGAAAGAGTTTTGGCAGCATTCCTATTTTGTTGAGAATTCTGAGTAGACTGCATAGTCAAAGACTTGGGCTCAAAATCAGAGATGCCATTCTCCAGCATGGACCCTGTCAAAGAAAGAGGCCAGTATTTTTAGAGTAAAATTTAGGGTATATCAATCAAGCAGTCTTAAGTATAAACAAATAAGGAAGGTAAAAATGTTTTAGGCAAAACTATGCCTCTTAAAGGCTATGAACAAAAACAACTGACAAAACAGAACAAAGAACAGAAGCAGTTGGACGAGGCTACAAGTAGCATCTGGCTCAGCCCTAAGCTGCATCCTGAATGAAGATGACACATCGCTAGATAAGCTAGCTTGTTCCCTGTATCTTGGTAGCTCTGGGCACAAGGAAGCGAAGAGAGTCAATAGCACTAATTTCTGATAGCTTCTGTAAGTTATGTTGAGGAAAAAAGAGTTTTACACTGTTCCAGGGAACGAAGAATTTAGAAAGTTTTAGGAAAAGGGCAAAGAGGAAATAAGAAGAGAGCCAGCTCAGAAAAAAAAGGAAGCCACTATCTTTGGTTTGGTTGAGGTCAGCACAGGTGCTGTATCTTTCTCTAAGTCTTTTCGTATGAGCAAACTAATCAGTAAAAGAACATCTAAGAAGTACGGAATAATTCTTAAATTGTCATTACATTAATAAGGCTAGCAGCAACAGAGCAAGGAGCAATGGATTAACAAATAAGTAATTAAAAAACCAATTTAAAAAGAGATATTCCTGGGGTGCCTGGGTGGCATAATTGGTTAAGGATCTGATCCTTGGTTCCAGCTCAGGGCCTGATCTCAGGGCTGTGAGATCGAGCCCCATGTTGGGCTCCACACACAGCACGAAGTCTGCTTAGGTTTCTCTTTCTCTCTCCCTCTGCCCGTCTTCTATGTGTGTACTCCCTCTCTCTCAAATAAATAAATCTTTAAAAAAAAAAGAGAGAGATATTCCCAATATCTTCCCAACATTCATCAAAATAGTTAATAAAAAATGTGCAACATATGTGAATTTACAACACTAATCTTAAATCTTTACTAGAAAACAAATGTAGGACTATAAAAACCAACAATCTACTTCTCATGAAAGCCATGGGATTGCAGTTATTATATATTCCTCACTGTACTGAGTCTTAGAATAACGCCATCGACGTCATCTCATCATCATCATTTTCTTAGTAAGTACACAATTTAAAAAATCTTAAGGTCACCTTCTGTAATCTCTAACTACTAAGGGATTATTAAGTTAGAAGATTTCCACAAGACTGACTTAAATTAAAATTAAAATATGAGACAATGTAATAAAAACTATATTTTTCTTGGCCTTTGATAATTACAGTTGACCCTGAAACAACATGGGCGTTGGGGCACTGACCCTCCCTGCCCCCCACAGTTGAAAATCTGTATATAACTTTGACTCTCCCAAAACTTAATAGTCTACTGTTGACCAGAAGCCTTACCAGTAACATAAACAGTTGATAAACACATATTTTATACTTTATATGTATTATATCCTATAGTCTTACAATAAAGTAAGCTACAAAAAAGATGTTATTTAGAAAATCATCAGGAAGAGAAAATATATTTACAGTACTGTATTTTTTGAAAAAAAAAAAAAAAAATCCACATATAGGTGAACCCACACAGTCCAAACCATGTTGTTCAAGAATCAACTGTACAAAATGAGACTCTTTCACATAAAAGGCAACAAAAACTAAAAAGTAAAAGACTAAAACTAAATGTAATTTACTGATTGCTTTCTCAACCAGGAAGCCCTTGTATTTTTCAACAGAAGGCAACTTTTCAAAGACCTGTTAATAAACTCACCTGTTCTATCCAGCATATGTGGTGTGGCAGACTCAGGCTCTTCCAATTCTCTGGCATCTATTGAAAGTATCTCCATACCCTCACTGAGAGAGTCCACAGACTCGGTATCATTGATGGCACCGTTGACATGGTAACCATTAATACCACCTTTCTCTGAAGAAGGTACAGACTGTTCCTCTTGAATGGATACTAATTTACTGGAATCTGGAATACTGTTACTTGGTTCTGCTGCAGGCTTGGGTTTGCTTTTCTTCTTTTTGTTCTAATGATTATTAAAGATTTGAAAAAAAGAAAAGAAAATGAAGACCCCCACAATCCAGAGAGATAACTCTAGTTACCAAAGATAATCAATGTTACCAATTTCTCATATGCTCTTCCAGAAATTGAACACATTTTTGTATATGTTGAGCTACTGACTAAAATAACTATGTTAAATGCTTTGGATGAACTCAAACACATAAATACAAAAATTTTAGCATGGTAAAACTTACCATAAGCAAAATCAAAACATAAATTTTAAAATGTGAAAAAATATGTCCAACCTATATACAAAAAACTAAATTTATACAGAGTTCTAACAAAAAAACAAAGAAAACAATAACCCAACAGAAAAAAATGGTCTAGGATAGAAACATACGGAATGAAGTGCAACCTCAGTCTAATAAGAGACATAAATTAAAACTGCACTACAGAGGATTCTGGGAAGATGACAGAGGAGGAAGCACCAGTAATCTGTCTCCCTAGACAACAATCACACTGGCAGAATCTGTCTGATATAACTATTTTGGAATTCTGGAGTCTACTGAAGGCTTGCAATTTGCAGGTGAAGACCTGGATAGTAAATTGTGGTTAATTTCAGTTAGTATCAGTTCTTAGTATAGAAACAGTTACCCTAGGGGACAAGCAGCTGAGCACCTGTTCTTGCAGCAGCTTGCAGAAATTATGGGAGCCAGGGTAGAGAAAAAGAACCCCGTCCTCCAAATACTGGGGATCTAGGCTCTGATCACTGACTACCGCTTTTGATCACAGAGGTGCAGACAAAGAGGCAGGCAGCTACTGCTGGACCTCCTCCCATTGTTGCAAGCCCCACCCTCTTGGGCTGAGTGACCGCCTGGGGAATACAAAGAGCAGTGCCCCAGAAAATTAACAATAACAAAAAATAAGCAAACCCTGAGGAAGGGGGAGAATCTGATTTCCAAAGTTACCACATTGTCAGATTCAAATGTCCAGTTTTCCTTCTTTTTTTTTTTTTTAAAGATTTTATTTATTTATTAGAGAGAGAGAGAGAGATAGCTAGAGCAGGAACACAAGCAGGGGGAGTGGGAGAGGGAGAAGCAGGCCTCCCGCGGAGCAGGGAGCCCAACGCGGGGCTCGATCCCAGAACCCCGGGGCCACGACCCGAGCCGAAGGCAGACGCCTAACGACTGAGCCACCCAGGCGCCCCTCAAATGTCCAGTTTTCAACAAAAAAATCCCAAGGCACAAAAACCACACAAAAAACAAGTATGGCCTATTTAAAGGAAAAAAAAAAATCAACAGAAACTGCCACTGAAAAAGATCTCCTGGCAGATACATTAAGGACTAAAATAACTGTCTTACTCTTAACTACAGAGAACAAACTGCTGGTCACCAGAGGGAAGGTGGGTGAGATAGGGGATTGGGATGAAGGAGAGCACTTGTGATGAGAGCATTGAGAGTTGTAGGGAAGTGTCGAATCACTATATGGTAACTAACTGGAATTTAATTGAAAAAAGAAAATAACTCTTAAAGTTGCTCAAAAAACTACAAGAAGATGGTGGAGAAAATCAAGAAAACAAAGTATGAACAAAATGGAAATATCAATAAAGAGATAGATAACCCAAAAGAAATTAATAAAGAAATACTGGAGCTGAAAAGTAGTATAACTGAAATTTTAAAATTCACTAAAGGGATTCAAAGGCAGATTTCAGCAGACAAAAGACAAAAATCAGTGAACTTGAAGATTGGAGAATGGAAATTGTCAAGTCTGAGGAACAGAAATAAAAAATATGGGAGGAAAGTGAACAGAGGGGGGCCTGGCTGGCTCAATCTTTAGAGCATGTGACGCTCAACCTCAGGGTTGTGAGTTCAAGCCTGAATCACATGGAAGAGACTGTATGGTACTCTACGTACACAGCTGTGTTTCGGTGTCACTTAAGACTTTTTTAAACCAGGTGAAGTGAAGTGGCATAGGTAAATCTTTTCTTTCAAATATTTTTGCAGGGCCTAAATTTTTTTAATAATACAAATGCCAATATCATGGTTTTAAATTTAATTCATTTTTACCTTTTTCTTGCCTGTTACTGTCCATTCTTTGAGTACGTCACTGGCACTACCTGTAAAAGAAACCAATTACAGATTTTCTCTCCTACCACATGCATGGTCAACCAGGAATTAGTGTCCCTGTATTTTGTAATTGCTGGACAATTTCCAAAGTTCCTAATAGGGAAAGGTTAAGGTTCAAGGCTCAGCTAATGTAGTAAGACAATCACACTATACTTATGGAATACCTGTCCATTTAGATCCCCGTTCTCCATGTAATTTCCTTAGTAAGTCCTCCTAAGAAGAGAGTAATGTAGCCTGAACACTTTGAAGATTATTTTATTTATATAGTTTAGACCAAATACAAAGATAACTGGTTTCACCCCAAATATGCCATCCCCTCCCCTCTAGAAGATCACATACCACCTTGGCTATGTTGTTTTAGAGAGAGCTATACACTACCCTAGACCCAAATACTAACATTATAAAGAAAACATGATGATAAAGAAAAACCTTACAGTATTTGGGTCTGTTTCTTATACACGGACAAATTCAGAAGAACAGAAACAGGAAGACCCAATCTGGTGCTGCTGTTCAATGAAGCAATAGCTTCAGGCAAAGTTTTTCCCAAACAAGTTATGTAGAAAGAAGTTTATAAAACATTCCTCAACTCTATAAACTGAAAGCTTGGCTAAACACACCATTCTTCTATATGTTAGATAAGGAAACTGAAACCCTAAACATTTGAGTCACTTGCAGGAACCAAACTAAATGGTATAGGAGCCTGGAAGAGAATGCTGAATCCCTGAATTTGTCATTTGTTGCTGGGCCGCTGGATCACCGGTTTGTCACTAGGAGTTTCTTAAATTCTTATTCAACCCAATTCCAATCAAGTCCCTTATACCACTAGCGACACAATTTGTTCTTAAAACCAATAGAGAACATTTTGAATAAAATGGTGGAGTTTTCTCAGCTTGTGTCTTATTCTAAGATATCATACAGCTTATGAATGAATTACTTCTAGGGCTGAAAGAGATATCTTTAAGAGGTATCTTTAAAAAAAAAAAAAATGCCACGTCATCATGGGGTCTGCTATATCATCTATGAAACACCAGATTGCTGAATGAATGTTATAAAAGTCTGAAGCAACTTCTATTTGAACAAACACATATTTAAAAACCGAACAAGGATTACCTTCCATGAAAGCTTGTACTGTTTTGTCCACACAATTATCAAAGTGCTGTAAAACCAGGATGATTTCATTATTGCTCTTATTGGGAACTATTGCACGCACCGCATTTATCTGGAAAAGACGACAGGATCATTTAATTCTAGCATCAGTTCGTCAGTTGGCAACTGACATCTATGATAGAGAGTAATGGAAAAAATGGTATGTATCACTCTTTAATGTCAGTGAGAGTCCATACAACCATCTCACTGGGAATGATTAATACACGAGTGATAACAGCACATAAAAAATTAATTTCAAAACTTAGAAAAGCAGAACATTTCTAGAAATAGAAGGTATGTGCTAGATTTTATTTCAAGAAAGGGTGGTTTAATTAAGTATCAGGTAGTAATTTAGCATCAATATTTCCTCATCTTAGCCTACTGAGAAAGGTAGAAAGTTTAATGAAGCACCAACATTAACAACTTACACTTTTCAGTAGTATTTTTCAAATCATTTTTACGTCAAAAAAACCATTTTTACTTCATAACATTTAATTGTAATATAACACTATAAGTTATTATAAACTGTTTCAGGCATACAAAACATAATGAACACTCACTACATGATAGTTGGTTTAATACAATAAAATAGATGGCAGCTGAAGCCCCCATAAAGTCCCTCATAAATCCCATCCCCCTTCTCTTCACAGAGATTTCTGCCTTGAATTTGGTATTATCTTGATACATGTTTTTGCACTATTATGATGTATATATCCATAGGTAATATATACTATTGTTTTGCCTTACATAAATATCATTATCATACTTACCTGTATTCAATTTGCTTTTTTCACATAACATCGTTTTTTTAGATTTTTTTGTGCGTTGATAAATGCATCTCTTATTTATTTTAACTGCTACATAACATTTCCATGGTATGAAAATAGCCAATTTATTCATTCTCCTGTTGATGGCCACTTACATTGTTTCCAATGTTTGGCTACTATGAAAAATGCTGGAATGAATACTCCTATGCTTACTTGCTGCTGAATCTTCAGTGCTTAAAACAACTTTATCACATTGTAAGCAATTAAAAAAGAAAAAAATCACATCTTCTGTGAAGAGTGAGAGAATGTCTCCCTTGTGTATAAGCCCTAGAATTCTTGAATATTAGGGCATCTACAAATTCATTACATAACACCAAGTTGTTCTTTAAAATAGATATGCCAAGGAGCGCCTGGTGGCTCAGTTGGTTGAGTTGGAGGACCCTTGATTTCAGATGGGGATATGGTCTCAGGTCGTGGGATCTAGCCTCCCCCAGCAGGCTTCGCACTCAGTGGGGAGTCTGCTGGAGGTTCTCTCTCTCCCTCTCTCTGTGCCTCTCCCCCTGTTTGTGCATGCTCTAAAATAAAATAAATCTTTAAAAAACATTTTTTAGGGGCGCCTGGGTGGCTCAGTCGTTAAGCGTCTGCCTTCGGCTCAGGTCATGATCCCAGGGTCCTGAGATTGAGCCCCACATCGGGCTCCCCGCTCTGCGGGAAGCCTGCTTCTCCCTCTCCCGCTCCCCCTGCTTGTGTTCCCTCTCTCGCTGTGTCTCTCTCTGTCAAATAAATAAAATCTTAAAAAAAAAAAAATTTTTTTTAGATAAAATAAAATAGATATGCCAATTTTGCTGGATTTATTCCTAAGGTTTTTTTTTTTAATTCAAGTATAATTAACATACAGCATTATATTAATTACAATATAATGATTCAACAATTCTATACATTTCTTAGTGCTCATGAAGATAAGTGTACTCTTAATACTTTTTATTTATTTCACCCATTCTCCCCCCACCCACCTCTGCTCTGGGTGATTTGAGAATAACTACATGTTCTGTTTTCATTTTTGTATATCAATTTAATATCCAGCAATCTTGATGAATTCTTGTAATTTCTTGCTTTCTTCGTTTTTCTATGTAGATAGAAAATAACTGTATTGTCTATAAATAACAACAGTTTTTTTCTTCCTTTCCAGTCCTTAAAAATTTCATTTCTTGTCTCACTGCATAATGTGAAATTAACTATTTCTCCTGGCTCTTTTTGGTAGGGAGTAGTACTTAGAAACCAAGATCTAGGAGCTGGGTGTGTTTATTGTTATTGGGGAGTCATTATTTCTAGGTTTCTTCAGTGGATAGAGCTAGGAGATTTTGTTTTTTACAACATGAGTTCATAATAACATCTTCAATTCAAATATAACATTAAAAGGTTTTGAACATGTATTTCTTTTCTGTACACTACAAGTTTTTATTAATTTGCTTTATTCTATAATATTCAAAAAGTATTACTAATATACTACAACATAATATTACTAATGATAAAACACTGAATACAACTAAAGATTTGCAATTCTTTTTGTCTTTTAAAATATCCCTCTAAACACATACAGAAGAATATTGTGTTCAAAAGTCAGTGGGAAGATTTGTTCTACTTCACGCTTTCCCTGAAGGTGAAATATTTTTAGGATCTCAACTTTATATAAGACCTTAGCCCCAGGGGCGCCTGGGTGGCTCAGTTGGTTAAGCGTCTGCCTTCAGCTCAGGTCATGATCCCATCGTCCTGGGATCAAGCCCCGCATCAGGGAGCCCGCTTCTCCCTCTCCCTCTGCCTGCCTGCCTACTTGTGATCTCTCTCTCTCTGTCAAATAAATAAAAAAAACTTTTATTTTTTTATTTTATTTTTTTATTTATTTGACAGAGAGACAGATAGCAAGCGCAGGAACACAAGCAGAGGGAGTGAGAGAGGGAGAAGCAGGCCTCCTGCCCAGCAGGGAGCCCGATTGGGACTCGATCCCAGGACCCTGGGATCATGACCTGAGCCAAAGGCAGGCGCTTAACGACTGAGCCACCCAGGCGCCCCTAAATAAAAAAAATCTTAAAAAAAAAAAAAAAAAAGACCTTAGTCCCAAATCCTAACCCAGGACAAGCCTTGGGCTTAGAGCCCTGTGTGGTAAAAGCCAATTTTTATTGAGACTGGCAAAACACATCAGAGTTACCTAGCTCAGGCTTACCATTCTGGTTTTTAGTGCCCTCTATATTTTTAGTTCCTACGGATATCCTTTACTTTTTGTGTCACAGTATGCATTTTAAATGATATATGTTATTTTTCATTCTGTATTTCTAGGTATTTTATAACAGGAATGTTTCCAGGTTCTTTAATTAGCCATACTGCTTAAAAAGGAAGTTCTTCTATATATGAAGAGAAATAAAGTATGTTGTCTAAGTAATAAGCAGAGTCTGTATTAGAACCTAAGTCTTTTTTTTTTTTTTTAAGATTTTATTTATTTTTTTGACAGAGAGAGACACAGCGAGAGAGGGAACACAAGCAGGGGGAGTGGGAGAGGGAGAAGCAGGCTTCCCACTGAGCAAGGAGCCCAATGTGGGGCTCGATCCCAGGACCCTGGGAACATGACCTGAGCCGAAGGCAGATACTTAACAACTGAACCACCCAGGCACCCAGAATCTAAGTCTTCTTTAGTACACTTACTTTTATATCATTCTACCCTTTTTTTGTTTCAGGCTTACCGAACAATGATAAGGTTTAAAACCATACAAAGTGGGAAGGTATATAATGTATAATCCAAAGAGGGCTAATTTGTAATATGCATTTTTGAGATGAGCAAAAAACTTAGTACTGATCACTACAAAGTAGACTTTAGGCAAAACTTACAAACTCAATGATAAAAGTAAGATTCTGATAACTTAAAATGTGAAAGTGTTTATATTATTCAACCAATATATCTGTGACTCCATAATCAATAATATACTTTTCTTAATAAAACAGAGAAAGCACATAAAGCTTTTACGTTTTTCTCAATAAAACTCATTAAGGGTTACATTACTAAAAACACCTGGTTTTCTTTCAGAGGAATATTACTTGGAAGATCTATTTCTCTTCTTGCTCTGAACTCTCCAAACGAATGGAAAGATCCTACTCAGTTTATTCCTTAAAGAACGTTGCCAAATGAGATACACACTTAGCCACATATATATTATGTTATAATATTAACTAATATTTATGATATTAGTTATGCAAACAAAATGATATTTCACTTTCTTAATGAGTTTGTGTAGCCACTGATTGTATCAGCATCTAAATTTTACTGACATTCAAGCTTACTATCCATAGTAACTAGTCATACCTTCTCTTTCATGTTCTCAAAAGCTCCTCCCTGGGCCAATACAGTATTGGACTGCAAATCAAAAATGAATCCTGATGTATCTGCAAGAATAAGAATGAAAAAATATATTCAACACGATCTAAAACTAACATGTGATCCATTCCCCAAATGGAAGGGCCATACCAGCTGCTTTCCTCTCATAAACAGTGAACAACTTAGTTGCTATTTTGTAAATTCTATCCTATATATAACTGATAACTACACTTGTGTTAAAATTATAAAATTTGATTTTAATAGAAACTGTCACAAGCTACAGAAAGACACTAAATACATCAACGATATTAGACTGTCCAGTAATCCTTGACATCTTTGTTAACTATCCTAATTTAAAAGGCCCTTTAGAAATGTTGCAAGTAAATAGTTCCCCAAGGTAAAATTTAACACTAATGAATCTGAAAATGTGAATATGAGCTTCTGTACCATAATAATAACACATGAAACTAATTTCCATCTTCTAGACTGCACCACACACGTTCTTAGACTATCAAAATACCTGAATACATTCATGTTTGTATCCCCAACATAATGCTCGACAAAGCAATGTACCTGAGCTTACACTACAAGCATAGCACGGGAAAACTGCAATGCGATTGATTACAAAAAGGAGTTTGGCTTTCTTATGCTTATAAAGAAAAGGCTATCTGTAAATTTAATCAATTTCTTTAACTGTGACTACGTAATCCATAAATTACCTCAGCTTTAACAGTTGACAACTTTGTTTTAATCTAATGAGATGCAATGGCAGGAAATGGTTAGAGTACTTCTCAAATTCTGATGTGGATACTTGTCATCTGGGCAATCTCAGGTTAAAATGCAGGTTCTGATTCAGTAGTTTGGCTTGTGGCCGGAGATTTGTACTCTCCAGTGGTATTGACATTGCTGATCCATGCACCATACTTGGGAATAGCTTGGGGGTTAGAATTTCAGCAAAGCAAGCAAAAGGAGAAATTTTAAGAAAAGAGGTTGCTATGGTTTAAATGTCTGTTTGCCCACCCCCTACTCCCGCCTGCCATCACCCAGCACTAAATTCGTATGTTGAAATCCTTAAGTTTTAGTGTTACATAATGGTATTAGGAGCGGGACCTTTGAGAGGTGAATAGGTCATGAGACTGGAGTCTTCATGATGAGATTAGTGCTCTTATAAAAGAGACCTCATAGAGTTCTCCAGCCCCTGCCACTGGGGGAGGATGCAATGAGAAGTACTCTGCAACCCAGAAGAGGGCCCTCACCTGACTATGCTAGCACTCTGATCTCAGACTTCCAGCCTCGCAAACTGTGAGAAATAAATTTCTGTTGTTTATAAGCTACCCAGTCTGTTATGGCGCTAGAACAGAATAAAACAGGGGTATAAAAAATGCAGTATTATTCTAGTACACTTTCCAAATTCTTTTGCTACTATTATAGATGTGTTTTAATTAAAGCCTCTTTTCAGGGATAAAAGGTACAGCATAGGGAATATAGTCAATGGTATTGTAATAATGTTGCATGGTGACTGATGGTGGCTACACTTGTGATGAGAACAGCATAATGTATAGAGTTGTCAAATCACTATGTTGTACACCTGAAACTAATGTAACATGTGTGTCAGCTATACTTCAATCAAAAAATAATAAATAAAGACTCTTTTACAGCTTAATCCTGGGTTTTCAAATACTTCCTAGTTCCTATGGAAGACTGGTAGTTCATAAGTTAGAATGGTAACAGCATTTTGGTACTAAAAGTGCTAAAGAGGATATGAATAGAGTCAATGTCATTCCAAGAAAAACTGTGATTGCCAATTGCCAATATAACCATGAATTAATTTTTTTTTAAAGATTTTATTTATTTGAGAGAGAGCAGAGAGAGAGCACGAGCAGGGGGAGGGACAGAGGGAGAAGCAGACTCCCCATTGGGCGGAGAGCTGCGATCACAGGATGCTGGGGATCATGACCTGAGCCAAAGGTAGATGCTTAACTGACTGAGCCACCCAGGTACCCCAAAACTGTGAATTTAGATTTAACCTCTGTAATACTGGCAATTTTCAGACTGTTACCTAAATTAAAAATTGGCTGCACTTAAGACAAACTCAGTATTTAAGTCTGAGTTTTCCAGATGACTACATAAAATGGTTAACTCTCAATTAACCTTTATTAACTGAAAAAAGACACAGTTTTGAAAATCCTATATAGTCAAAATATTATCCAGCAACCTACTCAGTTGCTATAGGTTAGCCAAATGATTTAACTTGGATGTTATAAGTACTCTCCCCTAAAGACAAATTAATGAGCAATGAGATGATACAAAAGGATGTCAATAATCTTATTAAAGAATCTAGCTTCTAAAATAATTTGTTACCTACATTGTTTTAAAAGTTGCTAATGCAACGGAAAAGCTATTTCATAATACCTAAGACAAATTTTGTCATTAAAAAAGTGTATCCTTAAAAAAAAAAAAGAAAGAATCAAACCATCAACCTCTTTTAAGGTGGAAGCAAAACAGCATTTTGGAGTCTGTATTTATTTGTTTTGGGGTCTGTATTTAAATGAACTATTAGTATTCTTACACATCATCTAACACTTTATTTTTTTCCTTTAACAACACATTAGATTAGACAAAGTACCAGGAAAACAAAGGTTAGTTCTATAAACACCTTTGCTGTTGCCCGCCCCCCCAAATTAGTATAAGTATTACTAGGGTTTATCTGGCATACATACCGGTTAGGATAATGATTAAAAATATATAAAGCAGTCAGGATCATAGAAGGAAACAAATGGCTCACTCAAATCAGGAAATCTGAGGAGAGTTTAATAAAGGGACTATTTTCAAAGGTGCTAGTAAGGAATAGGGAAACCAAAAGATATAGTGCAATACCCTCGGCTAATAATAGCAATGTACCTGCTACTCTGAGGTTTTAAAGAAGTGTTAAGGAGAAAGCCATTCCTGGAATATACAAGGCTCTTTCATCTTTGTTTCATCTGGTATGGAAAGGGCCACAGGACCATAGCTATGACCTTTGGTCAAAGGACAAGGTAAGCCCACAGTGACCTCCCTCAGGGAAAGATTGGGAAATAAAACCACTACCTCACTCTCCTCCCTGCCTCTGCTCTCCTGCCTATGCTGCCTGCCTAATGGCCAAACCCAACTAGAAGCCCGAAAGCAAGAGAGCCATTGAGGTAGTGCATACAGGTCAGCCTCTCACAGCACAAATGCCAATTTCATATTTATAATCTAAATCACAAGTTCTCCAAAAAGGTAAAGCAGTAATTCAACATCTTAACTTGCCTACTCACCAGCTAATATTGCCTCTTTCAACTTAAAACCAACAACTCAAGCACATTCAAAACCTTGCTTCAATGAACTGGTGCTTAAGTGCCTCTCAGCATTATAGATAAAGTCATTTTTTGTTCCCATCAGTAATATTTAGTAATTTAACAATTTTCTTATCTTTTCATGCAAAGAAAGCCTAAGATTTACTTAATTCCACTGGTAGGAAATGAGACAGGGTCTCAACCTTTGATATCTATCCTATGATAGAGAGCATGTATACTCTGCAGGAAATAAATCTTTTTTATTTCTTTTAAAAGACTTTGTCAGAGAGAGAGAGAGCGCACAAGGCAGGGAGTGTGGCAGGCAGAGGGAGAAGCAGGCTCCCCGCTGAGCAAGGAGCCTATATGGGGCTCAATCCCAGGACCCTGGGATCATGACCTAAGCTGAAGGCAGACACTTAACCGACTGAGCCACGCAGGTGTCCCAAGAAATAAATCTTTTTTTTTTTTTTAAAGATTTTATTTATTTGAGAGAGAGAAAGAGAGAGAGAGAGAGCACATGAGACGGGGGAGGGTCAGAGGGAGAAGCAGACTCCCCGCCGAGCAGGGAGCCCGATGCGGGACTCGATCCCGGGACTCCAGGATCATGACCTGAGCTGAAGGCAGTCGCTCAACCAGCTGAGCCACCCAGGCGCCCCCAAGAAATAAATCTTTAAAGAACAGTTCAGTTAAATACTACTTTCACACAAGGCTCATAAAGGATACAAGGAAATCTGAACTTTCTTAGCATTTATTTCACTGTATTAGGAACCACCTCAGAAGTTTCTTGGAATTATTTCAAATAGCACACATTTAAGAACATTTTGGAAAAAGTATGTTATTTACAGTATTACTGACATATTTGCAAATACTGCAGGCTTTGTTATTGTTGTTTTTGCTGGCTTAAAAAATCAGACAAAAGTTGTTTTAGGCACTGAGGATGACACAGAAATATCTGAGTCTGATAATACCATGTGTCAAACCAAACTTGAACAAGGTTTTTTTTTTTTTAATGTTTTATTTATTTATTCATGAGAGTCAGAGAGAGAGACAGAGGCAGAGGCAGAGGGAGAAGCAGGCTCCCCGCCTAGCAGGGAGCCCGATGCGGGACTCGATCCCAGGACCCTGGGATCATGACCTGAGCCGAAGGCAGACGCTTAACCATCTGAGCCACCCAGGCGCCCCGAACAAGTTTTTTTTAACTGAGGTATAAATGACATATATATAAAACACTACATTAGTTTCAGGTGTACAACATAATGGTTTACTATTTTTTTTTAAAGGTTTTATTTATTTATTTGACAGAGAGACAGCGAGAGGGAACACAAGCAGGGGGAGTGGGAGAAGCAGGCCTCCCACTGAGCAGGGAGCTGGGACTCAATCCCATGACCCAGGGATCATGACCTGAGCCAAAGGCAGAAGCTTAACTGACTGAGCCACCCAGGCAACCCAAAAAACTGAACTATTTTAAAACAGGTAAATGACATGGTTTATAAAGGCCAGTCTTGACCCAAGATGGAAGTTTATTAAATAACTTAAAGAAATAAATATAAAAAAGTGTTAGCATTCCAGAAGGCTATACCCGTACTGGACATCTTACAAAACGGCATTTTGACATAGTTGTTTTTCTAAATTTCCCATCTAGGATTTGCTCTTCTTCCAAGCCTGATTCTTCATTATCTACACATTTTCTTTATCATATATATATATATGATATATATCTATATCTTTTTTCTTACAAAAACAGTCACAATTCTTCCAAACTTAGGTGGTAAATTGGCAGAAGAGAAAATTGTGACCTAGGAAACTGAAGTTGGTGACCTCTTCAATTTCAAAATTGTGAATACACTCTAAACTTTAGCTAGTCATGTCTGTGACGGTAACTTTCTTCTCCTTGCACTCACATTTATATAATATAACCCCTGTCCCCATATTTGTCACTAGTGCACATGAAGAAACAGAACTCCACTTGTCATTTTATTCGTGATTTATGTGTGGATTATTCTCAAAACTGTCATGAGAAAAAACAATTTCAACAGACTGGTTATTTTCGGGGCACCTGGGTGGCTCAGTCGTTGGGCGTCTGCCTTCGGCTCAGGTCATGATCCCACGGTCCTGGGATCAAGCCCCACATTGGGCTCTCTGCTCAGCGGGAGGCCTGCTTCTCCCTCTCCCACTCCCCCTGCTTGTGTTCCCTCTCTTGCTGTCTCTCTCGCTGTCAAATAAATAAATAAAACCTTTAAAACAAAAAAGACTTTATTTTCTTTTAGGTGGTTGAGTATTGATTGGCTGTGTTCAGGCTAAAGGAGAATTTTAGGTTATTTAATTGTTCATGAGATACATTTCTGTAAGAATTGGCACTTAACCTCTTCTCTTCAGTCTACCTTTTAATTTTTAAGAGGAAGTTGATACAATTTGAGAAAATATGACAAGTGATCGTCACCCTTGTTAGGTTATCTGTACATCTAGGCTTTCTTACCTGTGAGGTTACTTGCATTTAATTGGAGGATCTTACCTCTATGGCCTCTCTTTGACCATGGTGAAATATGAATAATTTTGTTATCCAGCTTGTTTTCTGCATGTGTAAGGAATATCCATGAGTAATAACAAGAATCTGAGATCCTTAGAAGAAAGGTGATATACTAAGGTACTGTTAAAATAATGGCAACTTGAGAACTAGTATGTTTGGTGAGTTCAGCACTAAGGGTATAATAGCATTAAGCTTGGACTCTGTCCTTGATTCTGCTGTAGGTTTCTTATTGTGTGACTTTGGGTAAGAAGTGGTACCATGACTGATTTTTTTTCATAACTGTAAAATTAAGTTAAAGTATTTTGGGAGGGATTATAATTCCATCTTTTTTTTCACTTGTCAGAAGGGATAGTACAGTAATTTGCCATCATCTATGTTAATGGAAAAACATATAAGTAATCTAAAATTATAAATTTTTAGTTGTTAAATTCAAAGATACCAATTCAGTAGCTCCTATAAGAATCCATGCCTGGGTTTGAGTCCCCTCTATACTTCTCTCTACTGTAAGCAACCTGGAATTTGGGGGATAGGTTTTTCCAACAAAGTAGACAACCTGCTCATAATCAGATTGAATTCACTTCAGTACTTTCAAAGAGGCTTTCTGTGTGTTCATTAAATATTATCTCTGCTAAACCTTTTTAGGACCCTAAGTAGTAGAGCTTTTAATAATCTCTACCTCATAGTAGGTAATTGTGGGGGCTGTTATATGTATTTAGTACTGTGTAATTTAATAAACTAAATGCACAGTTGCTATCCTATTTAGATGATTTTTTTTTTTTACTGGTCTCTTGCATTAGACTATAAAACTCTAAGAGAGCAGAAACCATAGCTGTCTTGTTCAACAGTGTATCCTCAATGCCTAACTTGGCTCACAGTAGGTGTTTACCAAATATTTATTGCAGGAATTAATTTGGAATCTCAGTAAGGGATCCCTAGATTTTAAAATTTATCTTAGAAAAAATGTTATTTTCTTAACATCATTTTTAATCAGAAAATTTTTTTAAAGATTTAATTTATTTATTTGACAGAGAGAAAAATCAGAAATTTTTTAAAAATTTATTTGTGCGGGGCGCCTGGGTGCCTCAGTAGGTTAAGCATCCGCCTTCAACTCAGGTCATGATCCCAGCATCTTGGGATCAAGTCCTGTGTCAGGCTCCCTGCTCAGCTAGGAGTCTGCTTCTCCCTCTCCCTCTGCCCCTCCCCTGGCTCATGCATGCGTGTGTGTGCTCTCTCTCTCAAATAAATAAATCTTTAAAAAAATTTCCATCTTGGTTGCTGATGGCCAAACACAAAAATCTTCTCAGTAGATTGCAAGGATACAGACTTAGTTTTATCAACTGGCCTTCCTAGGCATCTCAAATGACTACGGCTATGTTTTACATGTTCAGAAAAATCCACACTTCAACTACCAGTCATTTGCTAAGTGGCTCTTCAATGAAAGGAAGTGGCCTTTTATTTTCCTGCTTTATTTTCCTTTATTTGTCATACAGCCTTAACAGCTGGTTAATGTTTTTCTTTACTTTGCCCCTTTGAGTGCTTCTTCAACTACATTCTAAAGGATGTTGTGACTCTTCTTATAAGACAAAGCAATTACACTGGGAAATTTCCAAACTTTTAGAATGAGTTTTGATTTTTCCAAGTAGAGCTTGCTGGAAAGTCAGGGTTTTTATTAAAGACACAAATAAGCAACTGAAGTCTATCTTACTCTCACCAATAGATTTTCCTAGGTTTCCATCAAGTGCTTATTCCATCAAGAATAAGCTTTTTTTTTTAAGTTCCAAGAATTCTTGAGGGTCTTGTTTAAAAGGTTTACTGGTTCAAATAATAAATTCCTCCATGAATGGTGATTGGATAAGAAATTCTATCCATCTTTCAAAAACCTTCTTAGTAATGTACTCTAGAGAACTGCCAGGGGGCAATGATACTAATTTTAATGCCCAAACTCTTCCGTCTCAATGCCATCTTCCATTAGTTTGGAATTAGTTCTCCCACATATAAAATTAAATGCATAGCTTAAAAAAATTCTTTCCTACTCCATCCTGTCCTTCAGATTCTCAGGAATTCTACCAGGTTTCCAGGGAAAAAACTCAATTTCATAAATTAAAAAAATTAAAGCATTTGAGAACTGTGATTTTTTAAAAAAGAACACAAATCATCAATTACTAAGATCACTACACATTCTTTGTTGATCTCTGAACTAATGTCTTATTCACAATATCTTATATATAGTTCCAGAGATTACATGAATTCAAACAGTTACTTAAAAAATTACGAAGCCACATGATGATTATTTTGATATCTATTTACAGCCAACTTGCAAACTTTTTAATGGAATGGGGCACTAAAATAGAATAAAAATTAAATATTTAGTTAAATCTTTATTTCTAAGTAGTGAGAAAGACTGTCATGAGTTTTATGTTTCTACTTGCTAATCTCTCCCTGCTTTTGGGGAAAGGGAAAAATAAATTGTGGAGCACCTGGGTGGCGCAGTTGGTTGGGAGCCGACTCTTGGTTTTGGCTCAGGTCATGATCTCAGGGTCCTGGGATTGAGCCCCACATTGGGCTCCACACTTAGCGTGGAGTCTGCTTGAGATTCTCTTCCTCCCCATCTACCCCTCCCAAGCATTCTGTCTCTTTCTCGCTCTCTAAAATAAATAAATAAAACCTGTAAAGAAAAAAGTAGTGATGTGGTTAAAAGATGAACAGCCAGTAAAAACAGGAGAAAAAAGAGAAAGCAAGGATTCTGGATAATCTAAAAACCAGAAAATCAGTCTGTAAATGAATCAACTCTTATAAAATGCCTCTGTGTGAGCTGGTCACTTAAGTCTGAAGAAAAACATCGTTTTAGCTACCAGTGGCCTATTTTCTGTCTCTTTTACAAGTTAAACCCTCATTTTTAGATTTCAATAAAATTTCTCTATTTAATGAGATTGTTAATTCCTGTATATTATTACCATATATGCCATAGTTCTGGGCGTAAGATGGATTGGGTGAGCTGAACGTACCATTAAAAAAAAAAAATTAGTTCCTACTCCTCACTGTCCTTCAGATTCTCAAGAATTCTACCAGCTTGGGGTGCCTGGGTGGCTCAATCAGTTAAGTATCTGCCTGTGGCTCAGGTCACTATCCCAGGATCCTGGGAGGAGCCCCACATCAGGCCCCCTGCTCAACGGGGAGTCTGCTTCTCCCTCTCCTTCCACCTGCCACTCCCCCTGCTTGTGCTCTCTCTCTGTCAAATAAGTAAATAAAATCTTAAAAAAAAAAAAAAAAGAATTCAACAGCTATCTTAGGAAAGAAACTCAATTCCAATAAGTCAATGAAATTAAAATATTTAAGAATCATGATATTTAAAAGTCAAACAGATCTTTAATTACTAAGCTCAGTACAGACTAGCTGGTAGAATTCCTGAGAATCTGAAGAAGAGTGAGGAGAAGGAAATAATTTTTTAAACAGTGTGTTTCATTTCATATGTAGAACTAATTTCAGTTAGATCTGAGAGATATTCTTTTGTCACTGTAAAAGACCTTTGCTTTGGATGTTCCTTCTAGCACTGTAAAACAGTGAATACCTTCCCTTTCCAGCCCATCCCAATCCCCGTGCTTCAAAGTACAGAAATGAACAAGTAATTCTAATTGCATAATCTATCTCTAACAAAACAACCTGTCTCAAAAAACCACAGCGTGGCAAAATCTGTCACTCTACTCATTAGCCTTCATGCAAATAAGAATCAAATCTGTTTCTTCTTTCTTAAACTGGAAAAATTATGTATCAGTTATCTACTTTGATTATAAATATTTCTATTTCCAAATAATTGTTACAATTACCACAAGGCGGATACTAGCTTTTAAGTGTTATACTTGTGAAGATAAGGCACATGTTACCTAAATAACACATTTAAGCTCATTCTGTCCTAATAAAACATCTTTTTAAAAAAAATTTTTATTGTGGGGGTGCCTGGGTGGCTCAGTCGATTAAGCATCCAACTCTTTGATTTTGGCTCAGGTTATGATCTCAGGGTTATGAGATTGAGCCCCGCATCAGGCTCCACGTTCAGCATGGAGTCTGCTTGAGATTCTCCTCTCCCTATACCCTCTCCCCAACTCACACTTGCTCTCTCTAAAATAAATAAATAAATATTTTTTTTTAAAAAGTAAAAATTTTTATTGTGAAATATAATATTTATAGCACATACACACAAAGTATCACAGCTTAATAATTTATCACAAAACAAACACTCAAATACTACTACCCAGGTTAAAAAATAGAACTGCTAGTACCCCAGAAGTCTTCTTCATGCCCCCCTCTCATTTTATCTCCCTATTCACCAAAGGTACCACCCTCCAAACTTCTTTTCTTCATAGTTGATACCACCGAAAAAGATATATCTAAATATTATGGTATAGTTTTATTTTTATCTTAGGAATAATTCTGTATGTATTTTATTTTTGGTGCATGGATTGTTTTGCTCAACATTGTGTAAGTATCATGCATATTTTTGAATGATATTTCATTGTATGATTATGTCATTGTTTATCTATTCTGTTAGACAACTGAGGGATAAATGATGAACAGTTGGGCTTTCTGCTAGACAAATGATGGACAACTGGGTTGCGTCTAGTTTTTGGCTAACACAAAAAATGCTGTTTAGAATATTCTTGTACAAATCTCCTGGTGTACCTGGGAATGCACTTCTATTGAATACTCAAGAACAGAACTAAGTCATAAGGTATGTGTATCTGTAATTCTAGTATATATGTCAAACAGCTTCTCAAAGTAGCTGTACCAATTTAAATTTCCACTAGCAGTTTTTGAAAGTTTCTATTACTCCATATACTCACACTCTTGGTATTGTTAATGTTTTAAATTTTAGCCATTCCAGTGCAAGAGTAATAGTATCTCACGGTTTCTTTTTTTTTTTTTTTAGATTTTTATTTATTTATTTGAGACAGAGAATGAGAGAGAGCACATGAAAGGGGGGAGGATCAGAGGGAGAAGCAGACTCCCTGCCGAGCAGGGAGCCCGATGTGGGACTCAATCCAGGGACTCCAGGATCATGACCTGAGCCGAAGGCAGTCGCTTAACCAACTGAGCCACCCAGGCGCCCAATATCTCACTGTTTCAACACGCATTTCACTTATTTGTAAAGAGACTGAGTGCCTTTACAGTATGTTATTTGCCATTTTGTTATTCTCTTTCCTACTCTTGCCCAGTTTTTGGAGGAAGAATTGTCTTTTTCTTACTGATCTGTAGTAGTTCTCTATCATTTAAACATGATACAAATTTCTTCTCCCATTCTGTGACTTGCCTATTAATTCTCTTAACTGTACTTTTTGATGAATAGAAGTTCTTCATTTTTTTAAAAGATTTTATTTATTTTTAAAATTATTTATTTATTTGTCAGAGCACAAGCAGGGGGAACGGCAGGCAGAGGGAGAAGTAGCCACCCTGCTGAGCAAGGAGCCCGATGTGGTACTTGATCCCAGGATCATGACCTGAGCTGAAGGCAGATGCTTAACCAACTGAGCCACCAAGGCGTCCCTAATTCTTAATTTTAATGTAATACTGCATTGATATTAATTCTTCTCCTTTATGATTAGTGCTTTTTATGTCTACTTAAAAACTCTTTCCCTGAGATGATGTGAGAAACTTGCTTCAAAATAATCCACTGGGGTTGGATAAAAGTATAGACAAAAAAGATTGGCCATATGTTGTTAATTATTGGACCTGAGTTATGAGTATTTGAGAGTCCATTATATTATTCTATTTTTTATAAGTTTAAAAATTTCAATAACAAATTTAAAAAATGTTATTAAAAACTCCTGGAACTTGTAAGTGATTATAGCAAAGTTACAGGATACAAAGCTAATATACAAAAGTCAGTCACTTTCCCATATAAAAACAATGAAGAAGTGTTTTGAATTTGAAATGAAAAACATAATATCATTTACATTAGCACCCCCCAAAATGAAATACTTACATATAAATCTAACAGAGTATGCATAAGACCCACATGAGGAAAACTATAAAACTCTGAGGAAAAAAAGGAGAGCACTAAATAAATAAAAGACATTCTATGTTTGTAGATAGAAAGACTCAATATTGTCAAGATGTCAGTTCCTCCCAACTTGGTCTATAGAGTAAATGGAATCCCAACCAAAATTCCAGCAACTTATTTTTGGATATCGACAAAGTGATTCGAAAATGTATATGGAGATGCAAAAGACATAGAATAGCCAATACAATATTGAAAGAGAACAATGTTGAAGAACTGACACTACATGTATTCAAGACACATTACAAAGCTACAGTAATCAAGGCAGTGTAGTATTGGTGAAAAAATAGACAAAAAAAAAAAAAAAAAAATCAATGGAACAGAAGAGAGAGCCCAGAAATAGACTGACATGGATTTAAGGTAACTGATCTTTGACAAAGGAACAAAGGCAATACAATGGATGTAACAAAGTCTTTACAACAATGGTGTTAGAACAACCAGACATCCACATGCAAAAAATGAATCGAGATACAGACTTTACATCCTTCACAAAAATTAACACCAAATGGATCACAGACCTAAGTGTAAACTGCAAAACCACAGAACTCTTGGAAGATAACAGGATAAAATCTAGATACCCTTAGGTTTTGCAATGACTTGTTAGATGCAACACCAAAGGCACAATCCATGAAAGGAAGAATTGATAAGCTGAATTTCATTAAAATTAAAACTTCCTGCTCTGCAAAAGACACTGTCAAGAGAATGAAAAGACAAGCCACAGATTAGGAGAAAATATTTGCAAAAGACATCTGGTAAAGGGCTGTTATTCAAAATATACAAAGAACTCTTAAAATTCAACAATAAGAAACAACGTAATTTAAAAATGGGCCTTAACAGACACCTCACCAAAGAAGAATACAGAGATGGCAAACAGGCATATGAAAAGATACTTCACATCATATGTCATGAAGGAAATGTAAATTAAAACAATGAGATACCACTATACATCTCTTAGAATGGCCTACATCCAGAACACTGACAACACCAAATGCTAGCAAGGACGTGGAACAACAGGAACTCTCATTCATTGCTGATAAAAAAGCAAAATGGTACAGGCACTTTGGAAGACAGTTTGGCAGTTTCTTACAAAACTTACCATAACATCCAGCAATCACTCTTTTTGGTATTTACCCAAAGGAGCTGAAAACTAATGCCCACACAAAAACCTGCATATGGATGTTTATATCAACTCTATCTATCAATCAATCTATCTACCTATTTTTATTATTATGTTCTGTTAGCCAACATATAGTACATCATAAGTTCTTTTTTTTTTTCCTAAAGATTTTATTTATTTATTTGAGAGAGAGAATGAGAAACAGAGAGCACGAGAGGGAAGAGGGTCAGTGGGAGAAGCAGACCCCCCGCTGAGCGGGGAGCCCGATGTGGGACTCGATCCCGGGACTCCAGGATCATGACCTGAGCCGAAGGCAGTCGCTTAACCAACTGAGCCACCCAGGCGCCCCACATCATAAGTTCTTTTTTTTTTTTTTTAAAGATTTTATTTATTTATTTGACAGAGACAGAGACAGTGAGAGTAGGAACACAAGCAGGGGGAGTGGGAGAGGGAGAAGCAGGCCTCCCGCCGAGCAGGGAGCCCGATGTGGGACTCGATCCCAGGACCCTGGGATCATGACCTGAGCTGAAGGCAGTCGCTTCACCAACTGAGCCACCTAGGCGCCCCACATCATAAGTTCTTGATGTAGTATTCAACGATTCATTAGTTGCATATAACACCCAGGGCTCATCACAACACGTGCCCTCTTTAATACCCACATCAACTCTATTTATAATTGCCAAAAATTGGAAGCCACCAAGATGTCCTTCAGTAGGTAAATGGATAAATAAACTGTGGTATATCCATACAATGGAATGCTATTCCATGCTAAAAAGAAATTAGCTAACAAGCCATGAAAAGACACAGAGGAAACTTAAATGCTTATTACTAATTGAAATAAGTCAATGTGAAAAGGCTACATACTGTATGATTCTAGCTATATGACATTCTGGAAAAGACAAAACTATAGCAACAGTAAAAGGGTCAGTAGTTTCCAGGGGTTAAGTGGAATAAAAGATTAATAAGCAGAGCACAGAGGATTTTTCGAGGAGTGAAACTCCTCTGTATGATACTATAATAGCAGATACAGGTCCTTAGACATTTGTCCAAATCCAAAAAATGTACAACACCAAGAGAGAATCCTAATGTAAACTACAGACTTTGAGTGATAATAATGTGTCAATGTAGGGTTTACCCATTGTAACAAACGAGTCACTCTGGTGGAGGATATGGATAATGGGGGAGGCTACGTATGTTTGGGGGTAGGAGCTATACAGGAAATCTGAACCTTCTCCTCAACTTTGCTGTAAACCCAAAACTGTTCTAAAAAACAAACTCCATTAAGACATTTTAAAAAATGTTTAAAAACAGGGGCGCCTGGGTGGCTCAGTCGTTAAGCATCTGCCTTCGGCTCAGGTCATGATCCCAGGGTCCTGGGATCGAGCCCCACATCAGGCTCCCTGCTCAGCGGGAAGCCTGCTTCTCCCTCTCCCACTCCCCCTGCTTGTGTTCCCTCTCTCTGTCAAATAAATAAATAAAATCTTTAAAAAAATGATAAAATAAAAAATGTTTAAAAACAAAAGAATACTTCCTTCTTTGAGGTCTTGAAGATATTCTTCTAAATTATCCTTTATAAGCTTTATTGTTTTACCTTTCACATTTAGGTCTATCATCTAAACCCTGAATTGCTTTACAGGTATGAAGGAAAGGAAA
Organism: Mirounga leonina; assembly: GCF_011800145.1. NCBI lineage: Eukaryota > Metazoa > Chordata > Mammalia > Carnivora > Phocidae > Mirounga > Mirounga leonina. The sequence continues at coordinate 27,945,617 of NW_023270314.1, forward strand.
AGAGCTGTATTTTTTTCCATATGGATTTCTAAGTGAAAAAAGATAATCCTCAAAGCTTTGTAGTACTACCTTTTAGGTAAATAAAATCTCCATATATGAATAGCTCTCTTTCTGGCCTGTTTCATTTGTCTGTATTTCCATCTTATGGTAATACCATATTGTCTTAATTACTGTAGCTTCACGATAAGTCTTGGTATCGAATTCGACAAGTTTTCTGACTATGCTGTTAAGAATTCTTCAGCTATTCTTGACCCTTTGCATTATCATATACATTTCAGAATCACTTTGTCAAGTTCCACAAAAAAATAACATTGGTGGGGTGTGCCTGGCTGGCTCAGTCAGAAGAGCATGCGACTCTTGATCTTGGGGTTGTGAGTCTGAGGCCCACATTGGATATAGAGATTACTAAAAAAAATAAAAACTTAAAAAAAATAATGTTGGAGTTTTTATGAGGATTGCACTAAGTCTATAAATCCATTTCGGAGGACAGTTGTCTTCAAAATTGAGTCTTCTGATCCATGAATATGGTATACCCTTCGATTTAAGTGTTCTTTCATTTCTTCCAATGATGCTTTATCATTTTTGATAGTGTTTTTACATATCTTTCATTGAATTTATTTCTATGTTATACTTTTGGTACAACTGTAAATGGCATCTGTTTTTAAATTTCATTTTCTAATGACTTACTGCTGGTATAAGTAGGTGTGATTGTTTTTTGTAGAATGATTTTATATCCAGCAACATTGTTAAAATCACTAATTCTAATGGTTTACATTCTGTGGGCTTTCTATGTAGGGTATCTACAAAAATCATACAGCAAGCATCAGTGTAGCGGTGAATGCTTAAACCTTTTCCTTTAAGACCAGAAAACAAGACCAAAATGTTTGCTTCATTACTTTTTTTTCCTCCCAACCTTATTGAGAAATAATTGACAAATATGATTATATATATTTAAAGTGTACAATGTAATGAGCTGATATACGTATCTACTGTTGGAATAATGACCAAGACCAAAACAATTAACACATTCATCACCTCACATAGTTAACTCTTCTGCTTCATTACTTCATTACATCAACAACTGGAAATCTAACAACTACAACAAAGCAAGGAAAAGGGAAGAATATCATAAATACTGGAATCCCACTCTTCAAGAATCATCTTATTTCCTCTCTTCTACATTTTTCTGGGGGATTTAATTTTCTGTTTTTTCCCTAACTTCCTTAGAACTTAGCTCACTGGTTTGCAGCCTATCTTCTTTTTCTCATATATACATTTAAAGCTAAAAAACTTTAAAAATCCCTCTAAACATCATTTTAGCTGCACGTTATAAGTTCTTCTGTATAAATTTCTATTATTGTTCTAGTTAAAATATTTTCTAATTTCCATTTTGATTTTTTTTAATCTGTTATTTAGACGTATATTTCTTAATACCCAAATATTTGGAGATTTTCGAATCAACTTTTGGATAACTAGCTTAAATGTGCTGTGGTCAAATAACAATCTGTATGATTTTCATTCTCTAAAAATGGTGGAAATTTGCTTTATGGCCCAGTATATGGTTAATTTTTGAAAATGTTCTAGATGCACCTAAGAAGTAATAAACAGGGGTGTCTGGGTGGCTCAGTCGGTTGAGCTTTCAATTCTTGATCTCAGTTCAGGTCTTGATCTCAGGGTTGTGAGTTCAAGGCCCACACTGCACTCCATGCTGGGCATGGAGTCTACTTAAAAAAAAAAAAAATTAATAACCATATATATACTTAGTTGTTGGATATACTGTTCTAATTATGACAATTACATCACATTTGCTAGTCATATCATTCAAATATTTTATTTTATATCTTTATTAATTCTTCATCTGATTGTTTTGTCAGTTACTGAGAGATCTGTATTAAAATCTCCTACTATAATTATGTATTTCTCTTTTAATTCTGTAAATCTTTGTTTTAAATCTGTTATTAGAGGGGTACCTGGGTGGCTCAGTCAGTTAAAGGTCTGCCTTTGGCTAGGGTCTTGATCTCAGGGTCCTAGAATCAAACCCCATTGGGCTCCCTGCTACTCAGAGAGTCTGCTTCTCCTCCCTCTCTGCCCCTCCCCCCACTTGTGCTCTCTCTCAAATAAATAAATTTTTAAAATCTAAATCTGTTATTAAAATTATTTTTTGTTAAATTAAATGGTTTATCATTATGAAGTGCCCCTCCTTTATCCCTAATCATGCTTTCTTGCCTTAAAGTCTACTTTGGCTGAATATTAATATATCCACATTCAGAACAGTTTTCTTTTGTTTAGTGTCTAATTCTTTTTTTTATGCTGGTAAAAAAAAAAAAAGCACAGTACAAAACTTACCATCTTAACCATTTCTAAGTGTATATAGTTCAGTAGTGTTAAGTATATTCACATTGTTATACAACTACTCTCCAGAACTTTTTCATCTTATAAAACTTAAACTCTGTATCTATTAAACAACTCCCCATATCCCATTATACCCCATAACCCTCAACTCCTAACAATCACCATTCTACTTTCTGTGACTTTGACTCCTGAAGATACCTTCTATAAGTGGAATCATGTATTTGTATTTTTATGACTGGCTTATTTCACTTAGCATAATTTTTTTAAAATTTTTTTAAATTAACATATAATGTATTATTTGTTTCAGGGGTACAGGTCTGTGACTCATCAGTCTTACACAATTCACAGCGCTCCCCATAGTACATACCCTCCCCAATGTCCATCACCCAGCCACCCCATCCCTCCCACCCCCCTCCACTCCAGCAACCCTGTTTGTTTCCTGAGATTAAGAGTCTCTTATGGTTTGTTTCCCTCTTTGGTTTCATCTTGTTTCATTTTTCCCTCCCTTTCCCTATGATCCTCTGTCTTGTTTCTCAAATTCCTCCTATCAGTGACAGCACATGATACTTGTCTTTCTCTGATTTATTTCGCTTAGCTTAATACCCTCTAGTTCCATCCACACTGTTACAAATGGCAAGATTTCAATTTTTTGATGGCTGCATAATATTCCATTGTATATATCCATTCATCTGTTGATGAACATCTAGGCTCTTTCCATAGTTTGGCTATTGTGGACACTGCTGCTGTAAACATTGGGGTGCACATGCCCCTTTGGATCACTACATAGCATAATGTTCTTAAGGCTTATCCATGTTGCAGCATGTAGTGACTAGTCTCTTAATTTAACAGCTTCCCTGGAGATTATAACATCTATTTTTGACTTGTAAACTTCTATTAATTGGCAGTTTTACCTCTCTTCCTTGATAAAGCAAGGGAGCTTATGCCCCTCCTAATGTATAGGCCATGACTACCGTGTATGTTAATTCTCTATGTGTTTTTTTGAAGTTGAGAGAGAGAGAGTGAGTGAGTCAGGGGAGGGGCAGAGGGAAAGAATCTTTAAGTAGACTCCCCACTGAGGAGTGAGCCCAACATGACATGGGGCTTGATCTCACAGCCCATGAGATCATGACCTGAGCTGAAACCAAGAGTTGGACATTCACTCAACTAAGCTACCCAGGTGCTCCATCATTCTCTATGTGTGTGTGGGTTTTTATGAAAGATGTATTTTAATTTTTTTATTTATTTTTGCAAGAGAGAGAGAGCATGAGTGCACAAGTGAGGGGAGAGGCAGAGGGAGAAGCAGACTCCTGCTGAGCAGGGAGCCCTATGCAGGACTTGATCCCAGGACCCTGGGATCATGACCTGAGCCGAAGGCAGACACTTAACTGACTGAGCCACCCAGGTGCCCTCTCTATGTGTTTTAAAATCCTAACATCCTAATAAAACATTCTCATTGTTTTATACAATCAATATTCACTTAGACTTGACCATGTATTTTTTTTTTAAAGATTTTATTTATTTATTTGAGACAGAATGAGAGAGAGAGCACATGAGAGGGGGGAGGGTCAGAGGGAGAAGCAGGCTCCCCGCCGAGCAGGGAGCCCAATGCGGGACTTGATCCCGGGACTCCAGGATCATGACCTGAGCCGAAGGCAGTCACTTAACCGACTGAGCCACCCAGGCGCCCCTTGACCATGTATTTGTGGTTTGCATTGCTATTCATGCATTCTTGCATCTCCAACCTTCCAACTGGGTCATCTTTCTTCTGTATTCAGAACACCTTTAGGATTTTTTTCAGTGGGGTTCCAACGGTGACGACTTCTTTTTGGTTTTATTTTTGTGTTTTGTTTTTTAAAACTGTTTATTTTGCTTCATCCTAGAAGGATATTTTCACTGTATATGATGTGTGTAGAATTGCAGACTGGCAGTTATTTTAATTTAGAACTTTAAAGATATCATCCCACTGTCCTCTGACTTCTATTGTTCCTGTTGAGAAGTTAGCTCTAGGTCTGACTGTGATCCTTTCAAAATTGTTTGTTTGTTTAAGCTTTTATTTATTTACCTGACACACACAGAGTGCAAGCAGGGGGAACGGCAGAGGGAGAGGGAGAAGCAGGCTCTCGCTGAACAAGGAGCTTGATGCGGGGCTCGATTGTAGGACCCCGGGATCATGACCTGAGTCAAAGGCAGATGCTTAACCAACTGAGCCACCCAGGCACCCTCAAAATTGAATATTTTCTTCCTCTGGCTGCTTTTAAGATTTTCTGTCTTTGTTTCCTAGAAATTTTACTATGACGTTCCTAGCTGTGGATTTCTTTATATTTATTCTCCTTGTGATTTGTAGCACTTTTTTTTTTTTTTTAAGATTTTATTTATTTGACAGAGACAGACATAGCAAGAGCAGGAATACAAGCAGGGGGAGTGGGAAAGGGACAGGCAGGCTTCCCGCTGACCAGGGAGCCCAATGCAGGGCTCGATCCCAGGACCCTGGGATCAGGACCTTAGTTGAAGGCAGACACTTAACGACTGAGCCACCCAGGTGCCTCGATTTGTAGCACTTCTTGAATCTGTGGCTTGATGGTTTTCATGAATTTTGGAAAGTTATCAACAATATCTCCTCAAATACTCTTCCTTATTCTTTTTCTTCTGGAGTTCCCATTACACATATGACATATCTAATCTCTGTTTTCTCTAAGTCTTTCACCTACTCTTCTGTATTTCCTAATCTTTTGAATTTTCATGCATGATTTAGTTTCTTCTAACTTATAATGCAGTTCACTGATTCTTCTCAGATACTATCAATCTGTTTTCATTTTATTTTCTTTAAAGATTTTATTTATTTGAGAGAGCGAGAGAGAGCACAAGTGGGGGAGGGGCAGAGGGAGAAGCAGACTCCCTGCTGAGCAGGGAGCCCAATGCGAGGCTCAATCCCAGGACCCCAGGATCACGACCCGAGCCAAAGGCAGACACTTAACTGACTGAGCCACCCAGACATCAGCTTTTAAAACCATACATTGAGGGCACCTGGGTGGCTCCGTCGTTAAGCGTCTGCCTTCGGCTCAGGTCATGATCCCAGAGTCCTGGGATTGAGTCCCACATCGGGCTCCCTGCTCAGTGGGAAGCCTGCTTCTCCCTCTCCCACTCCCCCTGCTTGTGTTCCTGCTCTCACTGTGTCTCTCTCTGTCAAATAAATAAAATCTTTAAAAAAATAAATAAATAAAAATAAAACCACAGACTTAATAGTTTCAATTACTGTATTTTTCAGATCTAAAATACGCATTAAAAATAGTTTGCCAGGGGCACCTGGGTGGCTCAGTCGTGATCTCAGGATCCTGGGATCGAGTCCCGCATCAGGCTCCCCACTCCGCGGGAAGCCTGCTTCTCCCTCTCCCACTCCCTCTGCTTGTGTTCCCTTTCTCGCTGTGTCTCTCTGTCGAATAAATAAATAAAATCTTTAAAAAAAAAAGTTTGCCAGTTATCTGTTGAATTTCCCCAACTTGTCTTTATTTCCTTGAACCTTTTAAGAATAGTTATTTTAAATCTGATAACTCCAATATTTGGATCTCCTGTGTATTTGTTCTATTGTCTAATGTTTCTTGTTCCATATTCTTATTGTTTCATCCCCTCATGTTTCTAATTATTTTTTTATTGTGTACTAAACGACCTATTTAAAAAACTGGTAATGAAAGTAATATGTAAGGATTTCCAGAGAGGATCTGTTTACTTGTACCAGGGCACTTATGTTACCTCAAACCAATTTCAGGTATTGAAATAATTTGAAGCTAAGTTGCAATTCCTACAAGGGCGAGTCTATTTCCACTCATCTTTACTACTAGGAGTCAAGTCTCCTGGGGTCCTATGCAAGAGCAAGGGGGGATGGTCACCAGTCCCCGTTGACATCCCAGAAGGCCCTGAACATCCATCACTGTCCTCTTGGCTCCAGGAATTTGTCACCATTCAGCTTTTCAACTGCTCTATCCTATTTGTTTCACCCAAGTAATTGCTTGTCTATGTTACTCTCCCTTCAAAATGTTTACCTTCCCTATCTTTGGTCTAACGGATTCTTGCATGCACCAAACTTGCATGCACTTAAATTGGTTCTAAGAATAACCTATTTTTTTAATTGCCCAGGGTAGAAAGATAAGCCATATTTACTTAGTTTCCCACCTTTATATTAGATATTTTAGATATATTATTTTATCCCTAAAAGGAAAGAAAAAAGAGAAATACGTGGCCAATTATTTCCAGTTATCTTTTGTAGAGCAGTCAGCTAGAGCCTAAAATAAAATGTCCTCTTTACTGAATTTCTAAAAAGAGATGACATTAAAAAAGTATATTAAGAGTGAGTAAATGACTTTCAACAAAAAGAATGTGATTGAGAAAAATGAACCTAAAAGGCCCAAAGACTTGCTTTGGTTCTGTATTAACTTCCCATGGGCGTTATAACAAATTACCACAAACTTGGTGGCTCAAACAATAGAAATTTATTCTGTCATAGTTCTAAAGCCTAGAAGTCCAAAACCAGTTTCACTGGGCTGAAATCAAGGTAATGGCAAGGTCACACTCCCTCTGAAAGCTCTAGAGGAGAATCTGTTCCTTGCCTTTTCCAGTTGCTGGTAGGTGTCGGCATTCCTTGGCTTGCCATATCACCCCAATCTCTGCCCTCAGAGTTATAATGCCCTCTCTTCTATCTGAAATCTCCTTCGGCCTTCCCCTTATAAGGATACCTGTGACTGCCATTTAGGGGTCACCTGGATGATCCAGGATAATCTCCCCATCTGAAGATGGTGATAGATGGTAGCTACACCTGTGGTGAACATATAGCATTATATATAGTTTTCAAATCACTATGTTGTACACCTGAAACTAATGTAACAATGTGTATCAACTATACTTCAATTAAAAATTTTAATTTAAAAAAATCTGAAATATTTTTAAAATTATAAACATAATTTGTTTCTAGACAATCTACAGTGTATCAAAGTAATGAGCTAGTTGTTGGAAAGACATACAAGAATAAAACCCAGTTATTATCCCAACAGACTCAGAGTCTAATAGGCAAAGAAAGACAGGCATACAGTGAATGTTTGTAGGTATAACAGATGAACTGGGAGGCACAAAGAATAAAGAGGTCAGTTCTGACAGTTATTAAGGTTCCTTTAAATTTAAAAATTCTATGACTTTATAAAAAGTTTGTAGTGCTCACACTGGTAGCACATATACTAAAACTGGAATGGTACAGAAAAGATTGGTGTGGCCCCCACGCAAGGATGACATGCAAATTCACGAAGTGTTCCATAAAAAATTTTTTTAATTAAAATTTAAAAATAAAAACAGGTTGTAGCTCTTCTCTTTAAAAGGAAGTCCTTACATCCATTAGGATAGCTATTTAAAAAGCAAACAAACAGAAGACAAGTGTTGGAGAAGATGTAAACAAGCTAGAACCCTGTGTACTGCTGGTGGGAATGTAAAAGAGTACATCTGCTACGAAAACAAAATGGCAGTTCCTCACAAAATTAAACAGAATTACCATTAATCCAGCAATTCCACTTCTGGCTATAAGCCCAAAAGAAGTGAGAGCAGGGATTTCAAAAGATATCTGTACACCCATGTTCATAGCAGTATTATTTACAACAGTCAGAAAGTGGAAACAACCCAACTGCCCCATCCACAGATAAACAAAATGTGATAATACATACAATGGAATATTACTCAGCTTTAAAAAGGAAGGAAATTCTGACACATGCTACAACATGGATTAACTCTGAACACATTGTCCTTAGTGCAATAAGCCAGTCATAAAAGGACAAATACTATATGATTCCATTTGTATGAGTTATCAAGAATAGTCAAATTCACAGAAACAAAAAACAGAAAGTAGGATGGTAGTTTCCAGGGATTAGGATAAGGGAGAGTAGGGAGTTATTGGATACAGGGTTTCAGTTTTGTGAAATGAAAAAAATTTGGGGAGGGCAGAGGAAAGGAAGAGAGAAACATTTAGGTAGATCTATATAAAATAAGTAGTGAAGCAATTAAGCAATAGCACAGTACTGAGATAGAGAAACTGTTCATGCATGATCAACTATGAAATTTAAGTCAGCTACTTTAATGTTTCAGAGGTTTAAATATCAAATGTGAAGGTGTTTTGTAGCTGAATAGTTTCATAAGTGGGAAAAGAGGAAGAGAGAGAACTAAAGTGCAAAATGAAGTCAACAAAAAAAGTACAATACTTGTGAACTTGGCTCTTATTGTAACTTGATAAATATAGTTAGACACTTACAGGCAAACACAGTTTTTATGTCTAGAAAAATATTAGCAAATCTGACTGTTGAAAAGGGTCTAGTGTACCAAACCCAGAGATAGTGATTCCCCCCAAAAAATTTTTTTTTAATTTCCATGATGATCCTGAGATACAGTCAAGTTTGAGAGAAAGAGATTACCTGACCAAAACCAGGGCACCTAAAATTTTAAAAATTACAATCGTTTGGTCTCATCCTTCTCTAGTCTCTAAAGACTATTTAGAGAGAAAATTAGGATCATTAGTAATCTGTGGGAATCAGAACTAAACCTATTCCCAACCTTGGATTACCCACAGAGTTGGTTTTCTTTTATCTCGTGCTGACATCAGTCAGGAAACAAAGTTATATGTAATTATCCCACTATAAATTCATATCCTGAACCTAATAGGTTCCCAAATACCTGCTATGGGTTCTACTCAAAAGTTCTCTTATTTGATTTTCAACATTTGGGTGCCCAACAAACGGTTCAAGTAATCCAAGGGTAAGGCCCACAAGAGATTTTTGGCAGAAGCATTTTTTACCTAATTAACTAGTAAGCCACATGAACCAGTAGGCTACTTAATGTCTAAAGACCTGCCCCCTGTTGCCACTATTTAATTCAGAGCTATTCAAACCACCAGGTATAAAGAACTAGTTGTTGTTTTAATTTCTAATCTTTGAGGACCAGGGCTTTTATAAAACAATAAAACTGGGCTTGAGGGTGGTGGGAAGAGGTTGGGCAAGTCCTCTCCTTAAAACACAAGTATTAAGCTGAACAAAACTGTCAAAAACAACCATTTCAGGGCTCTAGAAATCAATCAAAGGCCACAACAAATTATTGAGAAACTGCTAGAGCCTTAAGTAAGAACAACGAAGTCTCTACCTTTCTTGCCTAGGACTGCTCCCATTCATATCTCCAGCTCCGTGGAGGACAACAGCTTTACCAAGGCAAGGCTAGCCATAAAAACCAGCAGCTTTATTGCCAAAGAAGGCTAACTAGAGAGGAGGGAGTTTTGCCCTAAAGTAGGCTAAAGTGGAGAACTCAGTTAGAAAAAATTTTTTTAAAAACTTGCTGCTTTGCTAGCCTGAAGTTGGGAGTCTTGGTTAGGTGAGTGGTAAACAAATAGGAAATTTAACAGGAAAATCTTGGAAATGAAAGAACCATAGAAAAGCTAGATTAGTTCTCTATACATCCCTAGCTAAATGAGAAACTATGCACATGCACCGGGAAACCCAAGAGGCCAGTGGAAAGTAAAAGTGAAAACAAACTTAAGAACTGCCTGAACTTTGAATGTCCTCCTCAACCCACATAGTTCAATCAGCAGAGGATAAAAGCTTATGCATTTGAGATGTTTAGCAGAACAGTCCAAATCACTGGCTGACCAATAAACATTGCAGACACAGGGACAATCCCTAAAAACCAAAAATAAAAAATAAAAATTAGAATTTTAAAAAATGTGCAGGTACCTTTGTGATGTACACATGGGACAGGTAGATGCCTCAATTTATGTCCAGGCTAATTATTTTTAAAATACCCTCAAGAAAATAAATTAAGAATCCAGAGTTAATATATTACCTTAACTATCCACTTAAAAAGCCAAGAAAGAAAAAAAAGATTCGTACATAGGTAAAACAATCAATAGAAACTGACTCTGAAAGCATCCACAAGTTGGTGGACTTAACCAACAAAACTTCAAAACAACTAATAAAAATATATTCAAGGAATTAAAGGAAAATATACTCATACTGACTCAACAAATAGAGAATCTCAATAGAGAAATAGAAACTGTAAGATAAAACTAAAAAGAAATTCTAATTGCAAATACAATACCCAAATGAAAAATTCACCAGACTTAATAGCAAATTTGAGATAGCAGAAGAAAAAAATCAGTGAACTTGAGAAACGATCAATAGGAATTAAACAATCTAAATAAAGGAAAAACAATATGAAAAAAAATTTAGAAGACAAAAGAAAAATGTTCCTCAGTCACCTGTGGGATAACATTAAGCTTACCAATATACACATCACAGGATTCCTAGCAGGGGAGGAAAGAGGGAAAGGAGCAAGAAAAATATTTTTTTGATGAGGGGTGCCTGGTGGCTCAGCTGGTTAAGCGACTGCCTTCAGCTCAGGTCATGATCCTGGAGTCCCAGGATTGAGTCCCGCATCGGGCTCCCTGCTCAGCAGGGAGTCTTGCTTCTCCCTCTGACCCTCCCTCTTCTCACGCTCTCTCTCTCTATCTCATTCTCTCAAATAAATAAATAAAATCTTAAAAAAATTTTTTGATGAAATAATGGCGAACACTTAATGAAATTCCCAAGAAATCCATACCAAATTGCATCAGTCCAACTGCTAAAGACAAAGAGAACAAGAAGACAACAAGAGAACAAAAACAAGAAAAAATGATTCATTGCAAACAGAGGAACAACAATATGACATATTCAGTGGAAAAGCATATTCTAAGTGCTGAATTCTATAGCCAGCAAAACTATCCTTCAAAAATGAAGGTAAAATAAAGATATCCAGATTAAAAAAAGAAAAGTCTAAAAGAATCCATTCCTGTCAGACTTGTGTACAAGAAAAAATAAATTCTTCAGGCTGAAAGGAAAACCAACAGTAACTCAAATCCAGAGGAAGGAATTAAGAGTACTCAAAATGGTAAATATTTGGGTAAATATAAAGACTACATATATTTTTTTTCCTTTCTCCAAATTTCTTCAAAAAGCGTAAGACTGTTTAAAACAATAATTATAACAACATATTGTTGTGGTTATATATGGATGTGATATATGTGAAATAATAGTACAAAAGCAGGGGAGAGGAAACAAGGCTATATTGGAACAAAGCTACTATATTTTACTAGATTTTTTTTGTAAGGATTTTATTTATTCATTTGAGACACAGAGATACAGAGAGAGAGAGCATGAGTAGGGGGAGAGGCAGGGGGAGAGGGAGAAGCAGGCTCCCAACTGAGCCAGAAGCCTGACGTGGGGCTCGATCCCAGGATCCTGGGATCATGACCTGAGCTGAAGGCAGACGCTCAACCATCTGAGCCACCCAGGCACCCCTATTTTACTGGAATTCAGTATTAACCGGAAGTAGCTTGTGACAAGTTACAGATGCATATTGCAATCCTAGAGCAACCATTAATAAAATAACTATTTAAGAAATAGCTTTAGGGGTGCCTGGGTGGCTCAGTCATTAAGCATCTGCCTTCGGCTCAGGTCATGGTCCCAGGGTCCTGGGATGGAGCCCCGCATCGGGCTCCCTGCTCAGCGCAAAGCCTGCTCCTCCCTCTCCCCCTGCTTGTGTTCCCTCTCTCGCTGTGTCTCTCTCTGTCAAATAAATAAATAAAATCTTAAAAAAAAAAAAAGAAATAGCTTTAAAAAAATCAGAGGAATTAATACACTAAGAAGTATAAAATATAAAATAATATAAATATCTAATATATAAAATATAAAAAATATATAAAAAAGAAGGCAATAAAGCAGTAGCAGAGGAATAAAAAAATAAGATGTAGAAAACAGCAAATAGGCATAAACCCAATCATGCTCATAAATACATTAAATGTTGAATGGACTAACTAATCAAAATGTAGAGTTGTCAGACTGGATAAAAAGGCAAGATCCAACTATATGGTGTCTACAAGAGACACCTCTTAAGTTCAAAACACAAATAGACTGGAACCAAAGGATGAGGGTTTCAGCACCACCGCCCACCAAAAAAAAAAGAGGATGAAAAAGATAATTCCTGAAAACAGTAATTATAAGAGAGCTGGATTTGCTATATTAATATCAGAAAAATTAAAACATCAAAGACATATTCCTAGAGATAAAGAATATCTCATAAGAAAATAAATCTATCAACAAGATAAAACAATTATAAATGTATATATACTTAATAACAGAGTCCCAAAATACGTAAATTAAAAACTGACAAAACAGAAAGGAAAAATACACAATTCAACAACTGCAGTTGAAGATTCAATAATTTTCTCTTAGTAAATGACAGAACAATTAAACAGAAAATTAGGATATAGATAATTTACATCATGATCACCCAACTTGATCTAACATATATAAGAACAATCTCCCAACAATAGATCAATACACATTCTTTTCAAGCATACATGGTATGTTCCAGGACAAATCATATACCAGACAAATACATCACAAGAACAGAAAACTACAGACTGATAGCCCTCATGAATATAAGTTTTAAAAATCTGTACCAAAATACTAGCAAACAGAAACCAGTAACATAAAAAAGGGATCATACATTATGACCAAATGGGATTTATTTATTTATTTTATTCATGAGAGACAGAGAGAGAGAGAGAGAGAGAGGCAGAGGCAGAGGGAAAAGCAGGCTCCCTGCGGAGCAAGGAGCCTGATGCGGAACTCGATCCCAGGATCCTGAGCTGAAGGCAGACGCTTAATCAACTGAGCTACCCAGGCGCCCCCCAAATGGGATTTATACCAGGAATGCAGAATTGTTTATCATCTGCAAATTAATTAGTACTCTATATTAATAAAGGACAAAATCACATGATTCCATTAATAGATCAGGGTTTCCTCAGCAGTATTGACCTTTGGATCAGGCAATTCTTTGTTGTGGAGGGCTGTCTTGCGCACTGTAGGATGTTTACAGAATCCTGGAGCTACACCCACTAGATGCCACTAGCACCTTGCCCCTGCAAGCTGTGACCTCCAAAAACGTCTCCAGACATTGGCAAATATCCCCTAAGGGGCAAAATTATCCCTGTTTGAGGAGGACTGAAATAAATGCAGAAAAAACATTTGACAAAAATCCCAACACTCATTCATGTAAAAACTCAACAAAACAGGAATAGAAAGGAAGTTCCTCAAACTGATAAAGGACATCTAGGAAAACCCTACAACTAACATCATACTTAACAGTGAGAGACTAAATGCTCCTCTCCAAGCTTTCATAAGTATTTTGTGCTTTTTTTGTTCAACAAATTATACATATAGATTTATTTCAGAGAAAATCCTAACAACAAATAAGCTTTCTTTTGTTTCCAACTATATGTAAATCCAGGCTATGTTCAAATCAAAATTAGTTAGCACTTAATGCCTATGATATGGTCAAAAATTCAAATTCATTTTATAGTAATTAAATACCAACTATAAAAAGCAATGAATCCTTACAGCTCTGACAAAATACAGACATGAATTAAACAAAGACTCTAGTTTTAACAAGGTCGAAGCAATCTGCTGAAGTTAACTTTTTAAGGAAAAATTAAACCTAAACTTTTCAGATGAAATTGTTTTATTTTAAAATCTGGAGTGCTATTTTTACTATAGTATTTCTCATTTGTAGGAGGAAAACAGATACTCAACATTTCAAACGTAACTGGGAAGAAAGCAAACTGAATCATGATGACTAAGAAGAAACAAACTTTGGTTATAAAAGCTTTTCAGTTGATAATCTCATTCTATAAAACCGTTCTTTAGTAATCTAACCATTCCTTAGAATTCAGGTTTCCTTTATACAGATTTACTATACAATGAGTATAGTAACCACATACTTTCAAAACTACAAGCAGTTGGGGCGCCTGGGTGGCTCAGTTGGTTAAGCGACTGCCTTCGGCTCAGGTCATGATCCTGGAGTCCCGGGATCGAGTCCCGCATCGGGCTCCCTGCTCGGCAGGGAGTCTGCTTCTCCCTCTGACCCTCCCCCTCTCATGCTCTCTCTCTCTCTCTCTCATTCTCTCTCTCAAATAAATAAATAAAATCTAAAAAAAAAACAAAAAAAAAACTACAAGCAGCTCTGGTACGTTATTTTCTTAAAATAAGGTTTATGAACTACTAAGTCAAAATTAAGTTTAAAAGCATTTCCCTTCATACTTAACACATGACACCTGGATCTACACCTTTGTTTTGAATTAAAGAACATTAACTTTAAATTGAAAATTAAATTCAGTGAGGGAAAAAAGCTAGGATAGCTATGGTCATTCTTTTAACAAATATATTCCAGTTATGTATAATAGTTCTAGAGCTACTGTTAAATTTGTCCCTTTGCATTTTTGTAGCTATTCTAAAAAAGGTGAAAAGGTGATTTTATAGTCTTTATTGTCCTTGCCCTTCCTGTAACTATTCTTGGTATTTCTTGATCTTGGCATCTTGTATTTTACTTTAGACAAGAAGCTAGAGTAATAATCCCAGAAGGAAAGCTAAAGAAGGAATCTAAAACTGAAAACATTTACTCTTGCTTCTTTTCCTGTCTCCAATGAAAAAAACATCAACTCACAGGATATAGACTATCCTGCAGTAAGTTATCTCCCACCATGCCCCCTAACATATGTTCACACTCCAGAGAGTGCATTTTCTAGAAAGCAGTTGGCTTTCCTGCAAATATATTCCAATTTAATATGTTTATAGAAGTAGAAAAGCAATTGTTATATGAATTAATTCCCAAACTAGTAACACACAAAACTATAATCTAATATCCACAAATACTTAAATAATTAAAGAGACAACAGATAAAGTTGTGAATGTTATATATTCTAAAATTAACTGCAGTCAAGACAAAGAGATAAATTATACCTATCAGTAGTACTGCACTGGGCAAGGGAAAATATAACCATTCAAAACACATTAAGAGAACCTTTTAAAAATATATAGATCATTATTTCACAACTATGCTTTTACAATTTATGCCCACATGTAATCTTACCCTTCTGGTTTTGTTTCCTAGACATTGTGGTTTCTTTGATCTCAAAAAATATAGATGAAAAGTATCCTTTTGCCTTGTCTGAGTTCTGACCGTAGTTATCTCTGATTTAAAAGTAGGCAACGGAAGTCTGTTGTTGGAGGTGATAAATACCAAATCGTGGTTATCTGAAATTCTGCTCACTAGCTGTTGATCTCCTTTCCTTCTCTTGTATCAACTTCTTGTCAGGAAATATCATTGCAGACATTCATGTCTTTCTCCAGGGAGATTCTGGAGGGAAAACACACAAACACATTCACGATTACAGTAACAGCTATCTGTACAAAATTTCTAACAGATACCCACAGGTTTTACTTTGTATTTTTTCTAAACAAAACTAGCTATTAAAAAGAAAGTACTCTAGAAAGAATATAGTCATTAAAAGCATTATTTTGCTCCATAAGAAACTTTAATCTTAGAGAAAGAGACCCAACCAAGAAACAAACTGTGAACTATACAGAACAAACTGCCAATTACCAGAGGGGAGGGGGGTGGGGGGACAGATGAAATAGGGGATGGGGATTAAAGAGGGCACCTGTGATGAGCACCGTGTGTTGTATGGAATCGTTGAATCACTCTACCATACATCTGAAACTAATGTAACGGTGTATGTTAACTATACTGGAATTAAAAGAAAAAGAAACTTTAATCTTAAAATCAGACCATCTTCTTAGTTCAGAAAGAAATTGTCTTACTCTTATCTTTTGTATCTATCTCAAAAATCTTATCCCCAACTCTGCTTCACAAAGTATTACCTCTTATCACTCCCTAAGAACTTTACCACCTGCTCTTCCTGCCCAAATCAAGGGTCTTTCTTCTGCCTCTAGGAATTCCTGTGTCTAACCTCTCTTCCAATTTCCCAACTCAAATCCAGCTGCAAGAAAACTGGGGAAGGGGGTGGGTGAATGGGGAGATCACAAAGGAATTTTAATTGGAAACAGCAAAATTTCAACTAGTCACTAGTACAGGAAGCAAGCTGTAAAGATACAAATGCTATTTTTTCCCATATATTACTGAACTTTAAAAAATATATGACCAAGATTTCTGGGTAAAGAAAGCATGATCAAAGGACTCTTACATCTGGACACCTGATAGGTGCAACCCAAGAAGGAAATGAGAGCAACCTTATGTATAATACTTTCCAATATGAATGGAGAAGAATGAATAAGTAGACAGCCCTGGTACAGTTTAAAAAAAAAAAAAATCCACCAAGAATAAGAGTCTCTGTGGATATAGAGAATAGATTGGTGGTTACCTGAGGCTGGGGGCGTAGAAAAAAACCGGTGAAGGGGGTCAAATGATTCATATTTCCAGTTATAAGGTAAGTCACAGGGATGTCACATACAGCAAGGTAACTAGTTCATACCATATTCCATATTTGAAAGTAGCTAGGAAAGTGGATCGTGAAAGTTCTTATCACAAGAAAAAAATTTTGTATAGTGAGAGATATTAACTGGACTGTGGTGATCATTTTGCAATATATACAAATACTGAGTTATTAGATTGTACACCTGAAACTAATATGTTATATCAATTATACTCCAAGAGTAAGATTCTCTACAAACCACTATGGGACTTGAGGAAAGACAGGCTGAACCTCTGGGGCTTACTATCTTTCAGAGAATTGAGCCAAATTGGGAGAATCAGCCAAAGCTTATGGAATTACATGGAATTTACCAATGCATAGAGTGGATCTGATAAAAATCTCTATAAAAATACTTTATGAGATTTTATATTATTTTTTTAAGATTTTATTTATTAGAGAACAAGTGGGTGGAGGGGCAGAAGGAAAGGGAGAAGCAGACTCCCTGCTGAGCAGGAAGCCCGATGACGTCAGGCTCGATCCCAGGACCCTGAGATCATGACCTGAGCTGGAGGCAGACACTTAACAAGCTGAGCCACTCAGGCACCAAGAACAGAATTTATTTTTTTTAAAGATTTAATTTTTTGACAGAAGAGACACAGTGAGAGAGGGAACACAAGCAGGGGGAGTGGAAGAAGGAGAAGCAGGCTTCCTGCTGAGCAGGGAGCCCGATGCGGGGCTCGATCCCAGGGACCCTGGGATGATGACCCGAGCCGAAGGCAGATGCCTAACGATTGAGCCACCCAGGCGCCCCAAGAACAGAATTTAGATAGATCTATCACAAAGGATTAAATTCTTCAATGGCAAGCTCTTCTCTACCCTCATGCCCTCAGCTTAAAGAAAAGAGGATGAGGGGCACCTGGGTGGCTCAGTCAGTTAAGCATTCGACTTGACCTTAGCTCAGGTCTTGATCTCAGGGTTGTGAGTTCAAGCCCCGTATTGGGCTGTACACTGGGCATGGAGCCTCCTTAAAAAAAAAAAAAAGAAAGATAAAAATAGAATGAATGGAATGGAGGAAAGCCTTCACAAGAAAAAAAGAGATTGCAAGAGCATTAAAATGATCCAATCTGAGCATAATTAGAATCAATATAGGGACTCAAAAAATATAGAACTCAATAAAAGGAACAAAAAAAAGCACTCACACATACCATGCAGAAAAATTTCCTTGAAATAAGGGATCTGAATCTGTTCACTCCCCACCTCCAATCTACCAGAAGGAATTGGACCACTTCTCACTACCTCTCCTGCTACTATTCTCATCTAAGCCATGATCATTTCTCCCCTGCATTGCTATAATCAGGAATGTAAGTCTCTTAACTGGCATCCTGAGTCTTCTATCCCGCCACGCTTCAGCTTCCATTTCACTAAAGCTGCTTTTAAAATTATAAGATGAACTGTCTCAACTCTGCTGCTCAAAGCCCTCCAGCAGCTCCCCATTTCATTCAAAGTAAAAGCCAGAGTCCTTACAGTGAGTAGCCTAAAAGGTCTTATCTGCCTCTCTTTACCTCTCTGACATAATTTCCCACTACTCTCCCCCTCAGGTACTCCATTCTAGCCATACTGGCCTCATTACTGTCCCTTTTATACCCTAGATATGTTCTCCCCTTCAGGCCCTTAAGGCGTTCCCTCTGCCAGGAATGTTCATCTTCAGATATCTACATGAAATAATTCCTCACTTCCTTTAGGTCTTTTCTCAAATGCTACTTGCTCTGTGGTTATTCATGAAAAACTACTGAATTTGGGGTAAGAAGAGCATGACTCTGGGGCATTACTGCCCAAGGCTGTCCCCATCACCCCCAGGTCAGTGGGAAAGGTAGTTCTACCAAGGTAGGGAAAGCCATAAACACCAGCAGCTTCACTCACAGAGAGGGATGACTAGATATGAAGCAAAGCACAGAATGCCACACCCATCACTGTCAGTAACAATGTGTATTCTTGGTGGCAATGAACAAGCAAGACAAAGGACCTGAGGATGCTGTCACAGTTGGTACAAGCAATGGGCCAGCAGACTAGACAGAATTTAAAGGGAAATCTGAAAACAAGACTATAAAGGGTAAGTGCTCACACATCCATACTAGAGAGACCAGAGAGGATCTACCAGGAGCCTGCAAAAACAGGAAGAAAAAACATGAGAGGGCCCAGTGGAAAGTACAAGTTTGAGCAGACTTTTAAAATGTCTGAATTTTGAAGGAGCTCCCCTTCACACACAAAGATCTACTGGCAGAAAGTGGAAACTCTCCTAGGTCAACGTGTTTAGCACAATCTTTGACAAGTGGCTAACTGACCACTAAGCTATACAAATACAGGTGTGATTCCAGGAAGACAAACTTAAAAATAAAAACAAATTAAAAAAACACAAAACACTAAGCAGGTAATAGCAGCCACACACTCAGGAAAAATACTCCACAGATTTAGTCCAGGCAACAAAACAAAACAACCCTCCAAGGGAAAAACAAATCAAGCAAAGTTGCTACAATATATTATGTAAAATGTCTAGTTTCAACAAAAATTTATGAGACATGTAAAGATGCAGGAAAGTATGACCCAAACTGAAGAGGGGGAAAAAAACCATCATGGAATTGAAAATATCTCTGAGTAGGTCCAAATGCCAAACTAAAACAAAATCTTCAAACTGCTTTAAAGGACTAAAGAAAAATATGAGGACAATGCCATAAACAGAAAATTTCAACAAGAAGATAGAAATCATATAAAAAGAGGTAAACAGAAATTCTAGAGTTGAACACTGGAGTAGAAGAAAAAAATATCAGAAAAACTGGTATCTAATCTGAAGAGAGAAAAGAATAAAGAAAAACAAAGCCCCAGAGACCTAAGGAACAACATCGAGTATAACAAGTGTGGAGTTCCAATTTAGAAGTTCCAGAAGTGGAGAAAAAGGACAGAAATAATGACCAAAAACAAAGCAAGCTGATTTTTTTTTGTAAGTAGGCTCCATGCCCAATGTGGAGCCCAACACTTCCAGCGTGGAGCCCAATGCGGGGCTTCAACTCACAACCCTGAGATCGAGTCAGACACCTAACTGACTGAACCACCCAGGTGCCCCAGAAACTGATATTTAAAAAAAAAATTAATCTACAGGGGCTCCTGGGCTCAGTTGGTTAAGTGTTCGACTCTTGATTTCAGCTCAGGTCATGATCTCAGACTCTTGAGATCCAGCCCGCATCAGGCTCCATGCCGAGCATGGAGCCTGCTTAAGATTCTCGCTCTCCCTGGGGTGCCTGGGTGGCTCAGTGATTAAGCATCTGCCTTTAGCTCAGGTCACGATCCCAGGGTCCTGGGATCGAGCCCCACATCAGCTCCCTGCTCAGCGGGGAGCCTGTTTCTCCCTCTGCCTCTCTGTCAAATAAATAAATTTTTAAAAAAGAAAAAAGATTCTCTTCCTCTCTCTCTCTAAAAAAAATAAAAATAATAATCATCTACAGACTCAAGAAGTTCGATGAACCACAACTACAATAAACACAAAGAGATCCATACCTAGACATATAGTAAAAATGATAAAATCCATACCTAGACATATAGTAAAAATGGTAAAAAAAAAACCAAAACACCTAAAACAGAAAATCTTGACAGAAGCAAGAAAAAAACCCAGCTCATTTACCAGGAAGCAACAATATAACCGGTTGCTAATCTCTCATCAGAAACAAGGAAAGTCAGAAGACAGTGAAATGACATATTCAAAATGCTGAAAGAAAAAATTGTCAAGCAAGAATGTTTTTTTAAATTTTATTATGTTATGTTAGTCACCATACAATACATCATGAGTTGTTTTTTTTGTTTTTAAGATTTTATTTATTTGACAGAGAGAGAGAGAGAGCACAAGCAGGGGGAGCAGTAGAGGAAGAGGGAGAAGCAGGCTCCCCGCCGAGCAGGGAGCCTGATGCGGGACTCGATCCCGGGACTCCAGGATCATGACCTGAGCCGAAGACAGCTGCCCAACCAGCTGAGCCACCCAGGCGCCCACATCATTAGTTTTTGATGTGGTGACCCACGATCCATTGTTTTCGTATAACACCCACTGCTCCATGCAGTACGTGCCCTCCTTAATACCCCTCACCGGGCTAACCAATTCCCCACCCCCCTCCTCTCTAAAACCGTGTTTGTTTCTCAGAGTCCATAGTCTCTCATGGTTCATCTCTCCCTCCGATTCCCCCCCCTTAATTTTTCCCTTCCTTCTCCTGATGTCCTCCATGCTATTCCTTATGTTCCACAAATAAGTGAAACCATATGATAATTGACTTTCTCTGCTTGACTTATTTCACTTAGCATAATCTCCTCCAGTCCTATCCATGTTGATGTAAAAGTTGGGTATTCATCCTTTCTGATGGCTAATATTCCATTGTATATATGGACCACATCTTCTTTATCCATTCTTCTGTTTAAGGGCATCTCGGCTCTTTCCACAGTTTGGCTATTGCGGACATTGCTGCTATGAACATTGGGGTGCATATGGCTCTTCTTTTCACTGCATCTGTGTCTTTGGGGTAAATACCCAGGAGTGCAATTGCTGGGTCATAGGGTAGCTCTATTTTTAAAATTTTGAGGCACCTCCACACTGTTTTCCAAAGTGGCTATACCAACTTGCATTCCCACCAACAGTGTAAGAGGGTTCCCCTTTCTCCACAACCTCTCCAACATTTGTTGTTTCTTGCCCTGTCCATTTTTGCCATTCCAACTGGTGTAAGATGGTATCTCAATGTGGTTTTATTTGAATTTCCCTGATGGCTAATGATGATGAACATTTTTTCATGTGTCTGTTAGCCATTTGTATGTCTTCTTCAGAGAAGTGTCTTTTCATATCTTCTGCCCATATTTTGACTTGATTATTTGTTTTCTGGGTGTTGAGTTTGAGAAGTTCTTTATAAATCTTGGATACCAGCCCTTTATCTGTAGTGTCATTTGCAAATATCTTCTCCCATTCTGTGGGTTGCCTCTTTGTTTTGTTAACTGTTTCCTTTGCTGTGCAGAAGCTTTTTATCTTGGGATGCCTGGGTGGCTCAGTTGGTTGAGCGTCTGCCTTCAGCTCAGGTCATGATCCCAGAGTCCTGGGATCGAGTCCCATATCGGGCTCCTTGCTCAGCGGAGAGCCTGCTTCTCCATCTGCCCCTCCCCCTGCTTGTGCTCTCTCTCAAATAAATAAAATCTTAAAAAAAAAAAAAAGCTTTTTATCTTGATGAAGTCCCAAAAGTTCATTTTTGCTTTTGTTTCACTAGCTTTTGGAGCTGTATCTTGAAAGAAGTTGCTGTGGCCGATGTCAAAGAGGTTACTGCCTATGTTCTCCTCTAGGATTTTGATGGATTCCTGTCTCACATTGAGGTCTTTCATCCATTTTGAGTTTATCTTTGTGTACGGTGTTAGAGAATGGTTGAGTTTCATTCTTCTGCATGTGGCTGTCCAATTTTCCCAGCACCATTTATTGAAGAGACTGTCTTTGGATCGGAAGAATAAACACTGTTAAAATGTCTATGCTACCCAGAGCAATCTATACCTTCAATGTCATCCCGATCAAAATTCCAATGACATTTTTCAAAGTGCTGGAACAAACAATCCTAAAATTTGTATGGAATCAGAAAAGACCCCGAATCGCCAAGGAAATGTTGAAAAAGAAAAACAAAGCTGGGGGCATCACATTGCCCAATTTTAAGCTATATTACAAAGCTGTAATCACCAAGACAGCATGGTACTGGCACAAAAACAGACATATAGACCAATGGAACAGAATAGAGAACCCAGATATGGACCCTCAACTCTATGGTCAAATAATCTTTGACAAAGCAGGAAAAAACATGCAATGGAAAAAAGCAAGAATTCTATATTCAGCAAAACCACCTTTAAAAAATGAAGGTGGGGGAAGGAAAAAAAAATGAAGGTAAAAAAATGACAGTGAAATAAAGACACCCCAATGACTTAGGAATCCATTGCTGGCAAACCTGACTTACAAAAAATACTACAGAAAATCTCACAGGCTGAAAGAAAATGACACCAGATGGTAACCTAAATCTACACAAAGAAATGAAGAGCACTGGAAAAAGTAAATATATTGGTAAATATAAAAGACTGAATAAATATATTTTTATTTTCTTCTCTTAATTTATTTAAAAGATTATATAAAGCAGTGATAACAATACTGTATTTTTCAGTTTATAACAAATATAGATGTAACATATCTGGCAACAATTGTACAAAGGAGGGGGGAAAGCTAACTTATAGAATTAAACTAGTATTAAAGTAGGCTATGATAAGATGCATTTTATAATGTCCAGAGCAAGCAACTAAGAGACTAACTCACCATCTGGAAGCCTCTGCATTTTAAATTATGTATTTCTTTTTAATTGACCAGATTAATTATCTCCACCTTGCCACTTGGTGGGTAGGTCACTGTTGCCTTTCACAGCATTAATAATCCCATTCACTTTTTCTCCATGTAATTAAGACTGCAAATTACAGATCACATTCTTAAACTGGCTTAGTGTATAGACACACTAAGCAGATATTAGCAGTCTTTATTAAACAAAATATACATCAGGTACTTCTCGCTGAAAAAGAGTGTTGAGTTTCTACTGAGTTTTCTTCCAGTTATTGTGAGAGTGGTGACTTTGTTCTTTTTATTTTCTGGAGGAAAAATAGAGACCCATAAAGTTAGAGCATCCAGGGTTGTATTTAATTCTCTTTTTTTTTAAGATTTTATTTATTTATTTGAGAGGGAGCAAGAGAGTGCACAAGCAGGGGGGAGGGGCAGAGGGAGAAGCAGGCTCAATCCCAGGACTAGATCCCAGGAACGTGGGATCATGACTTGAGACAAAGGCAGACACTTAAATGACTGAAATAGAAACCTCAACAGACCTGTAGCAAGAAACTGAAACAGTAATTTAAAACCTCCTCCTGCCACACTCAAAAGCACAAGGCCAGAGAACTTCTATATTCTAATATTAAAAAGAAATATTAATTCTCCACAAACTCTTTTAGAAAGTAGAGGAAAGAATACTCCCTAATTAATTTAATAAGACCTATGTAATAAGCAGAATTCTAAAGTGATCTCCCCAAGATTCCTTTCCCTTAGTTTTTCTATCAAATATAATCCAAGTACTGCTGTGAAGGGACTTTGCAGATGTAATTAAGGTCACAGACTTTAAAATAAGGAAATGAACCTAGATTATCCAGGTGGGCCCAATCTAATTGCATGAGCCCTGAGAAGGGGAGAAATTTCTTTGGCTGGAGTTCAGAAAGATGTATCTGAGAAGGGCGCCTGGGTGGCTCAGTCAGTTAAGCCTCAGACTCTTCATTTTGGCTCAAGTCATGATCTTAGGATGGTGAGATTGGGCCCCACATCAGGCTCTGTACTCAGCGGGAGTCAGCTTGAGACTCTCTCTCTGCTTCTCCTTCCATTCCTCCCCTGTTCCCACTCACTCTCTCTCAAATAAATAAATAAGATCTTTAAAAATAAAAAAGAAAGATACATCTGAGAAATGTGAAAGATGGAAATGTCAGAGAGATCTAAAGTGTGAGAGTAATCTGACCTGTCATTACTGGCTTTGAAAGGGGCCATGAGGCAGGAAATGCAGGTGGCCCCTAGAGCTCTTCAACAGATGAATGGATAGAGAAGATGTGGTATATATATACAATGGAATATTACTCAGCCATCAGAAAGGATGAATACCTACCGTTTGCATCAACATGGACAGAACTGGAGGGTATTATGCTAAGTGAAATAAGCCAATCAGAGAAAGACAATTATATGGTTTCATTCATATGTGGAATATAAGGAATAATGCAGAGAATCATAGGGGAAGGGAGGGAAAACTGAATGGGAAGAAATCAGAGAGGGAGACAAACCATGAGAGACTCCTGACTCCAGGAAACAAACTGAGGGTTGCCGAAGGGAGAGGGGTGTGGGGATGGGCATTAAGGAGGGCACGTGATCTGATGAGCCCTGGGTGTTATACGCAACTATCGAATAGTTGAACACTACATCAAAAACTCATGATGTACTATATGTTGGCCAACTGAATTTAAATTAAAAAAAAAAAAAAGGAAAGAAGATGTTAAAAAAAAAAAAATGACACTAGGGCACAAAAAAAAAAGAATGACACTGGGGCCAATAGCCAGCAGGGAAACAGTACTACAACCTCAGTCCTACAACCATATGAAACTGAATTCTGCCAATAGCCTGAATAAACCTGGGGGGGGTGAGTCATCTCTTCAGGGAAGCCTTCTCTGACCACCCTAACTAGAACAATAGTTCCTAACACTTCCATTCCCTTACCCTGCCCTATTTTTTTCTACACCTTATTACTACACCTAGCATTTATTTCTTTATTGTCCTTCTTCCCCAATAGAATGTACACTTCGTGAGGACTGCAATTTTTACTATCCTGATCATTCTTTTTTTTATGATTTTATTTTTTTATTTGTCAGAGAGAGAGAGCACAAGCAGGGGGAGTGGCAGGCAGAGGGAGAAGCAGGCTCCCTGCTGAGCAAGGAGCCCAATGTGGCGGGACTGGATCCCAGGACCTTGGGATCATGACCTGAGCCAAAGGCAGACACTTAAGCGACTGAGCCACCCAGACGCCCCTGTCTTGATCATTCTTGTATCTCTGGGCCTAGAACTATACCTAACACACAGTAGATATGCAATAAGTTCGTTGGTTGACTGAATGAAGAGTACCCCTGACCATGACTGCTACATGGGCAAGTTCACTTTGTATTAAACAATTCATTAGGCTGTATACTTACAATGTGTGCATTTTCCAGTATGTATTATATTTAAAGGTTTATTTTAAAGAGATTTAATGTTATTCATCAGAGAAATGCAAAATTAAGAATTACAGTGGATGGGCGCCTGGGTGGCTCAGTTGGTTAGGCGACTGCCTTCGGCTCAGGTCATGATCCTGGAGTCCTGGGATCAAGTCCCGCATCAGGCTCCCTGCTCAGCAGGGAGTCTGCTTCTCCCTCTGACCCTCCTCCCTCTCATGCTCTCTCTCTCATTCTCTCTCTCTCAAATAAATAAGTAACATCTTAAAAAAAAAAAAAGAAAAAAAAAGAAATACAGTAGAGGTCGCCTGGCTGGCTCAGATGGTTAAGCATCTGCCTTCAGCTCACGTCATGATCCCAGGTGCTGGGATCGAGTCCCACATTGGGCTCCCTGCTCAGCAGGGAGTCTGCTTCTCCCTCCCCGCTGCTCATGCTCTCTCTCTCTCTCAAATACATAAAAAATTTTTTTTGAAAAAAAAGAATTACAGTGGAATGACTAAAACTGAAAACAGATAGTACCAAGTTTGGTAAGGATGTGGACCAATTAGAACTCTCACATAATGCTGGTAGGAATATAAAATGGTACAAACACTGGAAAACTGTCTAGAAATCACTAACTAATTTAAATATATACTTACCCTACGACCCAGCAATTTCACTCCTAGGCTTATATACCCAAAAGAAATAAGTAAATATGTCTATAAACAAGAATATCAACAGCAGCTTTATTCATAATAGCCCCAATATGGAAAAAAGAAAAATATACATTTTAGTATATTAATAAAACAGAATACTACTCAGCAATAAGAAAAAAAAGAAACCATTACTATATACAACATAGATATATTTCATAGGAATTACATTAAGCAAAGAAACCAAACCCAAAGAGTATATACTGTATGATTCCATTTATATGAAGCATAAAAACAGGCAAAAATAATATCTGGTTATAGAAATCAGAATAATGGTTACCGGGGCGCCTGGGTGGCTCAGTCGTTAAGCGTCTGCCTTCAGCTCAGGTCATGATCCCAGGGTCCTGGGATCGAGCCCCGCATTGGGCTCCCTGCTCGGCGGGAAGCCTGCTTCTCCCTCTCCCACTCCCCCTGCTTGTGTTCCCTCTTTCGCTGTCTCCCTCTCTGTCAAATAAATAAATAAAATCTTAAAAAAAAAAAAAAAAGAATAATGGTTACCTCTGGAAGGAGGGTGTCCCTTTGAAAACTTTCTGAGAAGGAAAATGTTCTATATCTTGATCCAGGTGGTACTCACATGGGTGCATACATATGTAAAAATTCACTGAGCTTTACTCTTAAGATTTGTGTGTTTTACCTTATGAAAACCTCAAACACATAATTTTTTTTCTATAAAAACTAGAAGAAAAAACCCAAAGAATATATATTTTTTAAGATTTTATTTATTTGACAGAGAGAGACACAGCGAGAGAGGGAATACAAGCAGGGGGAGTGGGAGAGGGAGAAGCAGCCTCCCCACTGAGCAGGGAGCCCGATGCGGGGCTCGATCCCAGCACCCTGGGATCATAACCTGAGCAGAAGGCAGACGCTTAACGACTGAGCCACCCAGGCGCCAAGCTAGTCATTTATACACAAGAAACCTTTCAGGTCAAGGGCACCTGGGTGGCTCAGTCAGTTAAGTGTCCGACTCTTGATTTCAGCTCAGGTCATGATCTCAGGGTTGTGAGGTTGGGCTCCGTGCTGGGCGTGGAGCCTGCTTAAGATTCTCCTTCTCCTTCCCCCTTGATCCCCACCATGCTATCTTAAAAAAACAAAACAAAACAAAACAAAATCCAAAATGGGAACAAGAGGTATGGAATATCATATTATTTTAATTAGTTTGAAATGTGGGAAAACTAGTAATCAAAGAAAATTTTAAAACATTAAATCTGGATGTTTATATTAATTTATTGCTGCTTATTAAATAGAAAAGCAAATTCAAAATGGTCAGTCTTGGATTAGCTACAGCTTAAAGCTAAGAAAACCAACAAACCAGATTTCATCTTCATCTGCTTTGATCTAAAGAAGTCCATCATCACAGACAACACCCCTAGTCCCAGCTATACAAACATATGCTACTCGTGTGCAGGCACCCTGTGCAGCACAATGCCTCTCAAGGTAGAGAAATGGGAAGAGGATGGACATGCACAGTTTTAAAACCTATTACTTTGACTTATTGTTATATTTATTTTTCACTTCAAATCACAACAAAAGAGGGCACAGGGTGTTTATATTCATCAGAACGGGAACATGGGTTAAAAAGGGATGAGAAATAGAGAAAGTACATAGAGGTTACCAAAAGCTAGGGGGAAGAAGAAAAGGGAGAGTTATTGTTTAATGGGTATGCGAAGTTTTTGTGGGGGATGATGAAAAAAGGCTTGGGGATAGTGGTGATAATTATAGAACACTGTAAATGTATTTAATGCCACTGATTTGTACACTTGTGAATGGTTAAAATAACAAATATTATATTTTGCATATATATTTTCAATTTCAGAAATAGACTTCAAACAGCCAAAAACAATCTTAAAAAAGAAGAAAAATCACTTCCTGATTTCAGAACATATTACAAAGCTACAGTATTCAAAACAGTGGTATTGGCATAGAGACAGACATTTAGACCAATGGAATAGAATAGGGAGCCTAGAAATAAACTCATATATGGTCAAATGATTTTTAACAAGGGTACCAAGATTATTTAATAGGGAAAGTACACTCTCTTCAACAAATGGTGCTGGAGAAACTGGGTATCTATATACAAAAGAGTGAAATTGGGCCCTCACTTTACACTATATTAACAAAAATTAACTCAGATGAATTAAAAAGCTAAACATAAGACCTAAACTCTTGGAAGAAAAAAACACAGAGGAAAAACTTCATGATATGGGATTTGGCAATGACTTCCTAGGTATGACATCCAAAGCACAGTCAAAAAAGTGGAACTGCATCAAACTTAAAAACTTCTGTACATCAAAGTAAATAATCAACAGAGTGAAAAGGAAACCTATGGAATGGGAGAAAATATTTGCAAGTCATATATTTGATAAGCAGTTAATATTCAGAATATATTTTAAAAACTCCTACAACTTAACAGAAAACAAATAACCCAATTTAAAAATGGTCAAAGGACTTGAACAGACATTTCTCCAAAGAAGATAAACAAATGGCCAACAGCTATATGAAAAGATTACTTAACATCACTCATCATTAGAGAAATACAAATCAAAACCACAATGAGATATCATCTCACACCCATTTGAATGCTGCTATCAAAACAAACAAACAAACAACCCCAGAAAATCAGTGTTGGCAAAGATGTGGAGAAATGGGAACACTTGTTCACTATTGATGTGAATGTAAAATAGTGCAGCTACTATGGAAACAGTATGGAGGTTCCTCAAAAAATTAAAAACAGAACTACCATTATCATCCAGCAATCCCACCTCTGGATATACATCCAAAAGGACTGAAAGCCCGATATCAAAGAGATATTTGCATACCCATATTCATTACAGCACTATTCATAATAGCCAAGAGGTGGAAGCAATCCAAATATCCATCGATGGACGAATAAACAAAATGTGGCATATGCACAAAATGGAATATTATTCAGCCTTTAAAGAGAAGGAAATCCTGGGGTGCCTGGCTGGCTCAGTTGGAACAGCGTGTGACTCTTGATCTTGGGGTCATGAGTTTAAGCCCTGTGTTGGGTGTAGGGATTGTTTAAAATAAATAAAATTAAAAAAAAAAAAAAAAGGAAATCCTGTCAACATGCCACAGCATGGATGACTGGGGACATTATGCTAAATGAAATGTCAGTCACAAAAAAAGACAAATATTGTAATGATTCCACTTATATGAGGTATCTAAAGTAGTCAAATTCATAAAAACAGAAAGTAGAATGGTGGTTGCCAAGGGAAGAAGAGGGAAAGGAGACATTGTTGTTTAGTAGGTACAGAGTTTCAGTTTTGCATGGTGAAAAATTTCTGGAGATCTGTTGTACAACTATGTGAATATACTTAACAGTACTGACATATATTTAAAAATGGTTAAGATGGTGAATTTTATATTATTTTTTACAATTAAAAATAAATTTTTAAAAAAATTTTCAGAAATTGGGGGCACCTGGGTGGCTCAGTCGTTAAGCATCTGCCTTCAGCTCAGGTCATGGTCCCAGGGTCCTGGGATCGAGCCCCGCATCGGGCTCCCCGCTCCGCGGGAGGCCTGCTTCTCCTCTCCCACTCCCCCTGCTTGTGTTCCCTTTCTTGCTGTGTCTCTCTCTGTCAAATAAATAAAATCTTTAAAAAAAATTTTTTTTCAGAAATATAGTATTTGGAAAAAAAAAAACCCACAAGAAATGTAAAACATGGATGGATTAGCATAATCCATCACCACTAGTGGAAAACCCAACTGAAGCACATGCTCTACTGCTGAGGTTGAGTATATCATTAATATAGTATATCATTAATATAGCAGTGTAGCAGTGGGTAAGTGAGGTCTCTAAAGCCAGACTGCCTGGGTTTCTATCATAGCTCCACCACTTCCTAGCTAAATGACTTCAAGCAAGCTACTTACCTTCTCCATGTCTCACTTTCTTCAACTGCAAAATGCAAATAATGCTAGCATCTTCCTCACTGGGCTGTTACATGGTTTAGATGAGTTCATACAGATGTAGCACTACAACAATGCCTAATACTTACTGAAAACCACTCAATAAACACTGGCTGACATTAACTGCAACAAAAGATGTGTCCCCTAAAACTAAGAGGTTCCAAGAATCTAGCTTATACAAGTTACTTAACAAATAAATGGAAACTTTACTAATACTATGGTTTTACAAGCAATAAGTCATAATTACAGGTATAGTTAGAGCCTTAGAATGGTAACGCCATTAAATTTGGATGATGTGCAATTAGGAAATTGGAATGATCTGAAGCACTCTAAAGAGAGTGGGTATAATTTTCAAGTCTTGGGGTAAGTAACTTTTCACATTGGCAAGCATTGTAAGGACTAACAAAGGATTAACTGGGCTATACACGAAGGTACTTATAATTAGTTTGAATTTAAAATACAGATTGTTACAAAATCTATCTATCAACAAAACCAAGGGAAAAGGGAGGACAGGTGAGGAGGGAAGAAAATATAAGAAAACTAAATCCTCATCTTCCATAACAGGATTGTCCCGGAAAAGACTAAAAAGTCAGTATAACCATGTTATTCAGAAATACGGAGGTTAATACCAGAAGAAATGCTAATGAACATCCATGGAAAGCTAGAAATGGGAATGGGCTGGAGAGAGGGGCAGGGACTGTTTTTTAAAATTATTATTATAGTAAAATATATTGTTAAAGGACTGTGATGGAGAAGACTATATTTATACTGTATTGCATATACATAAATATTGTAGATCTGAAAGGATAAAAAGAAACTTGCAACAGTGATGATCCATTGAGGAATGGAAACAAAAAAATAGGAAACTAAGTTTTCAAATCTTTAATATTTTGACACTGTAACTGTATAAGCATATCTCTGAAAATTTTTAATACCTTTTTTTTAATGACCCCTTTCCAGTAAATTAAATTAAATCAAAGCTGAAAACCCTCAGTTGAATCTAAATATTTATTCCAACTCAGTAACCCAATCAACAGATTCAAGAAATGTGTCAAGGGGCACCTGGGTGGCACAGTTGGTTAAGCAGCCAACTCTTGGTTTCAGCTCAAGTCATGATCTCAGGGTCATGGGATCAAGCCCCGATTCTAGCTCTCCACTCAGCATGGAGTCCACTTGGGATTCTCTCTCTACCTCTCCCTCTGCTCTTTTCCCCATTTGCGTGCTCTCTCTAAAAGTAAACAAATAAAATCTAAAGAAAGAAAAAGAAAAAAGAAATGTGTCAATAAGAACCTACAAACACTAACTCTCTAGATCTGCATAATGATAACCAACCAAAAACAAGAAAATGGGAAGTTCCAAATAAAAACTTTTTTCTGATATTTAAAGGGTTTGGGTTGCAAGAAAGTAGTAACCTCTTCCAAAATGTCATCAGTTTACCAATAAATAACATTCGCATTAGCATTATATATGAATATGAAAAAGGAGACCCAAAATAATATACTGATATATTCTAAAAAATAATTAAAAACAAAAATGATGGGGCACCTGGGTGGCTCAGGCGTTCAGCGTCTGCCTTTGGCTCAGGTCATGATCCCAGGGTCCTGGGATCGAGCCCCGCACTGGGCTCCCTGCTCCTCCCTCTCCCATTCCCCTTGCTTGTGTTCCCTCTCTCGCTGTGCCTCTCTCTGTCAAATAAATAAATAAAATCTTAAAAAAAAAAAAAAATACAGTTTAAAAAAAAACAAAAAACAAGAATGATATCCTCAAGTCAAAAAAGTGAATGTAAGACCTCTCCATAAGTCTGTTTTCTTAACAAATGTCTACTCATTGGCACTAACTTTCTAATCGATATGCCACTCTAATCTAAAAACTCTCCCATAACCATAAGGCCTGATCACCATAAATTTTATTTTGGAAAATGAGCTTTTCATTTAGACAAACAAGTGAATTCTTTTTTAAAAAAATTGAAACCTCAATTTGGAACAACATAGAATTGGTATTAGAACAAAATAGAATTTCTGGAAATTTATTTTATTTTAAGCTTATTTACTTAAGTAATCTCTACATCCAATGTGGGGTTCAAACTCATGACCCTGAGATCAAGAGCTGCATGCTCTTCCAACTGCCAGGCACCCCAAATTTCTGGAAATTTAAAATACATTTTAAGTGGAAAAATCAGAGACCATGTGATACCACAACTCCTCTTTACTATTAAAAGACACAGGACCCTCCAAATTGCTTAACATTAGTCATCAGTGGCAGCTGTAAGTGTGGGAGTAGAGGGGACTCGAAAGGAGTAGAGTAGGAATACATATATGTTTATCTCTTCCCATTTCACTGCTAGCTGGGTGGTTAGAGTTGTCTGTACTCTCCTCCTCATGCAGGTGGCTGTAACCCAAACTCAATCAAGCCAAATTATCCTCAGCTGTAAAAATTCTTCAGTAATGGTTTTAAACAATACTGATCATTTCATCCCCACCCCCCACCCCCCCAACCCCTGACACATGGAAACTCCATTCCTCCCATCTCCCCAAAGCACAGATGTGCAAGTAGCTCAAGGGAATGGAGGCAGCTATTAGGCAAAAACAAAACAAGGCAATTAAGGGCAACTTTATTCACTGATTCTAATCCATAAAAGGAGATTCCATGCATATAGAAAAAGTGATTTCTAATACCCTTGCTAACTTAAAAAATATATTAACTGACCAATTAATAAGTATTTAACATGAATTACTATATGCTCATACTTGAAATAAAAAATTATGAAAGATGGACTATTATCAGCCTTAAAAAGGAAGGAAATTTGACACATGTTACAGCATGAATGAACCTTGAGGGCATTACAGTAAGTGAAGTAAGTCAATCACAAAAAGATAAACACTATGTGATTCTACATATATAAAATACTTAGACTAGGGGCGCCTTGGTGGCTCAGTTGGTTAAGCGACTGCCTTCGGCTCAGGTCATGATCCCAGGGTCCTGGGATCGAGTCCCGCATCGGGCTCCCTGCTCAGTGGGGAGTCTGTTTCTCCCTCTGACCCTCCCCCCTCTCGTGCTCTCTCTCTCAAATAAATAAATAATCTTAAAAAAAAAATAATAAATAAAATAAAATACTTAGACTAGTCAAATTCATAGGGAAAAAGTAGAATGATAGTTTCCAGGGCCGTGGGGTTAGTGGAATGGTTGTTTAGTGTTTAATGGGTACAAAGTTTCAGTTTGGGAGGATGAAAAAGTTCTGGAGATGGACAGTGGTGATGTTTGCACAACAGCGTGAATGTACTTAATGCCACTGAACTGTACATTTTAAAATGGTTAAGATGGTCAATTTTATGTTATGTGTATGTTACCATAATTTAGAAATTTTAATGCAATAAGAAAAAAATTATGAGAAAAAAAAAATGATTTACTGACCCAGCAAAAAACCTCCAGAAATACTGATCAAGGACAAAAACTAAAGCACAAATACCAATATGATGAATTCTAAAAAAGAATCAGTATAGATCTCATAGACATTAAAAATATAAGACAAAAATACACAAAACCTCATGTCAATACATTTGAAAATTCAGGTAACAAATTTTTTTTTAAGATTTTATTTTTAGGGCGCCTGGGTGGCTCAGTTGGTTAAGCGACTGCCTTCGGCTCAGGTCATGATCCTGGAGTCCCTGGATTGAGTCCCGCGTCGGGCTCCCTGCTCGGCGGGGAGCCTGCTTCTCCCTCTGACCCTCCCCTCTCTCATGCGCTCTCTCTCTCTCATTCTCTCTGTCTCAAATAAATAAATAAAATCTTTTAAAAAAAAAATTTTTTTTATTTTTAAGGGACGCCTGGGTGGCTCAGTCGGTTAAGCGTCTGCCTTCGGCTCAGGTCATGATCCCAGGGTCCTGGGATCGAGTCCCGCATCAGGCTCCCTGCTAGGCGGGGAGCCTGCTTCTCCCTCTGCCTCTATCTCTCTCTCTGTCTCTCATGAATAAATAAAAAAAATAAAATCTTTAAAAAAAAAAAAAGATTTTATTTTTAAGAGCCTAAATCCAACAGAAGAGAAATAGTAAAGATTAGAGCAGAAATCAATGATATAGAAATTAAAAAAAAAAATGGTAGAACAGATCAATGAAACTAAGAGGTGGTTCTCTGAAAGCCTTAATAAGATTGATAAACCCCTAGCCAGATTTATCAAAAGGAAAAGAGAAAGAACCCAAATAAATAAAATCATGAATGAAAGAGGTGAGATCACAACCAACACCAAATACAAACAATTATAAGAGTATATTATGAGCAATTATATGCCAACAAATTAGGCAATCTGGAAGAAATGAATGCATACCTAGAAACATATGAACTATCAAAACTGAAACAGGAAGAAATAGAAAACCTGAACAGATCCATAACCAGCAAAGAAATTGAATCAGTAATAAAAAATCTCTCAACAAACAAAGAGTCCAGGACCAGATGGCCTACCAGCAGAATTCTACCAAACATTTAAAGAAGAATGAATACCTATTCTTCTGAAACTGTTTCAAAAAATAGAAATGGAAGGAAAACTTCCAAACTCATTCTATAAGGCCAGCATTACCTTGATCCCAAAACCAGACAAGGACCCCACCAAAAAGGAGAATTACAGACCAATATCCCTTATAAACAGGGATGCAAAAATTCTCACCAAGATCCTAACTAAAAGGATCCAACAGTACATTAAAAGGATTATTCACCACAACTAAGTGGGATTTATTCCTGGGCTGCAAGAGTGGTTCAACATCCGCAAATCAATCAATGTGATAAACCACATTAGTAAAAGAAAGGACAAGGGACAAGAACCATATGGTCCTCTCAAAACATGCAGAAAAAGCATTTGACAAAGGACAGCATCCTTTCTTCTTCTTTTTAATATTTTACTTATTTATCTGACAGAGAGAGAGAGCACAAGCAGGTGGAGTGGCAGGCAGAGGGAGATGGAGAAGCAGACTCCCTGCTGAGCAGAGAGCCTGGCGCAGGGCTCGATCCCAGGACCCTGGGGATCATGACCTGAGCCGAAGGCAGATGCTTAACCAACTGAGCAGCCCAGGTGCCTCTACAGCATCCTTTCTTCTCTTTCTTTTTTTTTTTTTTTTTACAGCATCCTTTCTTGATAAAAACTCTGTGTGTAGGGACAGAAGGAACATATCTCATATATGAAAAACCCACAGCAAGTATCATCCTCAATGGGGAAAAACTGAGAGCTTTTCCCCTAAGGTCAGGAACACCAAAGGGATGTCCACGCTCACCACTGGTATTCAACATAGTACACTTAAGTCCTAGCCTCAGCAATCAGACAACAAAAAGAAATAAAAGGCATCCGAATCAGCAAAGAAGTCAAACTCTCACTCTTCACAGACAACATGGTACTCTAGGTAGAAAACCCAAAAGACTCCACCCCAAAATTGCTAGAACTGATACAGGAAATCAGCAAAGTCGCAGGATATAAAATCAATGCACAGAAGTCAGTTGCATTTCTATACACTAACGAGGCAGAAGAAAGAGACATCAAGGAATCGATCCCATTTATAACTGCACCAAAAACCATAAGATACCTAGGAATGAACCTAACCAAAGAGGTGAAGGATCTGTACTCTAAAAACTACAGAACACTTATGAAAGAAATGAAGGAAGACACAAAGAGATGGAAAAACATTCATGCTCATGGATTGGAAGAACAAATATTGTGAAAATGTCTATGCTACCCAAAGCAATCTACATATTCAAGGCAATCTCTATCAAAATACCACCAGCATTTTTCATAGGGCTGGAACAAACAATTCTAAAATTTGTATAGAACCAGAAAAGACCCCGAGTTGCCAAAGGAACGTTGAAAAAGAAAACCAAACCTGGAGGCATCACAATTCCGGACTTCAAGCTCTACTACAAAGCTGCAATCATCAAAACAGTATGGTACTGGCACAAAACAGACACACAGATCAATGGAACAGAATAGAAAACCCAGAAATGGACCCTCAACTCTATGGTAAACTAATCTTCAACAAAGCAGGAAAGAATATCCAATGGAAATAAGACACTATTTTCAACAAATGGTGTTGGGAAAATTGGACAGCCACATGCAGAAGAAGAATGAAACTGGACCACTTTCTTTCACCATACACAAAAATTAACTCAAAATGGACAAAAAACCTTAAATGTGAGACAGGAATCCATCAAAGTCCTAGAGGAGAACACAGGCAGCAAACTCTTTGACCTTGGCTGCAGCAACATCTTGCTAGACATGTCTCCAAAGGCAAGAGAAACAAAAGCAAAAATGAACTATTGGGACTTCATCAAGATAAAAAGCTTCTGCACAGCAAAGGAAATAGTCAACAAAACTAAAAGGCAACTATAGAATGGGAGAAGATATTTTCAAATGTCTTATCAGATAAAGGACTAGTAACAAAATCGATAAAGAACTTATCAAACTCAACACCCAAAAAACAAATAATCCAGTCAAGAAATGGGCAGAAGACATGAATAGACACTTTTCCAAAGAAGACAACCAAATGGCCAAGAGACACATGAAAAAATGCTCAACATCCTCAGCATCAGGGAAATACAAATCAAAACCACAACGATATATCACCTCACACCAGTCAGGATGGCTAAAAATAAAAAACTCAGGAAATGACAGATGTTGGTAAGGATGTGGAGAAAAGGGGAACCCTCTTACTCTCTTGGTGGGAATGCAAACTGGTGCAGCCACTCTGAAAAACAGTATGGAGGTTCCTCAAAAAGTTAAAAATAGATCTACCCTATGACCCAGCAATTGCATTACTAGGTATTTATCCAAAGAATGCAAACATAGTGATTCAAAGGGGCACGTGCACCCCAAAGTTTACAGCAGCAATGTCCACAACAGTCAAAATAAGGAAAGAGCCCAGATGTCTATCAACAGATGAAGAGATAAAGAAGATGTGGTTATATGTGTGTATGTATGTATGTGTGCATGTGTGTGTATAAAGTAGAATATTACTCAGCCATCAAAAAGAATGAAATCTTGCCATTGGCAACCACGTGGATGGAACTAGAGGGTATTACGATAAGCGAAACAAGTCAGAGAAAGACAAATACCATATGATTTCACTCATACGTGGAATTTAAGAAACAAAACAGATGAACATAGGGGAAGGGAAGGAAAAATAAAATAACATGAAAATTGAGAGAGAAGTGAACTATAAGAGATGCTGAACTCTAGAAAATAAACTGCGGGTTACTGGAGAGGAGGTTGGTAGGGGGGAGGGATAATTGGGTGATGGGCATTAAGGAGGGGACTTGATGTAATGAACACTGGGTGTTACATGCAACTGAACAAAATGAATCACTGAACTCTACCTCTGAAAGTAATAATACACTATATGTTAATTAATTGGTTTTAAATAAAATTAAAATTAAAATATAAACAATAATCCTATGGGAAAAAAAATGCCTCTGGTGCCATATTAGTTATTATCATTAACCAAAAGGGTAACCCTATCCCAGCATAGTCTGGTTAATACAACAGAGGTCTTAGAAGAAGGTGGGTGCTGAAAGGACCACCTAGAGCTCAAGAACCAAGGTCTGAGTATCACAGAACTGGAAAAACAGTGGTCTGTGTTCTCTCAATAGAAAAATAGAAAAGATGCTTTTGCTAAAATTTGCCTTGAGAGTTGTTAAAACACAAACGAAGATCAGACTTGAAAATTCCCTGAGCAGACAGAACTAGTCAGTCATATAAGCAGACCTTAATTTTTTTTTTTTTTTTAAGACAAGCAAGGTTAACTTAACC
The DNA here is from genome assembly GCF_011800145.1 of Mirounga leonina. Taxonomy (NCBI): domain Eukaryota; kingdom Metazoa; phylum Chordata; class Mammalia; order Carnivora; family Phocidae; genus Mirounga; species Mirounga leonina. Next base: position 27,983,511 of record NW_023270314.1, read on the forward strand.
TGGATCACTTCTTGGTTATGCCTCTGAAAATCATAAGCAAAACTTAAACTCTTACCCAAAATTGATATAAGGTAGCCACTAACCAAATCCCTTTAAGAAAATTCTAATATTGTAACAAATCACTGTAAAGAATAAACATTCCCTGCCTTCACACTATATAAGCTGTTTTATAACAATATGCCTCTGAGCCTCATTCCATGTTCTGATCTGAGTGCTCCCAGTTTGCAAATTGTCTTTTTAGTACGTGCACAATAAACTTTTACTAATTGCTACTTCAGTGATTTGTTGCTTTTATTGTTTTTTTTTTTAAATGAACTTTTTTGACAGTTAATGGTGTCAGAAGTGGGATTTTTAGCCAACGATTCTGTCCTGAGGCTGGTGAGCAAACCCCATGGCAGTACCCACAGAGCACTGCGCACTTACTTATTTCTCTCAGACTACAGAGTTCTTGGTTAAGTCTCTCTAGGATTTGAGCTCCACTCTGAGTTCTGAGCTCTCCAACTTTTTCGTGCACATTTGCTTTCTGTCTTTCTTGAAACTTCTTGGTAAGCTACCCTCCTGTCTCTAAGACGAAAAGCGCATGATTCCTTGGGTTTTAGGCAATGATAAAATTACCAGACTCCTATAGATTATTTGTTTCAGATAGCCTGAAGGCAGAGATGGGTTCCAACTAGTCTAAATCCTCTTTTTCTCTTTTTCTCCTCCCTTAAAAAACTCCTACCTCTTATATGTATTCCCACTATAACAGAGTCTTGAGCCTTTCTGAAAAAACTGGGACTTTACAAAGGATAATTTTGAATTGTAATGGCCATTTTGGGGAGCCTACCATTAAAAAAAAAGATCATCCATCTTAGGGGTACCCATTAAAAAAGAGGATCCCAAATCTCCCAAAAACAATGGAATGCATTCTTTGATTGGTTTACAGAGGACTTGAGAAGGAAGAATGACTCAAAATAGCCTCTCGAAAAGATTCATTACAATAAGATAGTGAAAAACTTATGACTAAGGCCCTGAGTCTAAAGACCTGAATGACCCTGAAAATAACCCCTCTGTGCCTATCCTGATTCTAACAATCTATTTGATCTTTTACCCTTTCCCTCGAACCTCCTAGGCACCTAATGCCCTTGAGAGTAAGATCTTACCATGAACCAGGGGTCCCATTCACAGCAGAATTTAAACCCTGGTTTGAAGCTGAGCTCTAAACCATTATAAACAATTTTCCAGACCCAAAGAAGAATCAAACTAAATTTACAGAAGAATTTAAGATACTTCTTGGGGGTCATGACCTGGGCTCCTGGATTTGTACCAATTTGTTCACACGGTGCCAAGTCTAGGAGACACTTAAAGGTGGTTCCACACAGCAGACTGGAAAGACCCTTCTGAAGACTTGGAGGACCATTAAAAAAAAAAAAAAAAAAAAAGATGACTTTGAAGACCCTACCAAGTATGCCTGAAAAGATGGAATAAAAAGAGAGAGAAAAGTAGGTCAATTGCTCCTTGAAGCTGTACCCAGGGTTTTGCTGTGAGAATGGATTGAGCCTTAATACACTCCTGTAAATAGAAAATAAATCAGTTGCAGACTTCTGAATTCACTTAGAAGAAATATTTAGACAGCATCCTGGTCTTAGGGACTCTGAAGCTAACATCACCTGTCTGCTCTTTTTGTTAATGGGCTTCGCCCTGAGCTTAATGATTTATTAAAGAAACATAAATTAGAATGGAAGATTTCTCTCCTTCCTGAGCTCCAACATTCTGCTGAGCATTTTGAAAGAATTTTAGAACAGAAAAAGGGTTATCAAGCAAATAAACTCATGGCCCTACAACTATAGAACTAACTTTAGAATGAGTTTTGCCCCTGTTGACAAGCATACTTGTCAAGACTGTAAACAGAAAGTACATTGATAAAGGGACTGTCCCCTCAAACAACCTAATTATCCAAGAAAAGAGAACAATCAACCTTCAAATCCTCAAGATAATAATCTGGAGTAAGCTACTCCCAGTAATTCCTATGAATCATCAGGGTGAAATGAAATCTGAAATAAATGAAGAAAACTGTACTGTGCCAGGAGACTCCTTCCACTTCAAACTCCACCATGATACATCAGGAACTTCCTGAAAGTAATAAAAATGTTTCAGCAGTGGCACTGTCCAATCAAGTTCAAAGGGTTCTTTTATCAGAGCCCACAACTTTACCCTTGGCCCCTTCTCTGAACATCATCCCTTTTTCTTATGTGACAGTGCCCCTCTAAGTCTCCTGGGAAGAGATTTACTTTCTAAATTAGGAGACCAAATATATTTTGTCTCAGGAAAAATAACCTTAGAATTTCCAGACTCACCAGACCCCAAAACATTGTGTTCTATAAGCTCAAATTAATTGTCCTGAAGAAGCTAACAAACTCCATGATGAAGCAAGTACTGTAGACCTCTCTGAACCCCTGAACACCCTATGGGCCTCTTCTTCCACAGATCCAGGAAAAATTAAGAGTGCTTTCCCTATTAAAATTCAGGTTGATCCTTTGAAAATTCTTCCAAAATTGCCCCCAATATCCTTTAAAACCCTAAGCCTTACAAGGGCTCATCCTCATAACAGATGATTTAATAAATCAAGGACTAATAAAAAGTAAAAATTAAAAGAAATAAATAAATCAAAGACTAATTATTCCCTTGTACCAGTTCTTTCCAACACTATCCTACCCATAAAAAAGCCCCAGGGCCAAGGATGGAGATTTGTACAAGATCTTAGTGTTATAAATAAAACTGTTATTCCAAAGCTTCCTGTAGTACCCAACCAAACACTCTATTGTCAACATTTCAACCGATTCTGAATGGTTTATGGTTGCAATCTATGTCCTGCCTTCTTCAGCATCCCAGTAGATAAGGAAAGTCAATATTTGTTTGGAAAAATCAACAATATACTTAGACTGTTATGCATCAAGGAATCACTGAGGCCCCTTCACATTTCTCATGAGTTCTACATCAGGATTTAAGTACACCACAATTTCCAAGAAATTCTACCCTGATTCAGTATGTAGATGATTTACTTCTTTGCTATTCATCCAGAGAGAACTGAAATTGACTCAAAATATCTACTGCAACAGCTACCTTATAAGGGCCATACAGCCTCTTGAGATAAACTTCAGTTTTCACAAGAAAAGGTACATTACCTTGGTCATGATTTATTATAAAAAGGAATCTTTCTGTTTCCAGAAAGAGTAAGTACCATCCAAAATCACTCCAGACCTATGACTAAGAGACTACTCAGAGGCCTCCTTGGACTTGCAGGATAATTTTTCCTTATTCGGCTCTCCACTCTATGAACTAAAAGTAATACAGGAACAACTTCCTTAGGAAACAAAATATGAGGAAGCCCTTACAAGCTTGCACTGGCTTCCCTAACTATACCAAACTTTTTACATTGTTCATGAATGCTGACACTGGGAGTCCTTACACAAGAACGTGGAAGAAAAAACAGACCGGTAGCTCAGAGTTTACAACTGGACCCAGTAGCCAGGGCATATCCAAATCGTTCACAGGCAGTTGCTACAGCTGCTAAAATTGTAGAATCCTCTTCAGAACTTGATCAAAGAAATATTTTAAATCTGCAAGTTCCTCACGATATACAAAATTTAACTGAGCAAACTCAGCATTTCTTAGCTAGTAGACTAACATGTTATAAGATTCTATTCCTGTGTCCCTCTCATTTGTGCCTTCTTCACTGCAACTCCTTAAATCCTGCTACCCTTCTACCCTTACCTAATAAAGTAGAAACTAATAATTGCATTGAACTGATTTCTCAAAATCTGACTCCTAGATCAAATTTATAAGAAACTCCATTAGCCAATCCAGATTTAGTACTCTATGCTGATGGCTCTTATGCCAAAAAATTCTGAAGAGAAGTATCAAGCTGGATATACTGCAACTACTCAATATGAATTACCAGAAAGAGGAGTCCTTCCTCAGTTTAACTCAGCCCAACCTGCAGAATTATTTGTCCTCATTTGAGCATGTAAGTTAGCAAAAAGAAAAACTGCAAATATTTACAATGACAGTAGGTATGCTTTTGGAGTGGTCCATGACTTTAGCACGCTTTGAAAACAGAGGAATTTATTTTTTATTTATTAACATATAACGTATTATTTGTTTCAGGGGTACAGGTCTGTGATTCATCAGTCTTTTTTTTTTTTTTTAAGATTTTTATTTATTTATTTGACAGAGAGAGAGATAGAGCAGGAACACAAGCAGGGGGGGGAGTGGGAGAGGGAGAAGTAGGCTTCCCGCCGAGCGGGGAGCCCAATGCGGGGCTTGATCCCAGGACCCTGGGATCATGACCTGAGCTGAAGGCAGTTGCTTAACCGACTGAGCCACCCAGGCGCCCCTGTGATTCATCAGTCTTACACAATTCACAGCGCTCACCATAGCACATACCCTCTCCAATATCCATCCCTCCCACCCCCCTCTACTCCAGCAACCCTCAGTTTGTTTCCTGAGATTAAGAGTCTCTTATGGTTTGTCTCCCTCTCTGGTTTTGTCTTGTTTCATTTTTCCCTCCTTCCCTATGATCCTCTGTTTGTTTCTCAAATTCCTCATATCATGAAAACAGAGGATTTTTAACATCAAATGATACACCTATAAAAAATGGACCTCACACTGCTGATTTCCTCTCTGCACTGTTACTGCCTTTACAAATTGCTATTATCAAAACTGAGGCTCAGACCCACCAATCACACTCTGAATATCAGGGAAATGTTATGATTAACTTTCATGCTAAGGCTGTTAATTCAAAAAATTCCTCATGTAGCAAAACTCTGTAATTTAAATAAGCTTTCTAAGATAGATCCAAATCACATTACTTATGACAACTTGTGTAACAGACAGAAAATTGTGTCAGATAATAGAAAATAAAAATGGCACCATAAAGGATGAGAGTTTCATGAAAAAAAAAAAAAAGAGAACCCTGGAAGGCCCAAATGGCTATCTGGTGCTTCCTGAATTTCTCAAACTACCACTCTTATGAGCACTGCACCTGACTACCCACCACAGAATTGACAAAATGACCCAAATTATGAAAAAATATCGGTGGTGTGATTGTTCTAAATTGGCACAACAGGTTTATAATCAGCGCTTAACCTGTTAATCATATAACCCAAGTAAAACTACTAAAGTAGCTTTGGGGGTTGCTCCCCCACCATCCAGACCATTAGAACATTTACAGTTGGACTTCACTGAATTGTCTCTTTCTATGGGTTATCAACATGTACCTGTTATATCTATTTTCTAGATGGATTGAAGTCATCCCCTGTCAGAAAGCTGATGCTGCTACTGGAGTAAAGAAGTCATTAGAAAATGTTTCCCCAGGAGCGCCTGGGTGGCTCAGTTGGTTAAGCTTCCAACTCTTGATTTCAGATCAGGTCATGATCTCAGGGTAGTGAGATGGAGCCCTGTGTTGGGTTTTGCCCTCAGCAAGGAGTCTGCCTGAGATTCTCTCCCTCTTCCTCTGCCCCTCCCCCACTCATGCGCAGGCATGCTGTCTGTCTCAAATAAATAAATAAGTCTTTAAAAAAAAAAGAAAAAGAAAAAGAGGGTGCCTGGGTGGCTCAGCTGGCTAAGCCTCTGCCTTCAGCTCAGCTCATGACCTCGGCAGGGAGCCTGCTTCTCCCTCTCCCTCTGCCTGCTGCTCTCCCTGCTTGTGCTCTCTCTCTCAAATAAATAAAACTTTAAAAAAATATATTAATAAATAAATAAAATCTTAAAATATATATATATTAAAAATTAAGAAAAAGAAAATGTTTTCCCACTATGGGGAATTCTAAGCAAACTTTCAAGTGATCAAGGCACTCACTCCACTGAATAAATTATAAAACAGTTAAACAAGGTTATTCAGACATTGCGGCACTATCATTGTCCATACCATCCTCAGTCTTCAGGGAAAGCTGAACATACCAATGGTATTCTGAAATGCAAACTGGTAAAACTGACTGAAACCACAGAATTACCATGGCCTAAAGTATTACGCTTAGCCGTTATGACTTTAAGGTCAACGCCTTTTGGGGAAACCAAATGGATACCTTATAAAATCATCACTGGATGACCCATGCTCTTGATGACAGGACCCCATGCACATTCTAATATGACCCAAAACTGTAAAGCACTAATACAATATTCAAAAGCTTATTTTCAATAGGTCAAGGGAGCTTTTAGAGACCCTCTACCCGATGAGGACTTTGTACCTCCACACCCTGGAACCCAGAGATGGGTGTTTTTGGAAGAGACATCAATGAAAAACAACTGAATCTCAATGGAAAGGGCCCAACCAGGGCCCTTAACTTCTCAAATAGCAGTTAAATTACAGGGTATTGAACATGCGTCCACGACGCTCAATTAAATAGAGTTCCCCCAACTCTTGAACTTGTCAGCCTACAGCTGACTAAAAATGAAGGATTTCCAGGAGAAAGTCTTCCCCTGAAGCAAACAACAGCATGGCATTAGAAAGCCTCTGCCCAAGATCACAGAACAAGATTCGGCAGAATTCTCATTTATTTCTAGGACTTAATATACAACAACTGTTGTGTATTACTACCTTGCAAATTCACTCAAAATGTTTAAACTTAAGTTTCTCTTTGTGTTGGAAATTTTCCCCACCCACACTAAACACCTACTAAAGTCCACCACCCAACAAATACTTTCTTTTAAGAATCAAAATGATCATTGATTATGCAGCCATTTAAATGCTCAGGAAGGGGGCGCCTGGGTGGCTAGTCAGTTAAACATCTGCCTTTGGCTCAGTCATGATCTCAGGGATCAAGCCCCGCTTTGGGCTCCCTGCTCAGGGAGAAGTCTGCTTCTCTTTCTGCCCCTTGCCCCACTCTCATGCTCTCTCTCACTTTCTCTCTCTCTAATAAATAAAATCTTTAAATAAATGAAAGAATGAATAAATAAATGCTCGGGAAGACTCCCAATTAATATTAGAACCAGCTTCTATACACGCCTGAATTAGACTAATTCAGGAAATGGCTTTATGAAAAGGTCTGATATCCTTCACTTGGCCATTCAACTAATACTTATGGCCATTAATCTGACACTGGGAAGAAGACTTAGAAGCCAAAGCCTGGCTTCTTCATTGTAACCACTGTAAACTTCATTGCTGGTAACCTGTTCCTATGCATAGAAAACCTTAATGGTACTGGATTTGGGACATGTTCCAGACTCACTCTGTAATCAAACCCTTTGGTTTGACTCAAATGAAGGGGACTAGAGTCCTAAGTATAATGACCAGATTTAAAATTAGAGAATGATGATACCTTTAATTTTTTTTTTTGATACCTTTAATTATTTCACCAAAGAAATTACTGAAGCTGTACACTGGTTCAATGAAAAAATCTGTAGGCAAATGGAATGCCTCCAAAACCCCAGTTTCACCTACTGGATAAACCAATATTTAAGGCACCACTGGATAGGAAATCAATCCTTTATCAACAAAAACATGATACATGGACTGCTAAGCCAAATCCATAGGAATATTTTTTGTTCCTATCTAAATTTAAGCCACAGCTATTCAAGATGGGAATACACTGATGCCTGACAAAGAATAACCATGATGTCCACGTTGCCCCTGGTGGGTCACGGGAGCCACCCTAATTCTCTCTCTTAATAATACTGAGTAATTCACCCTCTGTGGTAATAACACAATATACAAAGGTTTCTCACCCAAATGGTCTGGATGGTGTGGTATAGCATATTTTATATCCCAAATGACTAAGTATGACTCCTTGAAAGCTAGCCAGATTATAAACTTAGGATTGTTGGTATATATAAAGTAACTCCTCATAAGTGAGCTTCCCATGTACTTTTGAATCCTATTATTCAAAAATGCTCTGGTTTTCATGTTTGTCAGAATATTTTTTCCTCAATTGAGAGTTAATGAATTAGAAAAATCACTTTTTAGTATTTCTGCAACTATTTTTTAAAAAGCTTTAACAATACCCTAACTACTTTAAGCAGTACAATCTGAAATAAATGGTTTATCTCCAGTGGTTCTCCAGAACAGGATAGTCCTTGATGCCCTCATTGCTCAACAAGGAGGTGCATGTGCTAGAATTGGTAAGAAATATTGTTTCTAGGGGTGCCTGGGTGGCTCAGTTGGTTAAGCCACTGCCTTCGGCTCAGGTCATGATCCTGGAGTCCCGGGATCGAGTCCCGCATCGGGCTCCCTGCTCAGCGGGGAGCCTGCTTCGCCCTCTGACCCTCCCCCCTCTCATGCTCTATCTCATTCTCTCTCTCAAAATAAATAAATAAAATCTTTAAAAAAAAATAGTTTCTATGTTGACAAATCAGGAATTGTTAACCAAAATGTAAAGGATCTTAAATACCTGATAAAAATTTTTCATCAAATAAGTGACACCTCTTCCACAGACCTGTTCCACTGTTAAACCCTGGCTCCTGGGAATTTTTCAATCCTTGGCTATTTTTCTCTGTATAGTCGTTACATTAAGCCTCCCTCGTGTGTTGCATGCTCTCCAAGTGCCTGTCGGCAGCCACTCATACACAAAATAGTATCCATAAGGATCAAGCAACTGCATGAAATCAGCAGTAACTGTAAATGATGAAGATGGTGACTACATGGCCCTCCAGCCCGATTTAATGGAAACAGTGAATATGTGACTCTTCGGCCTGACTACATCAACACTGGTAACTGAGACTAACACTACTGGTTGGTCATGCTCTTAGCCTGCTGAGAGAATAACCAAAAGGGAGGGAATTACTAAAATCAAACACAAATGGAGACCATACTTGAATATTCCCTGAGCAGACAAAACCAGTTAGTCATACAAGCAAAGCTTAATTTAGCTTATTTTGCAAGACAAGCAAGGTTAATTTGACCTGGGTCATTTCTTGGTTATGCCTCTGTAAATCAAGAGCAAAACTTGAATAGTTCCCCAAAATTGATATGAGATAACCACTAACCAATTCCCTTTCATTTGAGAAAATTCTAATATTGTAACCAATCACTATAAAGAATACTCATTGCCTTCATACCATATAAGCAGCTTTATAATAATATATTTCTGAGCCTCAATTCCATGTTTTGGTTTGAGTGCTCCCAATTTGCAAACTGTCTTTTTGGTGTGTGCACAGTAAATTTTTACTAATTACTACTTCAATGAATTGCTGATTTTATTGTTTTTTTATGAACTTTTGACAGAGTTAAACTTTCTCTAAAACATAATATTTAAAATTTTTTTCTGAATCTGATACAAACCATGGGGTCTCAGAAAAACAATAAAATGCACATTATATATGGGCATCCAGTTAAATTGAATTTAGGTATAATAGTTTCTTACCAGATTTTCTTAAAACCCATTATTGAAAGTATTAGAGAGCTCTCAGTGTTAGTACTCTAAAACCTCTCATTTCATTCATTATTCAACTAATATTCATTGAATGCCTACTACATTTAAGCCTTGTGGGAGCCTGAGTGGGAGGGTGCTGTTTCAGATGCAGGAGAAAATTATGGTATATCAGAATGCAGGGGTTTAATGTGAGAGCAGATGGTGGAAAAGGGGAGGCCAAACCCCTTATCTATTCAGCTGAAAAGTGTGACAATAAAAGAATGAAAGAAAGAGGGTATTAGCCAGAGTTCTAGCAAGGCCAGGCAAAAGAGGTTTTCCCCAAAAAGTAGGGAATACTTTTTGAAAGAAGAGACAATCACACATACTAGGGAGAAGGGTAATACTTGTAGAAGTAAAAAATATCAGAAGTAAAATTAACCTTATATTCTGATTCAATTAATCTATTTAAGGCCTAATGTTCTAGAAAATGCACTAAACAATTTCATACACATTATCTTCTTTAATCCTCACAACATCCTTGTGAGATAAACAAACTTTTGAAACAAAAGACAAAAAAATACAGAGATAGAAGGAAGATGAGGAAGGTCACACCAAATGACTCCAGTGATTTTAGTAATGGAAACAGAAGAGAAAGCAGGAGGGCTTGACAGGAATAGAGAAGAAAACTAACATTTATTGCCTACCAGTGCCAGGCACTGTTACATCCTTTATACATAAATTCCATGTAATCCTGTTTAGTATTTATTATTCATTTAATTGAAGAATTTGAGACTGTGAGAGATTCCCAAGATCTAACAGCTGGTAAGTGGTGTGGTAGTGATTCAAACCCAGGCCTCTGAGACTACAAATGCTATTTCCTTCTACTATACCACACTGCTCCTTCAAAATCAGGAATGTGCAAGGGAATAAAAAGTCATGAGGCTGAAAAGGTCCAGTTAAATTAGCATGAATTTGGAGTAGATAATGCCAACTCCTTGCTCTCCCCTCTGTGGAGTCAACTACCCAAGTAAAAAGTATTTAGAATGGGAAGTTGCTAGAGTTGCAATAAATTAATATGTACTTTTAAGAACTATAATAGAGGGGTGCCTGGGTGGCTCAATCAGTTAAGCGTCTGCCTTTGGCTCAAGTCATGATCTCAGGATCCTGAGATGGAACCCTGCCCTGCTTCTCCTCCCCACGCCCCTCAGGCACGTGCACACTCTCTCAAATAAATAAATAAATAAAAACTTTTTTAAAAACTAAAAACTAGGGGTGCCTGGGTGGCTCAGTCGTTTAAGCGTCTGCCTTTGGCTCAGGTCATGATCCCAGGGTCCTGGGATCAGGTCCCACACTGGGCTCCCAGCTCAGTGGGGAGTCTGTTTCTCCCTCTACCCTTCCCCCCTGCTCATGATCTCCCTTTCTCTCTCACTCAAATAAATAAAATCTTTTTAAAAATAAATAAAAAATAAAAAATAAAATAAATAAGCTATAATAGGGCAGGTGAGTTCTACCTCCCTTCAAATTATTACTACTGTTCTTTATTTATTGAATATCTACAAAATATTAGGCACTGGGTAGTCATAGAAATTGCTACCTAACCACTTGAAGCTACAATTTAAGTATCTGTAAATAGTTCAAATTTCACTATAGTCAAAATATTGTAGCAAATATTTGAAACTTGCTAAGAGAATAAATCTTAAAAGTTATCATCACAGGAAAAGAAATTTTTTACTTTGTATGGTGATAGTGGGTAACTAGACTTATTGTGCTGATCATTTTGCAGTGTGTGTATATATATTTATACACAATTTGTATACATTTATACACATCTGTATATATATATATCAATATCAAATCATGTTGTACACTTGAAACTAATATAATGTTACATGTCAATTATACCTCCAATTTTAAAAAGTCCAAAATTCAACACTAACCTAAGGAAGTACTCTAATGTTGATCAAAATATCAGAAAATGACAACCTAAGAATAACTTAATTTTCTTTCATTTTGTAAACTGACTTTATTTACAAGGAATAACAGTAAGGCCCTAATACTAACAGACATAGAATTGTTGTCAAAAACTAGAATACAGACCCATTTATTTTTGTTCTTTTATGACAATCTGCAAAAGACTGAAATGATCAAAAAGATCACTAGGTATCTTCAATGGAAAACTAGGCATTGTGTAATGTGCTCCTTTCCTAGATAACTGACTCTATCAGATTTGCATCCTCCATGATCTTGGAGCTATTATATAACTGTAAGTTATAGATAACTGATAGCAATGCCAAGGATTCTTGTCCATACACATGCAAATAAATTCTGTCTAGTGGAGGGAGGAATGATTTCCCTCATGTCCCTGTAAAATAAAGCCAGTTTTGCATCAATTTGTTAAATCCATTTCAGCATTCTTGATCCTATATATGTGTGGTACTTGAATTCTTCTTTGAACCACTTTTAGCATCTTACAGGTTCTCCAATTAATTAAGGAGTTAAATAACATCTTTTACATGTGTGCATTTTATATTTGTGTGAAAATCATGATTTGCCTAATTTTTAATCCTTTAATAATGAATTTCATACAATATGTAGTAGATACCGTGGAAAATGAACATTTTAATGCAAAAGCTCGAGGAATGGAAATATCCTTTTTACTCACATATATATATATTTAAGGAAGGCCAGACAAAACATGCCTTGTCGCTTCTCAGTTCTGAAATTTTACGACTCTAAGAACCAGTCATTGTTATTGGTCATTCTTGAAAGACCCTATAACTGACAAAAAAATTATTTGAATGACATTCTCGACTTTTCCCCCTGATGCATAGTGTAAATACAGCACTGTCTAAAAAATAGAAGCTTCATCATTTCAGAAATACTTAGAATCTTTTGTCTGAACTACTTCTGTTAATTACAGTCACCAGTAAAATAGATGGTACATTATCACACTGAACTAAAAAATCTACATCTGACAATGCTTTTTCTAATCCAAAAGATTTTTTGCCAGCCAACATCTGTACAATCATTAAGAATACTAACTACATTTATTGTTTTCAAAATAATAGTTGTCTTCTATTGGTGTGTGTCGCATTAAAGGACAGAATGATTAAATAAAAACTAACTTGATTCAAATATACACATGCAGCTTAAAAAGACAAAACCAGAAATCAATACCCAAACTAAACATTAAATCAACAACATGTTTTGGACTCATTAATACACTAGGAAAAGGTGTATTAACGCTCAGATCTTCTGGCTTTCTAAGACCCAAATTAAAAATATCTCTAATACTAGCAGTCTCTATGGAATTACGGATTTCACAAAGCAGCTTTTTTCCTCACGCAGGATCAAACTAATCCCCTGACACTCTGAGGAAAGAAAGAGTAAAATCAACTTGTACCAAAAATCTTTATACTCAGCATTCATTCAGATCCTTCCAAACTACTCTCTTGGCTTATAACATGCCAGAAAAATATTGTTCTAGCAAGTAATTATTTGTCCAAAAACTAACAGGGCAATTTAGGTTGGAAATAATTTGCTGTCCATGTCATTCATAAATCCATGCTACTATAATTCTCAAAATTAATGCATAATGCATGCAGCGTATCACGCATTAAATATTTTAAAAGGTAAGTTTTCATCTAGTTGAAATTAGTTAAGTAATATTAGTGGACTTAAAAGCATGAAAAATTAACTCTTTCTTCTCCTCACCTCTACTCCCTCCAAACCAACAGATAGATACCTTTGATTTGGTAATATGTGCCAACTAGGAAGAAAAGGGGAATGCAGACAAACAAAACAAGTGAGAGAGTTATAGAAGGCTAATCCCAGAAGGAGATGTTCCCTCTTCCAAGTTGCAACTGAAGTTAAAGGACTATAGTGGGAAGTCTTTACATTTTCAGGAGTTCAAGATAGATATGTACTGTCCTCCTTCTTGGGAATGTAATTCATTCCAAAATTTTCTTTCCTGACTCTTCTGAAGGTTCTTATACCACCACCGACTGGCATGTGTTTAGAGGAGTCTATTAAAGCTTTGTAAAAGTATCTTTCAAGTTCCAAGTAAAAAAATAACTGAATCATTTAAAATAAAAGCTTTTTCTCTCTACCCTCAATTCAACAACGTATATAAATCTGGAAACCAAGAAAGATAAAACAGGTAAATGACTAAATACAGGCATGTGTTCTCCAGAAGTGGAAACAGTATGGCAGGCAGCTAATTCCATAACAACTTCCTATTCACTAAGCTATCTTCTTCTTTCAGATCATCAGAGAATTTGGGTGAATCTCTCATGATGTACAAATCCAGAGAGAAAGGTGAAGAAAGAAGCAAAAGGGGAAGAAAAAGAAAACATAATGGAAAGAACACAAAAATGCAATATTCACATTGGCTGTCTGACCATAAATAAATACAGCAAAACATATTCACTGCCACCCTCTTTTCATCTAGTGAGAAAAGGGGGAAAAAATAACACAATAGCCTCTATAAACACATACCATAAAATACCCCAACTTTTTTGAGTATTTTACCTCCAGAGCCAGATCACTATATAAGGTGAGCAAAATCTTTTCAGATGGGGTCAGGCAGTAGAGCAGTTCTGGAGACCCTTCTTTAATGCTATTCGAAGTTTCTTATAACCTGCTTTCCAACTAGCTCTGAAGTCCTCAAATTTAAAATCATTTCTATCACCTACCCACTTCTCAAATTTTCCTTAGAAGTATCCCTGCCAGCATTAAGAAAGCTAGTTGAACTAATTGAAACAAAGCTGGAAATGACAAACAGGCACACCTACTCTTTAACCCTTACAAAAATGTTACCCAGAGATTCAAACAAATCTATACAGGGTAGAATTTTCTACAGTTTGATAGTTTTTCTTTTCTTTGTTTCTTTTGTTTTCTCTTTTGGGATGGAAGCACCATTATGCCTACTCTCATACAAAAGGAAAAAGAATGCCAAGTCCAAAGCTTCCAGGACCTATCTCTAGAAGAAAAGAGTTTGTTTCTTTCTCTAAAGAAAAGAGGTGTTTGTTGCTGTGAAGTCTCCTTCCACACCTCCATTCTTTTTTTTTTTTAAAGATTTTATTTATTCATTTGTCAGAGAGAGAGAGCACAAGCAGGGGGGCGGCAGGCAGGGGGAGAAGCAGGCTCTCCGCTGAGCAGGAAGCCGGATGCGGGACTCGATCCCAGGACCCTGGGATCATGACCTGAGCCGAAGGCAGACGCTTAACCGACTGAGCCACCCAGGCAACCCGCACACGTCCATTCTTGAACATTAAATGAAGGGAGGGATCTCCTACCTCTACCGCAGTGAATGGGGAAAAGAAAGGCTGTTCTAACAAAGTATAACCTTCTATATTCTAGCTTCCAAAAGTTTTTGATAGGTGTATGTGTGGAACATTTTGTGTTTTAAAACATGTTCATACATTCTTCAATCCTACTCCCAAACATAGACTCTAATTCTCCTCCCCATGAAGAGAATGAAGCAGAAGTGACACTGAGTAACCTCAGAAGTTAGGTCATAAAAGGTGATAAAACTTCTGCCTGGCACTCCCTGAGGACAGGCAACTTTGGACTCCGGAATCACATCTAAGCTATCCAGCTCCCCTAAAGCCCTCATGCTGGACAGAGTACAGGATGAGACGTCACAGGGTTATAGAGATGTCCAAGAAGTGCCAGCTGGTTAAGTCTTCCTAGCCCAGTCACCTGATACGTGAATGAGGAATCCTTGAAGATGACTTCAGGCCCAAGTACCATCTGCCTCCCACTGTGTAAGAGAGGAAGCCTTTTAAATGATTCCAGCCCCAGCTATCATCTGTTTGCATCCTCATGAAAAACCCCAAGAGGAAACTGCCTAGCCAAGTTCAAACATCAGAATCATAAAAGATTAAAAAAAAAAAAAAAGGGATTGTTGTTTTATGCCACTAGGTTTGCAACGGTATATTACACAGCAGTAGAAAACCAAAGCAGATTTTGGTTATAGGGTTGCTTCCAAAAATATAAATGTTTGGCTTCAGGATTAGATGGCAAGAGAAAGTCAGAAGTGGCTGAAAGTGTTAGTGAGAGCCTGAAAGGGTCTTAACTGTCACTGTTAGGAAAAGCCTCAAGGAAGCTGTCAATAAAGACTTAAAACAGGGGTCAGCAAACTACAACCTACCAGCAAAATTCAACCTGCTACGTGCTTTGGTAAATAGTTTTACTGAGGGCGCCTGGGTGACTCAGTTGGTTAAGCGACTGCCTTCGGCTCAGGTCATGATCCTGGAGTCCCGGGATCGAGTCCCACATCGGGCTCCCTGCTCAGCGAGGGGTCTGCTTCTCCCTCTGACCCTCTCCCCTCTCGTGCTCTCTGTCTCTCATTCTCTCTCTCAAATAAATAAATAAAATCTTAAAAAAAAAAAAAAATAGTTTTACTGAAACACAGCCACACCCGTTCATTTACATATTGTCTGCAGGCTCCTTCTCACTACAACAGCATAGTTAAGTAGGTGTGCCAGTGACCACATGGTCCACAAAGCCTAAAATATGTACTGTCTGGCCCTTGACAGAATAAAGTTGCTGATCCTTGGCTTAAAAGAAAGTAAGAAAAGTGTTACTGAACGCTGAAGGAAAGGAAAATCCTACTAGATAAGTGGAAAGTTTAGCAAAGCTGTCACCTGAAACAATGTTGAAAATAGAAAATATAACAAATGAACTGATGAATATGGGTAAGGAAATTTCCAGGCAGAATATCAAAAGTGTCATTTTTTTTCCAGCTAACTATCATAAAGTACAGGTAGAGAGAGATGAGAAAAAGAAGGAATTATATAATTTTAAAAAAATATAGAGAAAATATAAAGGAGTCAGGACTTGCTAGGTCCAAAAATAAAACTGTTTCTTACTCCCATATAGCAAACATTTCTCAGATTAAGAAATGTCCCGTCTACCTTCGGCTCAGGTCATGATCCCAGGGTTCTGGGATCCAGCCCCACGTCGGGCTCTCTGCTCAGTGGGAAACCTGCTTCTCCCTCTCCCATTCCCCCTGCTTGTGTTCCCTCTCTCGCTGCCAAATAAATAAATAAAATCTTAAAAAAAAAAAAAAGAAAGAATCAAAACATTAAAAAAAAAATTAAGAAATGCCCAGAGGTACCTGGGTGGCTCAGTCGCTAAAGCGTCTGCCTTCGGCTCAGGTCATGATCCCGGGATCCTGGGATCAAGCCCCACATCATCGAGCTCCTTCTCCCTCTGCCTGCTGCTCTCCCTGCTTGTGTTCTCTTGCTCTCTCTGACAAATAAATAAATAAAATCTTTTTTAAAAAATTAAGAAATACCCTCTGGAGAAAGATCAAATCCAAGGCAGTGTCAGGGACTCATGGCCTAAAGATTAAACATTTGTTTAGACCAAGGATTGGCAAACTTTTTCTATAAAAGGAAAGTTAAGTATTGTGGACTTTGAGGGCCATATACAGTCTCTGTTGAACATTCTTCTTTTTTTTTTACAACCCTTTAAAAATGTAAAAACAAATCTTAGCTCACTGGCAATAGTTGACCGACCCTAGTGTAGACTCCAAAGAGATTTAATTTGGTGCGCCTGGGTGGCTCAGTCGTTAAGCATCTGCCTTCGGATCCCAGAGTTCTGGGATCCAGCCCCACATCAGGCTCCCTGCTCTGGGGGAAGCCTGCTTCTCCCTCTCACCCCCGTTACTTGTGTTCCTTCTCTCGTTGTGTCTCTCTCTGTCAAATAAGTAAGTAAAATCTTTTTTAAAAAAGAGAGATTTAATTTAAGGTGGTGCCTCATAATTCCTTTCAAACAAAAAGCCTTGGGCGCCTGGGTGGCTCAGATGGTTCAGCGTCTGCCTTCGAATTAAGTCGTAATCCCGGAGTCCTGGGATCGAGTCCCGCATCGGGCTCCCGGCTCAGCGGGGGGCCTGCTTCTCCCTCTGCCTCTCTCTCTTTATTTTATTTAAAATAAAAAAAATATTTTTATTTTAAAAATAAAATCTTTAAAAAAAAAAAAAGCCTTCTAAGAATCTTAAAGGTATTATCCCACAAAAACCTTAAATGGAGCTGAGAGGGTTCAGAACACGCTTCCCCAAAATAAGGTACATTGACATATTGAGTATTAAGCTGAAGGAGCTTGAGAAAATGGCAGAAGCAGGAAGGTCACTCTGACCTTTCCCCTGCTCTTCTCCCCTGAAACAGATCATAAAACTCTCATATGAGAGGTGCCCTCCCTGTACCTGGAAGAAGGGAGCAATCTTACCTCCAAAGGCAAAGGGACATAGAGAAGAATCTTAACAAACAGGCCTTGCTAAATTTCCCCCAGTTTACTATACTTTACTCATACTCTTTGTCTTACCAGATTTCTCAACAAATGCCTACTCTTCATCAAACCTAGCATAAAAATACTCAGGTTTAAACATTTCTTCATGTCAAAAATAGAACTACCCTACAATCTAGCAATTGCCCCACTAAGTATTTACCCAAAGAATACAAAAATATCGTGGATGGAACTAGAGGGTATTATGCTAAGTGAAATAAGTCAATCAGAAAAAGACAATTATCATATGATCTCACTCATATGTGGAATTTAAAAAACTAAACAGGATCATAGGGGAAGACAGGGAAAAATAAAACAAGACAAAATCAGAGAGGGAGACAAACCATAAGAGACTCTTAATCATAGGAAACAAACAGGGTTGCTGGAGGGGAGGGGGACAGAAGGATGGGGTAACTGGGTGATGGACATTAAGGATGGCATGTGTTGTAATGAGCACTGGGTATTATATAAGACTGATGAATCACTGAACTCTACCTCTGAAACTAATAATACATTATATGTTAATTAATTGAATTTAAATAAAAAATAAAGCCCTAGGAAGCAAGCAAAAAAATAAAAACATAAATAAAATTTCAGAGAAAAAAAAGAATACAAAAATACTAATTCAAAGGGATATATGCACCACAATGTTTATAGCAGCATTATCTATAATAGCCAAACTAGAGAAACAGCCCAAGTGTCTATCGATAGATGAATGGATAAAGAAGTTGTAGTACACACAACACACACACACACACACACACATACATACAATGGAATATTTCTCAGCCATAAAAAGGAATGAAATCTTGCCATTTGCAATGATGTGGATGGGGTTAGAGAGCATTAAGTTAAGTGAAATAAGTCACTCAGAGAAAGACAAATACCATATGACTTCACTCAGTGGAATTTAAGAAACAAGGGGCGCCTGGATGGCTCAGTCCGTTAAGCGGCTGTCTTCGGCTCAGGTCATGATCCCAGGGTCCTGGGAACGAGCCCCGCATCGGGCTCCCTGCTCAGTGGAGAGTCTGCTTCTCCCTCTCCCTCTGCCTGCCTCTCTGCCTCCTTGTGCTCTCTCTGTCAAATGGATGAATAAAATCTTTAAAAAAAAAGAAACAAAACAAATGAGCATAGAAGAAAAAAACAGAGGCAAACCAAGAAACAGACTCCTAAGTACAGAAAACAAACTGATGGTTACCAGAGGGGAGGTGGGTGGGGAGATGGGGGAAATAGGTGATGGAGATGAAGGAATGCACTTGTGATGAGCACTGGGTGATGTATATAAGTGCTGAATCACTATATTGTACACCTGAAACTAATATTACACTGTATGTTAACTAACTGGAATTTTTTAAACTGGAATTTAAATAAAAACTTAAGAACTAAACATTTCTTCAAGTCTTCATTTACTAATAAAGGCTCCTGTGTCACATAAAACTTACATTAAATAAATGTGTATCCTTTTAATCTTTGTCAGTTTAATTTTCAGACACAGCCAGGGATCTTAAGAGCTCAAGAAAAACTTTTTCCTCTTCTACAGAGCCTAAGGTAGAGAAAGGCTTATATCACTGTGTAGGTGTGGCTTTTGTCTAACACAGTAAACCCCTCAAAAAGATTCAGAGAATTCTACGTTGAGAAACATTGTCATCCTGGACTAAACAAGACAGTACAAAATGAAAAGAGGTTTTTGGGACAAACACCCCCTTCATGTTCAAACCCTATGGTTTAGGAAATTACTCAGCTGCAAACAAAGGATACATTTTATGGAAAAGGAAAGCTAATCCAGAGGGCAAAACCAAGAGCTATGAAGGATTGTTCCTAGGCAATATAGCCGAGCCCTAATCACAGAAATGATGATATGGGCCTAGCTGGATTTCAGATTTGCTGTGGACCAACAACTATTCTGTTCCTTACATTTTTCTTTATTTTTTAACAGAAGTGTCCATAGTGGTTATCTTATGCCTGTCCACTGTTGCATACTGGGTGGGCTAGGGAGAGGTAATGTATCTCTTTAGCTTACAGGTCTTCAAAGTGAAAGTAATGGTACCCAGGGAGCTATACACAAGAAACAATATCCAAATAGCCTAACCTGCACCTGGATCTGATTTAGATGACAAGATCCTAGACCTCAAGCCTGAGCATGATGATGTATCAGGTAAGACCCCTCTGTGCTTTCTTTGGCAGCACATTACTAAAACTGGAACAATACAGAGAAGATTAGCATGGCCCCCGCACAAGGATGACACGCAAATTCTCAAATTCGTGAAGTGTTCCATGTTAAAAAAAAACAAAAACAAAAACAAAGACCCCTCTGAAAAGGGGTAAGTGTGTTTTGCACTTGGGAGGAATGTAAATAATCTGTGGCAGGAAGAACAACCAAAGTGGCTTTGAAATATGTCTGCATATTCTTGACACTCTTCCCAGAAAGAGGTGGAGTCTAATTCCCTTCCCTTTGAATATGCGTTGGCCTTACTGACTCACTTCTAATGAATAACATGCAATAGAAATGACACTGATTCTGAACTTAGGTCATAAAAGACAATACACCTCCCTTCTGGCTCTCTTATTCAGAACAAATGCTTCTGGAGCCCTAAGCCTCCATGTAAGAACTCTGGCTACGATGAAGCCCCTAGGTGGGGACTACACAGAAACAGAGATAGTGATGTTGAGGGATTATTCCAGATCCTAGTTATTTGGACTTCCCTGCTCAAGTGCCAGACCTGTGAGTCTAGAAGGAGAGAACACAAGACCCATCAGACTACAAGTGCATGAAAGAACTTGTGCAAGAATCACTTAGATAAGCCTAGTCAACACCCAGAACCTTGAGAGTTCTGTGCCAAGTTTGAAGTGGTTTTGTTCCTTGGAAATAGATAACTGCAACAGCATGCCTGGAGACCCCAGCCTGAAATGCTGGAAGGTCAAACTTAGCCTGCCTTGCTATATATACCATATATACTAACCAAATGACATCAAACAACATTTCCGCTCATCCAGCTCCTCCTCCTTCTCTCCAGCACCCACTGAAATATTTGATTTGATCATGGTAAAAGATATTTTGACTGATTTAAGACATACACAATTAAAATGTGACAATATGTTTCAAATTGTATGCCACTCTAGCTTTAAGTGTTATTTGAAATCACCTATATTTATACACAGTCCATGTTTCTTACTAGCATATTATTTCAGTTATTTTACAAATATTTTTGAAATGATTAAGTAATTTGAGACTGGTAGTCATACTACCTCCTCTACAACATAACACTAATTTGTAGAGTCTTAAAATGTGGTTCCTGCAACAGAACTAGAATAATCATCACTAATATATAATAACCACTATTTCTAAGGTCTTTTCATTTTTTTTAAAGAGGCTTTTTTTAAGAGTTTGTTTGTTTGTTTATGGAGCACAAGCATGGGGAGGGGCAGAGGAAGAAGAAGGAATCTCAAGCAGACTCTGTGCTGAGCACGAAGCCCAATCTCATGACCCTGAGATCATGACCTTGAGATCATGACCTGATCCAAAATTTAGAGTCAGACACTCAACCAACTGAGCCAC
The DNA here is from genome assembly GCF_011800145.1 of Mirounga leonina. NCBI lineage: Eukaryota > Metazoa > Chordata > Mammalia > Carnivora > Phocidae > Mirounga > Mirounga leonina. The sequence goes on from NW_023270314.1 coordinate 28,004,685, forward strand.
CCAGGCACCCCAGGTCTTTTCATTTTTAAATGCTATGATCTAAATTCAGAGAAAATAAATCATCTGCATTTGAAGATACCCAATTCAATGTGCTTTAGATCACCGGCAGAGAATTTAATGTTCACAGATTATAAACATGATTAAGCTCACCTTCCACAGAGAAACTAAAACACCTGAGCCAAGAACTAATTGGTCCCAGCAGAATGGAAGAAGATACTCTGGAACAGGAAGAGCAAGGAGGCCTGAGGTGAAGATAACTTACTCTAAAAATTCTCCATTGTAAAAGCATTCCCAACTAGACATTTTAAGGAAAAAAACCTTAATCGTCTATGCCACCAAATAACTAAAACATCCTAAATTATTTAGCCGCAGTTTAATTAACCTTTTTCATCTTCCCTAGACTGTCAAATGTTTGATTTTTTTAGCAAGCAAGCACTGAGAAGAAAAAATCAAATATAATCGCAATCAGTTTGAGAAGAAATTTTAAAGAATAAAATATGTGTTCTGCTTTAGATGTGATTCTTTGACCATTGAGTATTACATATACCCAAAGCTTGGGTAACTAAAAGGAAAGAGAAGGTCAGTGTGCAAGTCTATTTAACCTACAATATGGCTGATTTTAAATATCAGCCTGGGTTCTGGGTCCTGATAGCACAGCCATTAAAAAGAAAAAAGGTTCTTTCTTACTCATAGGGCAAAAGTTTAGACTCTACACAAATTTTGAAATAAATAAAGGTCCCTTCCCACAGAGAATCCATAACTACTTCATTCTTCCTTCCTCATGCAAAAGTCCCAGTCCTTCAATAAAACGGACTTTGGGTGTCAGAAAAACACTAAACTTACTGAACTTAGTCACACTGAAGAATCATATATGAGAGCCCCTAACCTTCCTATGAGATTAAAGACTGTAAATAATATAATGCAACATAGTGGAAAACGTTCTGGATTCTCCCCCAAAAAAAATTCCTTTGAAGCTCTACATCAAAAAAAATGTGCCCTTCTACTTACCACCCTATCTTCCAGTACTTAGTACAGGGATAAACACAAAACAGTGCATAAATGAATCAATATTTTGCCTTTATCGCCCATATAAGAAACTTGCATTCTAGTTCCATTCTACCAGTAACAATCTACACAACCCTGGGGAAAGTACTTGCTCTCTCAAGCTTTAGATTTCAATACACAACATAAAATGAGGTGAGATGGAGACTGGGGAGGAGGATTAGACATTAAGTCTCATGAGGGCAACAACTCTGTCTTATTCAATACCTCTGTAACCCAGGCTAATAAAGTGGCTATGGTGCATTCAAATATATATTGAATGAAGTTTCTTCCAGCCCTGATTCCATAATTCTTTATCATTTGCTTAAATTATATTTGTTTTCTAAGCATGCAGTATATAGTCCAACATTCCTTCTCTACACTCAGCTCAATTAATAGTAAAGGCCTTTTAAAACTAGAATACTGGGACATCTGGGTGGCTCAGTCGGTTAAGCGTCCGACTCTTGATTTCAGCTCAGGTCATGATCTCAGGGTTGTGAAGTCGAGCCCCGTGTCTGGCTCTGCACTGGGCGGGGAGCCTGCTTATGATTCTCTCTCTTTCCCCCTCTGCCCCTCCATCATGCTCTCTCAAAAAAATTAAAAAATAAAAATAAATAAAATAAGAAGGTACGATTTGGACAAAGACAGGATGCCAGAAGCAATACAATTTTCCAGATTCTTCTGAGCTGGGTTTTGCAGTTTAATTTTACTGTGCTACTTAAATACACTATTAGAAGTACCTGGAATAGTGAGGTTAATCCATTGCAATCCAAAAATATATTCCAAACTCAAACACAATGTATTATTGTCTATTCTATATGTCCATCCTTTAGCATAAGTGATTGAGAACTGTATACATTTATTTAGGTTCATGCTTTTCACAGTATGCAACCAACAACTACCACCAACTCATTATTTAGAGTTCTTTCTATAACACCATATAAAAGCTGATATTTAAAAGGATCTTGTGCCTTTGAAACACTATCATCTCCAATTTAGGTGTAGCCTTCAAAAAGTTGGCCTATCTCTGTTATCAGGTAGTAATGCCTGCAATAAATTCAAGAACTTCAGCTTGAATAAGTTATTACAGTTGACATATTCCCAAATTATCCTAATTATTAAAATCTAAAAACAACTTTTGAAATATTAACCCATATCCTCACTAGCAATTTATAGTTTGTACCCTGCCACTTAGGATTTACTTTATGTTCATTCAGTCACCTACTATGTGCCAGATATTGTTCTAGCCCAAGGGTCAGCAAACAAAATTTTTCAATAAAGGGCCAGGCAGCAAATATTGTAGGCTTTACAGGCCACATGGTCTCTGTCACAATACTCAACTCTGCTGTTGGGAGTGTGAAAGCAGCCACAGACAATATACTAATGTAGGAGCATGGCTGTGTTCTAATTCAAGTTTATTTACAAAAACAGACAGCTGGTCATTTTTGGCCTACCAGTCCCTATTCTACACCTATGGTGAGACAGCAGTGAAACAAATTTTTAAAATTAAAATTAAGGGCGCCTGGGTGGCTCAGTCAGCTGAGCATCTGCCTTTGGCTCAGGTCGTGATCCTGGGGTCCTGGCATGGAGCCCCGCTTCACTTCGGGCTCCCTGCTCCGTGGGGAGTCTGCTTCTCCCTCTCCCTCTGCCCCTCCCATGCTCATGATCTCTCTCTCTCTCTCTTGCTCTCTCTCAAATAAAATCTTCAAAAACAGGGCGCCTGGGTGGCTCAGTCGTTAAGCATCTGCCTTAGGCTCAGATCATGGTCTCAGGGCCCTGGGATCAAGCCCTGCATTGGGCTTCCTGCTCAGCGGGAAGCCTGCTTCTCCCTCTCCCACTCCCCCTGCTTGTGTTCCCTCTCTCACTGTGTCTCTCTGTGTCAAATAAATAAATAAAATCTTAAAAAAAAAACTTCAAAAAAATTTAAAGTTAAAATTAATTAATTAATTACACATGCATATGCACACAGCCTATCGCATGCTGATAAATGCTATGGAGAAAAATAAAGCAGGGTAAAGGAGATAAAGAGAGCCAGAGCCTCATTGATACGGTGACATTTGAGCCTTACACCTAAAGAAAGAGGAAAAGCCATGCTGCCAACATAGGAGAAGCATTTCAGGGAGAGATAACAGGAAGTATAAAGGTTTTAAAGAAGGAACAACCTGGATCTTAGGAAAAAAGCAAAGATGTCCCTGTGACTGAAGGGACATGAGCAGAGGGAGGGGTCATAGGTAATTAGGCCAGAGAGGTAAACTGAGAACAGATTCTACAGTCTTTCAGGCCACTGTCAGAACTTTGTCTTTTACCTGAGATGGAAAGCCACTGGAAGATTTTGAGCAAAGGAGTGACAATCTAATTTGACTTTTTAGAGGATCATTCTGGATGTCTGTTGAGAACAGAATGTATAAAGACAAGGGCAGAAGCAGGGGAATAAGAAGACTAAATGTAATAATAATCCAGGAAAGAGAGAATGGCAGTTTGAATCTTGGTGGTAGCAGCAGAAATGGTGATCAGATTCAGTATGTATTCTGAAGGTAAAACATAATCAGATGTGGGGCGCCTGGGTGGCTCAGTCATTAAGTGTCTGCCTTCGGCTCAGGTCATGATCCCAGGGTCCTGGGATTAAGCCCCGCATCGGGCTCCCTGCTCTGCAGGAAGCCTGCCTCTCCCTCTCCCTCTGCCACTCCCCCTGCTTGTGTTCCTGCTCTGGCTAACTCTCTCTCTCTGTCAAATAAATAAATAAAACCTTAAAACAAACAAACAAACATGATCAGATGTGAGATGTTACAGAGACAGAGGCATCAAGGATGATTCCCAGGTTTTAGGCTCAAGTAACTGGAAGGACAGTCTTTATGTCCTAATATGGGGATGGCTGTGGGAAGAAGCCTGGGGAAACATTAAATTTGAGATGCATATTAGACATCCACGTAGAGATGTTAAGTAGGCAATGAGGTATACGAGTTTGAAGTTAATACTTTTACATTATGACTGTTCCCAGTATGTTCGATCTCTCCAACAGGTACCAATTCCTTAAGAACAAAAACACCTCACTTATCACTTTACTCACAAGTATTATCCTCCTCAAGACTATCTGCTCCTACTTTATATACAGTTCTAATAAGATTAGATTTCTAGGTTCTGAATCTATAAAAGACAGAAGCAGCAAATTTAAAGTAGGAGGGGGAAGGAGCTATAACTGACAGCTGACAAAGGAATAGATATTACAAAAAGCTGACAAAAACTAGAAGTATCTAGCATTCTGAGATTATTTACTATAGGAACAAACAGCTGTACATAAATATAAGTCAGTAGTCCCTGAAGGCCTTTTGTTATAGCACAAAATATTTCTAATTATCTTTAGTTACATTTAATGAAATCAATTTTTCAATGATATAATACATTTTTTTAAATATTGCTATTATAAATGGAAGAAATGGGGATGCCTGGGTGGCTTAGTAGGTTAAGCGTCAGCCTTCGGCTCAGGTTATGATCCCAGGGTCCTGGGATTGAGTCCCGCATTGGGCTCCTTGCTCAGCAGGGAGCCTGCTTCTCCCTTTGCCTGCCATTCCCCCTGCTTGTGCTCTCTCTCTCTCTCTGACAAATAAATAAATAAAATCTTTTAAGGTGGGGGGGGCACGCCTTGGTGGCTTAGTTGGTTAGGTCATGGTCTCAGGGTCCTGAGATCAAAATCTCCATCAGGCTCTCCGCTCAGCGGCAAGTCTGCTTCTCCCTCTCCCTCTGTGATCACTTTTGCTCTCTCTTAAATAAAATCTTTAAAAAAATAAATAAAAAAAAAATAAATGAAAGAAATGGCTGGCTCAGTCAGTACAGCATGTGACTCTTGATCTTGGGATTGTGGGTTTGAGCACCACACCGATTGTAGAGATTACTTTAAAAAAAATAAAATCTTAGAAAAAAAGTTGGGGGGGAATACCTGGCTGGCTCAGTCGGAGAAGCATGCGACTCTTGATCTTGGGGTCAGGAGTTCGAGGCCCATGCTGGGTGTGGAGATTACTTAAATAAACAAACTTAAAAAAAAAAGCTGGGGGAGGGAGGAAAAAAAAGAAATGGTATGTACAAGTTAATATCAATTATTTGAAAATTTGATGTGTTATTTTCATAGGATTTATTGCAAGGGAGCAAATGAAATTACTTACATGAAAGTCACTAAATAAACATTTATTTTGGCCTCACCCTGTGCTGGAAATGATGGATATAAGAAAAAGCAACCTGTCATTCAAGTTCAAGTCTCTTTTTGAGGGATGGAAATATAAACAACTAATTGTAATACAATGTGATCAGCGGAATGAACACAGACTTTGAACTAAGATATCTGGGTTTGAATTTTGCCACTATTCTTAGCTTACAGTTTGAATTGCTAACCATTCTTAACTTGCCAGCCATTCAAAAACAAGTAGCAGGCCACAGTTGACCTATGTATGAGCAGTAGTCTGCCAACCCCTGGTGTACAGGAATATTGGGGGTGAATATGGTGATCAGAACAGATGATTCTGTTCCCTATTTCCTGGGTAAGAAAGGTTTGGAAGTTGGAGAGACACAGAGAGTCGAGCTGTGGCTGCTGGACATGTAACTCTCCTTCCTATTCTCTTTGCCTAGCTAACTGCAGCTCATCTTTCAGATCTCTGCTCCCTTGTCACTAACTCCAGAACCTGCACTCTTCCCCTCCCTACCCGATCTGAGACTAACCTGAGGCTTTCACTACAGACTTCCAAAGAACCCTCACTACAAAGCCTTCACATTAAATTATAATTTCTGGTTTAATTGTCTTCCCTGCTAGATTATAAATCCATGTAAATGGGAACCTTTCTACATGCTCAACATGATATCCTGAACATCTAGCCCAGTGCCGGGCACATAGTAAGTGCTAATAAATATCCACTGAAATGAATGAATCTAACAATAGTTGAGGCTCCCATCCAGCAACAGCTCTTTCAGGAACCTGTCAAAACACAAATCCTTGCAGGCACTTGGGTGGTTTATTTGGTTAAGTGTTCAACTCTTGATTTCAGCTCTGGTCATGATCTCAGGTACGTCAGATCAAGCCCCAAGACAGGCTCTCCTCTGGGCATGGAGCCTGCTTAAGATTCTCTCTCTCCCTCTCTCTCTCTGCCCCTCCCACCCAGCCCCCCTTGTGCTCTGTCTCTCTAATAAATAAATAAAACAAAACAAACAAACAAAAACACAGATCCTTGGGCAGATTCCCTCCTTCCAGACAGAACTTTACTCTCCCCTCCCAGGACACGGGTCAAACTCTTTCCTCTTCTAACTCCGTTTCCCAGGCCAGATTTAAGGAATCTAAAGCTAACTCTCCCTGAAACCTCTTCCTTCCTTTCCCTTTCCAGCCCTGATGGTGAGACTCCCTAATTCCTTATTGTAATCTTGCTGTCATTTCCCCAGCAAGCTAGTAACAGCATCATTTACATTTACCAGTTTCCAGACTATCTAGGATATTGAAGAATAGGGTACTGAAAACATCTAGATGTTGTACTCTAAGTTTTCAACAAGAAAGGGGAAAAAATAGAGGCAGGGCAGGTAAACAACAGGAAATAAAAGCGGAAATTCTAGGGGCGCCTGGGTGGCTCAGTCGTTAAGCGTCTGCCTTTGGCTCTGGTCGTGGTCCCAGGGTCCTGGGATCGAGTCCTGCGTCGGGCTCCCTGCTGGGCGGGAAGCCTGCTTCTCCCTCTCCCACCCCCCCTGCTTGTGTTCCCTCTCTCGCCATGTCTCTCTCTGTCAAATAAATAAATAAAATCTTAAAAAAAAAAAAAAATAAAAAAAAAAAAAAGAGGAAATTCTCATTTCTGACTAGCTGCATGAACAGCCTCTTACTGTAGACCACGTTAGCCCCAGGAGTGCAGAGCAAGTAATGGAGCTATCGCTCCTCTGCCTTTCCCCCATCCTCTGCACCAGCACCAGCAGGGAAGTGAAGGGACCCCTTCACCCTCTATCCCTCACCTGCTTACACTACAATTTGCCTGTGACATCAAGACTCATCGCATTATGATCATTCCTTCTTTATATCACTTACCACAGGAATCCCAGGACTCTGGGTCATTCCAAATCCCTAAGTTCTCGTTCCCACATGGCTAAGTATATCCCCTTTCATCAACAGCTCCCCTCTCCTACTCAATTTCTGCTCCAAGTGATATCAGTTTCTCTGAGGCCACTGCTCTCTCTACAGTCCTACCTGTGGTTGCTCCTCTCCCACACCCTATACTACTGGGTCTCAGTCAGAAGAGGAGGTATTCATGTTGTCCCTCACTTCTGCTTCCAGATTATTCCCCTTCCTTCCTTCCTAAAACAGCTTCCTGTCAGATGATGCTACCACCTCCCACCCCTCTGTTGCATTCATCTGGCTATGCCTAGATTACTTCTCAAGCCTCCCAGATTTTTTTTTTTTAAGATTTTATTTATTTATTTGACAGAGAGAAACACAGCGAGAGAGGGAACACAAGCAGGAGGAGTGGGAGAGGGAGAAGCAGGCTTCCCGCTGAGCGGGGAGCCCGATGTGGGGCTCGATCCCAGGACCCTGGGATCATGACCTGAGCCGAAGGCAGACGCTTAACGACTGAGCCACCCAGGCACCCCCTCAAGCCTCCCAGATTTTAGTTCCTATCTCACTGGCCTGTCATAAGTCCAAGTGATTCACTCACTCACCTAGGTGACTGTTGCGATACTTGGCCTTCTCAGTTTCTTGACCGCCTCATAGGCAAACAACCCTGCCCTCTACCCTACTATAGCCACTCACTCCCTCAATCGATATCCTGTCCTAGAACGTGCCAACACAGTAACTACAGTCTCTCCATAATCTCTACTTCATCTGCACCCCACCCTCCAATCATCACTCCCTATCTTTTCAGGTTGCTCCTTCTAGCACCCCAACTCCAACAATACTTTGACCCCACCAGGAATTACAAGCCATTGATTCCACTCCCCTCTCAGGTCATCTCCTGCCTTAGCTTAGAGTTCAAAGTCCATTATAGCTTAGACTGAGGTCCACTCTCTTGCACGCACCTCAAGTGTCCTGCCCCCTCCCTCACTTCATCATATTTGCCTGGCAGAACACCCACCCTTATTAAATATAACTCCCTGTCAAACAACTAAACACTTCAGGACATTCCGGAGACAAATGGAAATTTGAAAACTGCCAGGAAACTGGATATTAAGGAATTATTAAAATTTTTGGTATGATAATGGTTTTTTTGCAAGCATCCATATCTCTTAGAAATATGAAATATTTGTGCATAAAATATGATGTCCCAAGTTGCTTCAAAATAATGTGCAAGAGTGGAAGTAGAGAAGTGTACAGATAAAACAAGATCGGCCACTAGTTAATATCTACCGAAGCTGTGTGACGAGTACATGATGGCTCTATTTTGTGTATTTAAAGTCTTCCCTAACAACATATTAAAAACAAAAAATACAATTGTCTCACTACTCTGTGCCTATACCATGCGGCTAAACGTGGCTTTGAAATGAAAAAAACAAAAACACATACCCACACGTCCATACTAAACCATCTCACTTAAAATTCACAATCACTAACTTCAAATGGTATCTTAGCTCAACATGACAATCCTACGACTTCTGCCTTATCTATTCATTCCTCCACTCCCCTATAGGTCCATTTCATGTCATTTCCTCTCTCCTCAAGCCATCAACACCTGTTCTACATCTTCACTCCTGGCTGCTGCCCTTCCTTCCATTTTCTCGGTGAAACAGGAAGCACTCACTACCGCTACCAGCCTGGATTCCTGTTTGCCTTGTCTTCCCTGTTACTTACCATGGATGAACCGACTGCTCCTAAGGCCAATGCCTCCACTTGGATACCAGATCCCCAGCCCATTCCCCATTGCCCTGCCTTCCCCCATTCCCACCTCTGCATCAGCACTGTTTCCTTCTCTATAGATCCTGTCCATCAGCATTATATAAAAACATTCTTATTTCTCCCAATTTATTTTTATTCTTTTTTACTGAGGTATAATTGATACATAATATTATAGCTGTTCCAGGTGTACAATTATTTCTCTCATTTTATTTTTTTTAAAGATTTATTTTTATTTGAAAGAGAGTGAGAGAGAGTGCACAAGAGGGGATAGGGTGAGAGGGAGAAGCAGACCCCCTACTGAGCAGGGAGTCCGATGCGGAACTCGATCCTGGGACTCCAGGATCATGACCTGAGCCGAAGGCAGTTGCTCAACCAACTTAGCCACCCAGGCGCCCCAATTTCTCCCATTTTAAAAGACAACTCTTTAACCCCAATTCCCCCTCCAGTTATGCATCCATTTCTCTGCTCTCCATGACAGCAGAACTAGAAGAAGCTGTCTATGCTCACTATCTCCAAATTCCTCTCCTCCCTTTCTCTTTCAAAATCACCCCAATGAGCTTTTATTTCCTGATTATTCCACCAAACCCTCTCCTATCAAGTTCAGCAACAACTTCCAAATTGCTAAATCCAATGGTCAATGTTCAGTTTTCATCTTATTTATATATCTGCAACATCTGGCACACCATACATATTCTTATTTTGTCTAAACGTTACCCTCTCCAGAACGTCAGCTCAATAAGGATAGGGATGTTTCTTCTGTTCACAGTTGTCTTTCTAGCACTGAGAAAGAACAGTGTCTAGTACATGTTCCATACATATTCCACTGATTCTAAAATGCCTTTTCCCCCCATATTTTAACATCTCTGAAATCCAGACACAACTGATGACATCTTTCAATTGTTGTATTTCTTCAAACCACCTATCACACTACCAACCCAAAACAACCTTTAATTAAAATCTCTGCTTGAGGGCACCTGGGTGGCTCAGTTGGTTAAGCGACTGCCTTCGGCTCAGGTCATGATCCCAGAGTCCTGGGATCGGGTCCTGCATCGGGCTCCCTGCTCAGCGGGGAGGGGAGTCTGCTTCTCCCTCTGCCCCTCCCCCCTCTCATGCTCGCTCTCTCTCATTCTCTCTCTTTCAAATAAATAAATAAAATCTTTAAAAAAAAAATCTCTGCTTGAGTGTTTGGTACCACTTGAGTATCTAGTGTGAATTCTGACTGAGAACCATTTCAAATCTCCAAGAAAGTTCTTCCCCCTCCTACACAACACCAGGATTGAGACATGCCTTCTGTCACTTTCTATGTGGTGGGTTTATTTCTCATTTACATTTTCATGTAGTTTCCCAGCTTTATGTAAGGCCTTGTAGAGACTACCCATCTTGGGCCTATTTTCTTTTTTTAGTAGGACATAAAATAGTGATGCATCTTACAACTGATAGTACCAAAATAGCAATACAAGCATATTATTTACAGAAATAGAAATAAATACAAAAAAGTGTTAACTAAAAAAGCTAAAACTGCCTCTGAGGAAAGTGAAATAAATGAGGAAAGCTTTTTTTTAAAACAAATTCTACAGAACTATTTGATTCTACACACTATATACACATATAACTTTGATAAAAATGAACCCTAAAACCGAAATAAAAGAAAAAAATTAAATAATCTTTGAGAAAAACAGAGGAGAGAGGAAAATGTATGTGGACATGGGGAAAAAAAGCAGGGGTCAGAAGGTAGGAAGCCCTTGAGTCTGTCTAGCAAGGGCAGAATAATGAGAAAGGACAAAAACAAAGGGAAGAACAGCTTAGCAAGGAGGACTGGAAACAAAGCATGCTAAAACAGCCTAAGATTAAAAAAAAAAAAAAAGCCAGAATAGGTTGTTTAATTGAAATTGTGGGGAATGATATAGAAATAGACCTTTTCAACTGAGCTCCATATTACCCATATTACTTAATGACCATCTCCATTTGGATATCCATTTGAATATACAAGTAGGAATTTATTTAAAATAGAAGATACAAACTAAACTAGTGACAGAAAGCAAATTGGTGGTTGCCTATGGGGGGCAAGGGAAGTGGAGGAGAGGAAACTTTTGGGGGTTATAGATATGTTCATTATCTTGACCCCGACGATAGTTTCACAGTGTATGTCAGAATTTAACAAACTGTCCACTGTAAATACATTAGTTTATTCTATGCCAATTATACCTCAAACATAATACCTATTGTTATAAAGTTGGTTTATAAAAAATAAGACAGGGAGAGCCACAGATTAGAACATTTGCAATGCATACAACTATAAAGGATTAGTATCCAAATGTATTAAGAATATTTATCAGTTTAAAGCAAAAACAAACAACTTAATAGAAAAATAAGCCATGGCAATTAACAAATAACACACAAGGGAGGAAACTTAAAAGACAATAAACAAACTGAAGTATGTTCAAACTCACTAACAATGGAGGAAAGGCAAATTAAAACATAAAATAGTATGACACTCATAAGATCAGCAAAAGTTATAAAGAACCAATAAAATTCAGGATTGTCATAGAGCAAAATGAATTCTTATATACTACTGATGAGTGTATAAATTGAAACAACCTCTTTGGAAAGCATTTTGATGATATCTAGAAAATTAAACATGCATAAACCTTAAGACCCAGAAATTCTACTCTCACTCATCAGCACAAGGAAACATGTAGAAGGTTCACACTACAACACTGTTTGTGATGGTTAAAAATTGGTTGGGGTGGGGCGGGCACCTGGGTGGCTCAGTCAGTTAAGCATCTGACTTCAGCTCAGGTCATGATCTTGGGATCCTGGAATCGACCCCACGTCGGGGTCCCCACTCAGCAGGGAATCTGCTTGTCCCTCCTTCTCCCTCTGCCCCTCCCCCTGCTCGTGCTCTCTCTCTCAAAAAAATAAAATCTTAAAAAAAAAAAAAAAAAAAAAAAAACTTGGGGCTCCTGGGTGGCTCAGTCGGTTAAGTGTCCAACTCTTGATTTTAGCTCAGGTTACTATCTCAGGCTTGTGAGATAGTGCCCTATGTAGGGTTCTGTGCTCAGCAGGGAGTCTGCTTGAGTTTCTCTCTCTCCCTCTCCCTCTGCCCCTCCCCCCCACTTGCACACACATGCGCTCTCCCTCTCAAATAAATCTTTTTAAAATTTTTTAAAAATAAAATGTATAGCCACATAACTGAACACCTATAGAAAACTTAAACTAGAGCTACATGTATTAACAAGGAACAAATCTCAAAAACCATGCTGAGCAACAAAAACAAACTGCCAAAAGATAAGCACAATATGATACTGCATTTATAAAATTAAAAAATTAAAATACTATTTTCCTTCTAAGAAGCCACAGATAAGACACATTATCTGACAAACCACTAAGAAAAAACTCTCCAGTTAATCAGTTGTAAAAATACATCACAAATGCAAAGATTAATTGGGGAGTTGGGGAAATATGCATCTTAGAACCAATGAAATACTCTTCTGTATAGTTTGTGTACATATACATAGTGAAATTTTTAAAAGCATGCAAGAGATTGTCACTGAATATGTTATAGTTGCTGCCTCTGGGGAAAGGAGGGCAACATAACTGCCATGTTTTCTTTAAAAAAAAAAATGTGGGGCCACCGGGGTGGCTCAGTTGGTTAAGCATCTGCCTTCCACTCTGGTCATGATCCCGGGGTCATGGGATCAAGCCCCACATCAGGCTCCCTGCCCAGCGGGAGGCCTGCTTCTCCTCTCCCTCTGCTCCTCCCCCTGCTTGTACTCTCTCCCTCTCTCTGTCGGATAAATAAAATCTTTGAAAAAATAAAAATAAATAAATAAATAAATAAACAATTGGTTTAGTTAGGTCAGTTGGGTGTCTGCCTTCAGCTCAGGTCATGATCCTGGGATTGAGCCCCGTATCTGGCTCCCTGCTCGGCGGGAAGCCTGCTTCTCCCTCTCCCACTGTCCATTTGTGTTCCCTCTCTCACTGTCTCTGTCTGTCAAATAAATAAATAAAATAAAATCTTTAAAAAAAAAAAAAAAAAAAGAAGCCCCAGACTTTCAGACCTCTCATCTCCCATATTCTAATCCCCACACAGTTCTACACATCCCCTGCTCTGTCCCCATGTGCCACACATCTCTTCCCAAATTTTGAAATTCTTCCACTACATTTTCAACTTCTACTCTCAACATTTCCTTCAACTTCTTGTTCTAATTAAAATCTGGTTCTCGGGGCGCCTGGGTGGCTCAGTGGGTTAAGCAGCTGCCTTCGGCTCAGGTCATGATCCCAGGGTCCTGGGATCGAGCCCCGCATCGGGGGAAGTCTGCTTCTCCCTCTCCCGCTCTCCCTGCTTGTGTTCCTCCTCTCGCTGTGTCTCTTTCTGTCAAATGAATAAATAAAATCTTTAAAAAATAAAAATAAAAAAAGAATAAAACCTGGTTCTCCTCTGAGGCCATACTTCCCTCGCTGCCCTCAAGTGGTGAAAGTTTTCTTTCCCATACCCTTTATACCATTGGACCTGGGGGTAAGGAAAGTGCCCTCCTTGCTCCTCACTGATGCTTCTAAGTCAGTCTCCTTCCCTTTTCCCTAAAAAAAACCCTCCACTTTGAATATCATGTGAAAACTCTATTACCCCTTACCTGGTTGTGATGGTTAATTTTATGTGTCAGCTTGACTGGATCATGGGGTACCCAGATATGTGGGTAAAGACCATATCTGCGTGTGTCTGTGAGGGTGTTTTAGATGAGATTAGCATATGAAGTGGCAGACTGAGTTAAGCAGGTGGCCCTCCCCAATGTGGGTGGGTATCATCCAATTCATCAAAGGCCTGAATAGAATAAAAAGGTAGAGGAAGAAAGAATTCCTTCTGTCTCTGCCTGACTGCTGAACTAAACTACCTATCAGTCTTCTGCCCTTGGATTGGGACTTACACCACTGGTGTTCCTAGTTCTTAGGCCTTTGGTCTTGGACTGGAATTTACACCACCGACTTTCCTGAATCCCCAGCTTGCAGACATCAGATCATGGGACTTCTCAGCCCCCATAATTATGTGAGCCAATCCATATAATAAATCTCATTCTAGACAGATACAGATAAAAATGCAGATATAAAGATACAGACGAGAGAGATCGATCCTATGGATTCTTTTTCTCTGGAGAACCCTAAACTCTGACTCTCCACTACACAGATCCTGTCTTAAGTCTCAGTGATTTCACACACATGATCTTTCTAATACCCCATGTCTCTGAATTCCTTGATTCCAATGATCTTGTCCTTCACCCACGAAGCCCATGCATGATAATGCCTCCATGATCTCTATTTTTGTATCCCACTGCCTGACCATGACCTACACTCTTTATAGCTATCTTTATAGCTCTGTCTCTCACATACCCAAATTCCAACATCTTTGGATCTCAATGGGACCTTCAATTCATTGATTCTACCATCATTTCACCACCTCTTAGCCACTTCATGTCCTCCCTTTCTTGTTTACCTGGTTTAAATTCCACAATTTAAATGAGTATATTATCATAACCACTCCCTTACATATATGCTCTATTCCCTTGACCTTCTCATGTTTTATTCCACTATCTTGGTAAAAATCTCTCTCTGGTTAAATCCACTCCAAACATACACCCCTGCAGCTCAATATGGCTGGAAGAAAAAAAAAAACATACTCACTAATCTCACTTTAAATTCATGACCACAAGCCTCAAGGTCCCCTTAATGCCACCTGGAAATCATACACTACTTCCCTGCTGCAGCCATTCTCCCACTCTCCTGAACATTCATACCTTCCCCTCTCTCCACAAACCTCCATCATTTCCTCCCCACCCTCACTCTCAGCTGAGCACTGATTTCCTAATTCACTGAGAATATGACAACAATCAGAAGAAAACTTTCACAAACTTCTACTACCAAATCAATCCACCTACTTGATGGGTGGGTCTGAGATATATTTTGAAGATGTAATCAATAAGATTTGGATATGGATCTGATGTGAGGTATGAGGAAGAGAAAGGAATCAAGGATGACTTTTAAGTGTTTGCTAAAATATTACTTTCTCAACAAGGCCTTCCCTACCACCTTCAGTGTCTGTCTGTCACACACACATATAGTCACATGCTTAGAGAGTATCCCTTATCTCCTTTCTTGTTTTTTTTATTTGGGGGGTGTTTTTGTTTTTTGTTTTTTTTTTTTAAAGATTTTATTTATTTATTTGAGAGAGTGAGAATGAGAGAGAGTACATGAGAGGGGGGAGGGTCAGAGGGAGAAGCAGGCTCCCCGCCGAGCAGGGAGCCCGATGCGGGACTCGATCCCGGGACTCCCGGATCATGACCTGAGCCGAAGGCAGTTGCTTAACCAACTGAGCCACCCAGGTGCCCTGGGGGGTGTTTTTAATACTAATTTTCACCAACTTAAATACTAAACATTCTAATCCTTTGCTTAATATCTGCCTTCCCCAACTAAAATAAGGATTTTTATGCTTAGTTCATTCCTGTGTATCAGACAAATAGACATTCATTAAATTTTGTTAAAGAAATGAAATGTTTGGGGTGCCTGGGTGGCTCAGCCGGTTGAGCGTCTGCCTTCGGCTCAGGTCATGATCCCAGGGTCCTGGGATCGAGCCCCGCATCGGGCTCCCTGCTCCGCGGGAGGCCTGCTTCTCCCTCTCCCACTCTCCCTGCTCGTGTTCCCTCTCTCACTGTGTCTCTCTCTCTCAAATAAATAAATAAAATCTTTAAAAAAAAAAAAAAAAGAAATGAAATGTCTCTAGCATGAGCAAATGGATAAATGGCGTCATTTACACAGGAAAAAGAATACCTTTCTTTTTTTCTTTTTTAAGTAGGCTCTATGCCCAGCATGGAGCCCAACATGGGGCTTGAACTCACAACCCTGAGCTGACGATATCCCAGAGTCGGATGCCCAACCAGAGGAGCCACCCAGGAGCCCCCAGAAAAATTACACCTGTAGAGTGGGAAGAATCATGGTCTCTGTATAAAGGAGCTTGTAATCTAGTGAAAGACAATGAAACATACATTTCAACACATTAGGATTCCATAATTTGTTAAATGTGTGATAAAAGCAAAACTGAGGAATATTCTATGATTCCATTTTTATCAAGTGTATGCTTTTGTATGTACATACACACTTGCACACACACACAACACATACATATATGTTTCTGCTCTACAGAAAAAGTTCTAGAAGGAAAAATACCAAACTGTTGGCCTGTGAGCTAAGAAAGGTAATATGCATGGGGAATGAGAGTGAAGAGAGGGTGAGGAGACTTTTGCTATTCACTTTACACGTTTTACAATAAACATACTACTTTCGTAATTTAAAAAAGAGAGAAAGAGGGGCGACTGGGTGGTTCATTCAGTTAAGCATCTGCCTTCGGCTCAGGTCATGATCCCAGGGTCTTGGGATGAAGCCCCGCATCAGGCTCCCTGCTCAGTGGAGAGGGAGAAGCAGGCTCTCCCTAAATAAAATCTTTAAAAAAGGAGAGAGAAAGAGAAGGAAAACATTTTCTTCTCAAAAGGAAAAAAAAATTACATTTAACAGAGGATTAATATCAAGAGTGTAAAAAACTTCCATAAAACCAAAAACCCAATTTAAAAATAAGCAAAGTATATAAAAAGACAATTCACAAAGAAATATAGTCAATAAACATATAAAACACACTCAACCTCATGTTTAATCGGGGAAAAAAATGCTTTCATTCATCAGATAATAGCCAATGTTCTAAGTGTGTAAGTTTGTTATCTACAACTATTGGTTGGAGCATAATTTGGAAGGTTTTTTTAAGTAATTTAGTGAGCAACAAAGTAAATAATGTTATAATCCAAAGAATAAATTCCTGAATCCATAATGATGCAATTAAATTAAATAAATAAATGGGGGATAAAGTACAAGCCTCCTTACAAAAAAATTTCTAATTAATAAATATAGAAGTAATGAGAGAAATAGAAAACAACCATTTCAATAGCACAGTAATAACTGCTTTAGGCAAGATCCACTGAGGAATGCTAAAATTAATAGGTGGAACTTTTAAAGAGAAACAGTGTATTTGGATAGTCTCAAAGTATCTCCATAAAATATTTATTTATGACTGTGGAAGTTTAAACGTGTATCCAAATTCTTTCATATTTCTCCCTCCAGGAGATGGAACTTAATTCTCCTTGCCATGAGTGTGGGCTGGACTTGGTGACTTGCTTTTAACAACAGAGTATGGAAAGAGAAAAAGCAGAAATTTTCCAGTGAAGAAACCTAGCAGACACCACCTTAATCAACTCATCAAGGTTAACATGACCAATAACAGGACATGTTGATATCATCTATCCCCCCCCCCATACAATGCAATGAGAAGGGCATACCACCTCCGTGGTATTCTTACCCAAAACCCATAACCTTTGTCTGAGTATCAGAAAACATCAGACAAACCTATATTTAGGTATGTTCTACAAAATACCTGAACAGTACTCTTCTAAGTGTCAAGATAGTGAAAAAGACAAGAAAAAAACAGAAACTGTTACAGATTGCAGGACAATAAAGAGACATGTTGGCTAACTGCAATGTGGGATCTTGCACTGGATCCTAGAACTTTTTAGGACATTAGTGGAAAAATTGAGGAAATCCAAATAGTTTCTATAATAATATTGTACCAATGTTAATTTCTTAGTTTTGATACATGTACTATGGTTATGAAAGATGCTAACATTAGGGGAAGCTGGGGGAAGAGTATATGAGAGCTCTGTGTACTATCTTTACTCCTGTGCAAACTTAAAATTATTTCAAACCAAAAAATATTTTTTTAAAGCAATTTGGCAGGATGCACCAAAATTTTTAGAAGAATATACCCTTTTATACTCTTTTACCCAGCATTTCACCTCTAGCAACCTAGGGAAACACTCACATAGGTCCAACAAGAAGTTTATAAAAAAGTGTTCACTGAAGCATTGTTAGAAAATTGCAAGGGAGGGGCACCTGGGTGGCTCAGTCAGTTAAGAATCGGTCTTTGACTCAGGTCATGATATCAGGGTCCTGGGATCAAGCCCCGTATTCGGCACCCTGCTCAGTGAAGAGTCTGCTTCTCCCTCTCCTTCTGCCCCTCCCCCCTGCTCGTGCTCATTCTCTCTCTCTCTCTCTCAAATAAAATCTTAAAAAAAAAACTGCAAGGGACACACACACACACATATCCATCAACTGAAAAATGATTACATAAAATGCATATGCATATTATAGAATAAACACCATACAGAATAAAATGGGTCTGAATATAATGATGTGAAAAAAATCTCCAAGATATATTAAGAAGTTATAGAATACATAAAATAACATAAAAACCATACCTAAAATAATTTTTATGTAAATACATAAACGTAAATGGGACAATTCAAAAGAGTACTCAATAGGCTTATGACAGGATTGCCTCTGGAGAGAGGAACTTTTTTTTTTTTTTTGCTAAAGAAGAAGATGTATTTTTTTTAATTCTTATGTTAATCCCCATACAACATCGTTAGTTTTAGATGAAGTGTTCCATGATTCATTGTTTGTGCATAACACCCAGTGCTCCATGCAGAATGTGCCCTCCTCAATACCCACCACCAGGCTAACCCATCCTCCCACCCCCCTCCCCTCTAGAATCCTCAGTTTGTTTTTCAGAGTCCATCGTCGGAGAGAGGAACGTTCTTGAAGAGGAGAGTTACTCTTTAGTAAGGACAAGAGCTGATCAAAATAAAGGGACCTTTCATTTTTTGGTCTGTATATTTCTATAATACTTGAATTTTTATCAATATTTCTAAACTACTCAGCAATAAAAAATAAGGAGGTAAATAAGCATTTCATATACTACAAAAAGTCTTGTGTCAGCCCAGGAAAAACTCTGGAAGGACATATAAAAAAAGTACTATCAGTGATGGCCTTTGGGGAAGAGAACTGGAGAAACTGTTTTCACCATTTACCTCTGTACTATTTAATTTTGTTTAAAATTTAACAAATTTTTTAAAATTTAATGTGCATTTTTTTAGGGATGCCTGGGTGGCTCAGTCAGTTAAGCATCCAACTCTTGATTTCAGCTCAAGTCATGATCTCAGCGTTGTGAAATCGAGCCCCGCAATGGGCTCTGCACTGGGCATGGAGCCTGCTTGGGATTCTCTCTTTCCCTCTGCCCCTGTCCCCCACTCTCACTCTCTAACAAAAAATAAGAATAATAATAATAAAATAGATAGTGTGCATTTTTTAAAGTACACTATGACAAGTGTTACTATGAAAGTATGTAACAGATTTCAAAGCTCAAAAGAAGGGGTGTTTAGTCTGCCTGAGAGACTTAGGACAGTCACCAATGGATTTATTTAGAAAGCATTCCAGGCAGCGTTTATGGAATGGGCAAAGGCACAGAGTCAATCAAAAAGATAGGAGGGTTCAGAGCTGCAGCAAATAGAACATAAAGCTTGAGAGTACAGGGGGAGAGTGCCTTAGGGGGGATTTGAATAATCACCAGTCCCTGAAAGCATACACTTCCCTTTGTTACCTTTCCCAAGAAAATAACCAAATTTAGACTTGGCATACAGTTTTTGGCATGTTCTGCCTAAAGCTACTGCCCCACTCCAAATCATGACATACTGAAATAAAATACTATAAACCTGCCAGAATATATTCATCAGTTCAAGATGGTACAATCCTGACAGGAGAGTAATCCTAAATTAATTACTTTGATCTCCTATTCTCATCTATCTTCTTTTGATCAGCCCATAAAGCCAAATTGCAATAAACATAAAAACAATGATAATGCATCAGCTACACACAGGTAATCCCTTGCTTTTCGAAAGTTCGCCTTACACCACTTCTCTTTTACAAAAGATCTATGTTAGTACCTGTTTCCACTAACCGAAGGAAATCCAGAGGATTTTCGCTTTTACAAAAAAAGGCGAAAAGCGAACATAGCATTCAGCATCTGTTTTGCAGCAAGCTCTTAGAAAAGCAGCGCACAGCCCAGCAGTGAGAGTGGCGCCCTTAAGCTCCTTCCCCGGGAACTACACTCAGCATCTCAACATCAAGCTGCCACAGCTTTGAACTGTGTATGTGAGCATCTGTGCTTTATCTTGATTTATTTTGTGCATCCATTAGCAAGATGTATCCTGAGGTAGCAGAAAAGCCTCAGAGAGGTTATTTTTGGGTCCGGAAATGCAGAAAAATTTTCCATATAAATTAATGGTAAATGCTTCTTCACTATGCCATGTAAACTTAAAAAGAAGTTTCATAAGAATGTCTACTTTCAGATAGAAGGGGAAACCCATAGCAGTAAATACAAAAAGAAGGTTTCCCTGACCCAGTTTTCAAAAAATTTTGATTGTGGCATTCATAACAAATGTCTCATACATGGTAGAATGAAGAAAGATGATCTAAATCTCAGATATAACTAGATGGCACTACTGCTTTATAATTCTTAGGAATAAATTAAACATTGATGATATACTGATTTCTGACAAAGATAAACTGATTTTTGCATAAGTGTTTCTAATTTCTTGATTTGGGGGCATCAATTAAAAGCAAAGCACGAACACTGACACAGTCAAAACTTTATTGATAACAAAGATTTTGTTGCCTTTGCATCCTTATTTGCAAAAGCTAAGCAAAGTCCTCTTCAGGCCACAAGTAGCAAAAATGCTTTTAACTATATTATTAGCTAATATTTATTGAGTGCATACTATGTGCACTTACTGAACTATTTTATGCCCATTAAAATTCAATGGTCATAATTCAACAAAAAAAAAATCCAATTAAAAATTGGGCAAAAGACTTAATAGACATTTCTCCAGAGAAGATACACAAATAATCAACAAGTGAATAAAAAGATACTCAACATCAGTAGTCACTAAGGAAATGCAAATCAAATTCACAATAAGATATCACTTTACACCTACTAAGACCACTACAATCAAAAGGAAAAATAAAAGGAAAATTCCAAGTATTGCCAAGGATGTGGAGAACTGGATCCCTCAAACACTGCTGCTAGGAATGTAAAATGGTGCAGCCTCTGTGAAAAACAGTATGGCAGTTCCTCAAAAAGTTAAATATGAAAATTCTATATGGGGGTGTCAGTTAAGCAGCAAACTCTTGATTTCAGCTCAGGTTGTAAGATCGACCCCGGAGACCCTCTCCCTCTGCCCCTCCCCCCATCTCTCTCCCTCTTAAAAAAAAAAAAAAAATTCTGTATGACCCAGCAATTCCATTCTCAGCTATAGACCCAAAAGAATTGAAAACAGATAATCAAACCCTGGTATATGAATGTTCATGGCAACATTATTCACAATAGCCAAAAAGTGAGAATGACACAACTGTCCATCAACAGATAAAAGCATAAACAAAATGTGATATATCCATACAAGAGAACTGTATTCAGCTATAAAAAGGAATGAAATACTGGTACATGCTACAACATGGATGAACCTCAAAAACATTACGCTAAGTGAAAGATGCCAAACACAAAAGATCATATATTATAGGATTCCATTTATTTGAAACATCTAGAATAGGTAAATTCATAGAGACAAAAAGCACATTGGTGGTTACCAAGAAACACGGCAAGAGGAGAATGAAGAGTGACTGCTTAATGAGTATGAGGTCTCCTTTGGGGGTGAGGCAAAAGTTCTGGAACTAGATAGAGTGATGGCTGTACAACACTGTGAATGCGCTAAATACCACTGAACCGTATACTTTAAAGGGTTAATTTTATGTTATGTGAATTTCACTTAAAAATATCCAACAGTCATGACAACTCTGTTGCCATGGGATTACTACTGCACCAATTTTACAAATTCAGAAACACAGGCTCAGAGAAATTAAAAGATGACCAAGTCCACAGACAGTAGAGGAACAGAGATTCAAAGCTGGATCTATGTGCCAGATTTGTGATCCTTTTTTTGGTGTTGTGTTGACAGAATATAGTCCCTCTCACCAACAATTAATTTTATGCCCAGTTATCTATAATTCAACATATTAGCAACTCCTATGTGATAAAACTAACAGGTTTACACTCTTAACAAACATGTTATACAGCTTCCCTGTTTTAATAAGAAATTAGAAGAAAAATAATACAACATGGAAATATTATAATTATCAGTATTAGCCTGATCATAACCAATACCATTCAGGAGAGCCACATTTCAGGCATCAAAAAGTTCAGCTGCCAAGAAGTTTAATAATATGCTTAGGGCTATTTCACAATGGAAATAATTAGCCAGTAGAGTGTGAAAGGATCATGTGTTCTCAGCTTTACTGCCCAATCAAAAATGTAATCATGTAAAAAATTGAATATAATTCTAATCTTATTTAAATATTAAGATTTCACGTAACAAGTAATCAGGATGAAGGTACCAAATATCCCTCATTTTCAGGAGTTTTTTTCTACTTCTTCAGGTTAGATGCCTAAACAAATTTGGTAATCACTGTTGTTGAACTGTTTCCTGTGCTCCCAAATCACAATAGCATCAAATAAAAATGCCTTGTAGTCTAACTTACAGGATCATCATAACATTTATGTATCAGCAGGCAGATAAATGACAAATATCAACTTTTTTTAAAATTTTTTTTAAAGAGTTTATTTATTTGACAGAGTGAGAGATAGCGAGAGCAGGAACACAGCAGGGGGAATGGGAGAGGGAGAAGCAGGCTTCCCACCGAGCAGGGAGCCCGATGAGGGGCTCGATCCCAGGACCCTGGGATCATGACCTGAGCTGAAGGCAGACACTTAATGACTGAGCCACCCAGGCGCCCCCAAATATAAACTTTTAATTTATTTATTTTAGTATATATATATTTTTAGAGAGAGCGCGCATGCATGAGAGTGGGGGAGGGAGGAAAAGGGCAGGGGGGACAGGCAGAGGTAAAAGGAGAAAGAGAATCCCAAGCAGGCTCCATGCTCAGTGCGGAGCCCCAACACGGGGCTCGATCTTACAACCCTGAGATCATGACCCAAGCCAAAATCAAGAGACGGACACTTAACCAACTGAGCCATCCAGGTGCCCCAAATATATAAACTTTCAAAAAACCAACATAAAATACAACATTTGCATAGTGACAGAGATGAAAAAAATTACCCAACTAAGCCTTGTTTAAAGCATTGTCAACAAGGAATTAGATAACCATCTCAAGAAACCTAGTGTTTACTGACCAGTAAGATATAACAAAACATCAAGCTTGCATCTAAGCTTTAGCTGATTTAGTCTGTAGTGGTTCTGTATCACTTGCCATTCAGGTACAATACTTTAGCTTCCTGTAATTCCATCTTAGTTATAGATGCATTTCACTGCTTTCATCAAATATGAGAGAGCTTCTCATGATGAGATCCTTATGCTGAGGACTTGTGCAGGATATACAGGTAGGCAATGAAGGCAATTTACTATAAAGATTAAGAGGATGACCAAACAAAGTAAGCAGAGGAGTCACTGCCACTACACGCGGATGCACATTCCAAATCAATGCTAACAGGAGACAACCAGGAAGAGCCAACAGTGAGCTGACCACGTTGACACATATCAGAGACCAAGAGGACAATTTATTTTTTTTAAGATTGATTTATTTATTTGAGAGAGAGCGAGCAAGTGAGCACGAGTCGGGGGAGAAGAGAGGTAGAGGGAGAGGGAGAAGTAGACTCCCTGCCGAGCAGGGAGCCAGATGTGGGGTCCGATCCCAGGACCCTGAGATCATGATCTGAACTGATGGCAGACACTTAACCAAATGAGCCACCCAGGCACCCCCCAAGAGGATAACTTAAAGACAAGTATTGCTCTACTACTGATGATAGCCTTAAAACAGCAACAAATAATTTACTGCTGGACATATCACATGTACTCAAGAGAGGAAAGACTGCAAGTTGTACACTTTGGTCTTTCCAGTCCTTTATACAGGTCAATGGGAAGTAACATCACTGGCAGTGTCTTCACTTACCTATCATGACTCATCTAAATCATATAATGGCCTCATCACAAATCTTTTCCTCAGGCCAAATATCCTTTAGCCAATTGTAAACACATACACACACACACACACACACACACACACACACTCCACAACTAGTAATCATGTTATTTTGCTAATTAAATAATATAAAAAATCCCTCCTTCTTACCAGTAATCCAATGTTGTTATTTAGGGTTTGAACTAGTACGAATAGCTACATAACCCCTAACCACAAATTAGTCATAGGATAATGACTATAGAAGTTGCCTTTAAGCTAATAGCTATATCCTCAAACCCTGCAGAATCTATGTAGAAGATGACATATATTTCACGCACCCCCCTACAGACCACTATGGTAGATTTGAACATGGAGAGCAAAATGCCGGCCTCTGACCAATCCTTAATATCCAGTAACTTAAACATAAGGTGTTTACAAACTTTAAATCTTTAGAAATACAGTGACCCTTGAACAACACGGGTTTGAACTGCATCTGTCCACTTATACATGGATTTTTTTCGATAAATACAGTACTATAAATGTATTTGTTCTTCCTTATGGCCTTTTTTTTTCTTACCGCCTTCTTAATATTTTCTTTTCTCTAGCTACTTTATCGTAAGAATACAATATATAATACACAGTTAAGTGTTTGGAAAGTCCAAAGTTATACACAAATTTTCCACTGCACAGGGGCCAGTGCCCTTAACTCCCACATTGTTCAAGGGTCAACCCTATTTCAGAACCAACAGACCACCTCCAAGGTAAGTGTGGGCTAACTCTTTTACGAAGCTTCCGGAAAATGGCATGTGAGCCTGAAGTCCCTTTGTAACACAATAATCTCAAGAAGCAAGATGCAGGGATAATTAATATCTTTGTGACATTTAGAAAAAATGAATTGGGAGGTTAGACATATCCTAAGAGGCAGTCCACTGTCAGTCTGCAGCTATTTCAATCTACTATACTTGGTACATTAGAACTCATATGTATATATATTTATATGTGTGTGTATATAAATAAACATATATATACACACATAAATAGAGGAAAAATAGAGTCAAACGACTTGAGCCAATTTTACTTCCTGCATTACAGCTACCTTCTTGAAATATTTAAAGCACATAGCAGGCACTCAAACTTTTTTCAGTGAATGAAGGGATGCACAAGATAAGCAGTAACCAGCAGCTCATACATGTAAAACATTTTTAAATGAAAAAAGCACCCTGGATTTCAAAGGCAGCAAAGTGAACTGAAAATGCTCTATACTACTGACAACATTTTTCAAATACACATACAGATAATGTTTTTAAGATGATTATCCACATTTACAGGTATGACTAGAAAGATCTATATTTAACAAATGGTTCCTTCCACATTGGATATATTTCATACTTTAGAACAGATACTCCCATTTTCTTCATCAGCTGAATTGTCTGAAAGATTTTCAAAAGTACTTTACTGCTAAGTTGAAATGTATTTTAATATGCTTGCCAGATGTCATGATACATAAATATAAATAGGCAGAAGCTAAGAGAGAGCCATGAAAACTAGGTAAATCATTTCCTTTTGAATCACTTCCAGTACAAGTGTCCTACGAACAGTACAGAAAAAGTCAGTACAGGAAACATCACCCCTCAAACATAAGGCCAAGTGCTACTTTCAGGTGAACACAAATAAACCACCACTTAAAAGTAACAATTCCTCACAGGGCACACCTGGGTGACTCAGTCGGTTAAGCGTGCAACTCTTGGTTTCGGCTCAGGTAATGAATGATCTCAGGGTTGTGAGTTGGAGCCCTGAGTCAGGCTCCCCACTCAGCAGATGTCTGCTTGAAAATTCTCTCCCTCTATCCCTCCCCTCCACTTGTGCTCTCTCTCTCTCTCTAAAATAAATAAATAAATCTTTAAAAGTAACAACACTTCAGGGTGCCTAGGTGCCTCAGACATTAAGCGTCTGCTTTCAGCTCAGGTCATGATCTCAGGGTCCTGGGATCCAGCCCCATATCGGGCTCCCTGCTCAGCGGGAAGCCTGCTTCTCTCTCTCCCACTCCCCCTGCTTGTGTTCCCTCTCTCACTGTGTCTCTCTGTCAAATAAATAAATAAAATCTTTTAAATAAATAAATAAATGTAACAACACTTCCTCAAAAATTAAACAGAATTACCATATGACCCAGAAATCCCACTTCTTAGTATATATTCAAAAAAACTGAAAGCAAGGACTCAAACAGATACTTGTACATCAATGTTCCCAGCAGCATTATTCACAACAGCCAAAAGGTAGAAACGACCCAACTGTCTAAATGGATAAACAAAATGTGGTATACCCTTACAATGGAATATTATGCGGTCCTAAAAAAGGCATGAAATTCTGACACAAGCTAAAATATTGATGAACCTTAAAGACATCATGCTAAGTGAAATAAGCCCGATACAAATGGTCAAATACTATTATTCTACTTATATGAGATTCCTAGAGTAGTCATTTCATAGAGACAGTGGAATGGCTGAGGGAAGAGAGGAATGGGGAGTTATTGACAGTTTCAGTTTGGGAAGATTAAAATGTTCTGGAGATGGATGGTGGTGATGGCTGTATAACAATGTGAATGTACTTAATACCACTGTACTTAATGGTTTAAATGGTAAACTTACGTTATCTATATTTTACCACAACTTTTTAAAAGTAACCAAGCAAGAATGATGGTCAAACCTTTGTGGCAAAAATATATCAAGAAAAGTGGTAAGAGTCTGTAACAGGCAGGGCGCCTGGGTGGCTCAGTTGGTTAAGCGACTGCCTTCGGCTCAGGTCATGATCCTGGAGTCCCAGGATCGAGTCCCGCATCGGGCTCCCTGCTCAGCAGGGAGTCTGCTTCTCCCTCTGACCCTCCCCTCTCTCATGCTCTCTCTATCTCATTCTCTCTCTCAAATAAATAAATAAAATCTTTTAAAAAAAAAAGTCTGTAACAGGCATGCTTCACGTCATCCTCCAGAGCCTAGATGACTTACCTGAAAGTAAAGACCTCAGAATAGGAGGGATGGACATGCCATTTTCATGTTGCTACAGATTTACACCAAGCAACTGAGGAAGATGAATTCTATTCTACAGGAGGTCATTTACTAAATAATGAATGGGCTCCCCTTCCCAACAATTAAATCAGAAAAAACAAAGGTCGGGCGCCTGGGTGGCTCAGTTGGTTAAGCGACTGCCTTCGGCTCAGGTCATGATCCTGGAGTCCCGGGATCGAGTCCCGCATCGGGCTCCCTGCTCGGCAGGGAGTCTGCTTCTCCCTCTGACCCTCCTCCCTCTCCTGCTCTCTGTCTCTCATTCTTTCTCTCTCAAATAAATAAATAAAATCTTAAAAAAAAAAAAAAACAAAGGTCTTCCTTCCAGTCTCCAATGGAAATAACAATATTGAAATAATCAGTTGTACTAACAAGCAGCAGAGTGGATCCTAAAGACTGACTTAAAGTTCCCGTGTTTAATATTGTAGCTCTATAATGGGAAACAGCAAGCAGCAATAATAATATATACAAACTTCCTTCACTGCTTTTATTAAGTGATTTGTACAAGTTACCTAACCTTTCTGAGCTTCATCTGAAAAATAGGGATAATGCTTACATCTACCTTGTAAGGGTTGTTTGAAGATCTTAAGAAGCGATATATATAAAACACTGAGTTCAGTGCCTAGAATACATAAATGCTCAACAAATAAAAATTCCCTCCCCTCCTGCCATGCACTAGTATCTGAGGCCCTTTGCCACTCCTGGATCAAACCCCCCAGCGCTATGCTGATGTTTTGGCCAGCAACCTATGGCTCCTCCCTCAGGCCCCAGCTGTTTCTCTCAGTTCTACTTGTTTCACTCCTGGTTTCTAAGAGGATCCTGTCTATATTTAGAGATAATGCCCGTACCAACTGTGGACTCAACAGGTGCTTGGGAGGGCACTTGAGCTCTCAGCAGTTTTCGATTGTTTTCAGAGTTAATTGGTTCTGACTCCACAACTGGCTGCCTTGACTTCTACAAGGAAGAGCGCCACCTAGGCACAGTACTCAGCAGTACACTAGACTAAACGGAAAATTAAGTGTTCACAGATCAAACCTTCAGCAAGATTAGCTCTACTATCCGGACCCCAGAAGATGTGTTAAATCACAGGAGCAATAAACATTTATAAACTCTACAGATGTAGCCCACTAACCCAATATTCATCTAAATCACCATTATCAGGGCGCCTGGGTGGCTCAGTGCGTTAAGCATCTGCCTTCAGCTCAGGTCATGATCCCAGGGTCCTGGGATCCAGCCAGGAGTCGGGATCCCCACTGAGCGGGGAGCCTACTTCTCCCTCTGCCCCTCCACCTGCTCATGCTCCCTCTCCCCCTCCTCTCTCTCAAATAAATAAAATCTTTACTAAATAAATAAATAAATCACCATTATCATATCAGACCCAAGTTTCAACCAATTCATGATGCCTGTACTACAACCAAGATTAGGAGGAGGGATACAGCAGGTACAACAACCAGGCAGTGAAGATTTAAAGAAGGCATCCAACAGAGCTGGGTCCGAATGTGGCTTTAGTTACTACCTCTGTGACCCTAGTAAATTATTTAAACTCTTAATTATAAAATAGGAGAGAACTGTGAGGATTAAGTTAAATGAGATAATGCATGCAAAACAAACTTAGCACCTTGCCTAGTCCACTGTAGGTCAATAAAGAGCCACATCATCACTAGTGAAGACACTCCTTGCTTTGTTCAGTTTTTGTAAGATATACGAAAAGTGACACTTTAGATCATTACATTTGGATCTTTATAAAGTAGTCTAATGCTACCATCCAAGACCTAGCCGGAAATATAAATGGATAAATTCCCAGAAATCTTAGGTGAGTCAGCAAAACTTAATACCCAATAAATAAAAAGATTAACACTATTTATGAACACTTAATGGTAACTACAATTTCAAAGTCGGCAATCTTGTGTCTAGAACCACTCAATATTTGGTCTGGAAATCCAAGTATCAAGGAGATCAATGCAAAGATCATAACCCCAGAAATACTTTCCCACAGTATTTTCAAATCACCTTTATTCAAACTGGAAGGTATAAAGCAACCTGATAATTTGGTATCAGCATCAAGAATTTCTTGAGGCAGAACCCAAACTCTCCCAGGAGCATAAAACCAGTAGCAGATGGTACATGAACATTTCTCAGTAAGAAACTACAATTCTAACAAAGTATAGATAACTTCGATTTTATCAAGGCTATTCATCACCTTTTAGTCTAAATGAAAACAAACTCTTGGTTCTCCCCCCAAACACCCTAAACTCTGCATTATCACTGACCTAACTCAAAGCAAGATGCCTACTGTTGGTGATATGTTCTCCCCTGCTTCATTAACCACAGGTAAATTACATACAGTAACCTGATGATCATAGGAGAAATAAATACTACAGGCATGCTTCATCAATGAAACGGACTATAAATGATAACCGAATTATTAAAAGAACAGCTTGTACTGCTCAGCAGAGGGACCAACCTGAGAAAGATCCACCTTCCAAAAGAACCCAATCATCCTGGATAAATTAGAAGATGCCACTGTAGTCCACCTACCCTATACTCTCAAACAAGATCTACCCTTCCGCTTTAATTCAAGCCCAAACCACATCTATTTTATTTCTCTGCTACCCTTTCCCTTATTTTCTCTCCGTCCTCCCCTCCCCATTCCAAAAATGCCTTTCTCTTTATTTTTCAATTCCCACTTTGCCCCCAAATCCTGAGGACCTCGGACACCCACGCAGATGACCTTACGCATCCCCACTGCATTCTCAATTCATTGTACTTCTCATCCCAAATGACCCATTCTTTCATTCCTTTCGATCTCTCGTTGTTTCTCAAAATCCAATACCCCACACACGCTCACACCAGTGTCCCCCCTTACTCCATTGTTTCCCCGGCCTGTGCCTCTGGAAACCCCCCAACTCGGACCCGTGTGTTTCGGTCCGCCCCACTGACCCTCGAAGCCTTTCACCATCTGGGTACTCCAGATCCCAAAGGGCTCAAGTCGCCCTCCTCTCCACACCCCAACCCCCAACAACTACCCCCTCCCCCGTGCCCTCCCTCAGCCCGCTCTCTTGCACCTTTGTGTCCCCCTTGTCCCCCACCAACCCCTCCACCCAGTACCCTCAGCCTCACCTACCCAGGGCCCCCGCAGTCGCCGCGTCCCCCCAGTTCCGGGCTCTGCGCCCCGGGCGCTCCAGGGTCTAAGAGGAAAGGAGCTCCTCCGCCTCCTTCTCCTCCTCTTCTAGAGCGGCCGCCGTCGCCGCCGCGCTCCTCCCCCAGCTCTCCCAGAGCCGGACGCCGCCCCGCCCCCACCGCCCCTTTCCCCGCTTCGGCCGGGCGGCGGGCTGGGGATCGCAGCGGCGGCTGGGGGCCGGAGTGCCAGCGGAACCACGCCGACCTCGCCGGGGCTCGCGCTGTTCGCCCCGCCCCGGAGCCCGCTCGGGCGCGTGCGCGCCAGCCAGCCAGCGCACAGGGCGCGTGCTCGCGCCGGCGCGAACCCGGCGCGCCGAGCTCGAGGCTGTTGCAGCCAACCTGCGCGCGAAGGCCGGGGCGCTGGGCGGCCCGCGCACCGGGGATCTGTGGAGAGACGCGGGGCGGGAGGAGGGCTCCAGTCGTCGGGTTACAGCTCCTCTCGTGACCCCGTCCCTCGCGCCTCTCACCGCCCGCCGGGTTGCGCGGCTGAGTTGAGGGAGCTCGGGCGTCGCCAGGAATTGGGAATAACGAGGAAGAGTAGGGATTGGAGGAGTGGGTCGGGAACAAACTAGGTGGGAGTGGGGACAGGTGAGACAAGAGCTCGTGCCCATGTGCAGAACAGCCCAGGCCCAGAAAGAGCGGGGCGGCGTGAGGAGGGGGAACAGCGCGCTCGGGGAGTGGAGGGCCCGAGCTGGAACTGCCGGAAAGAGCCGAAACTCCCCCGGAGATTGCCGAAGGCGGACGCCTCGAGGGGAGCCTCGCGAAGGGCTTTAATCTCTAGGTCCCTGGAGGGACCGGCTGTCTCCAAGCGGCCTTCCCTTTCGCGGCTCATGACCCCGCCCCTCGCCTTACCCTCTTCCCCGACCCAAGTTAGACTCCAGAAGGCCATTTCAGAGCCGCCGACTTCGGGAAACTCCCGGACGTCCGGGCTTCGCGGCCGCTCGGCTTTCTGGGAGTCGGCAGAGGCCGGTGCGGGAACGGGGGCAGGGTAACCTCTAGAAGCACTTGGGGGTTCTCTACCACGTCCGCCAGACACACTGCCCAAGCCCGTTTCTGAGTCGGTTTTCTGGTCTGCTCAGCTGTCTGCATCCCTCCATGCGGCTGTGGGCACTCGGGCCGCCGGTGAATCTTTATGTTAAATACTCCTCTTGCTTGGTGATCAGATGCCCAACCTCCCCAGGGCCAGAACCATCTCCAGTATCAGCGCCCCTTTCTAGCCAGTGTCGGGCATGTGTGAAATACTCACCCCACCGTCAACTGCTTAGTGGTCGATTAGGAGCGGCCAGAGGCTGGGGGTTGAGATAGTTAACGCTGAAAAGATTAATCGGAATCTGTCCCCATGTTCTTAGCTTTTGAGGCCAAAGCATAAGGGGCTCTGGGCTGGCATCAGCGACAAGCCCGAAAGTGTCCATGAGTGTGTATAGCTAGACACCACAGGCACATGTTTGTTTTCCACGCTTTTGCTAGCTATTGAAGTCCCAGTACCTGTAATGGAGTAAGATCTCTCTGAAGTTATCTGGTCCTTTGTGTTTAACTTTGCATGAGTTTGGAGAGTCGAAACACCCTGGAGCCCACTGACCCCTGGTTAATAATGCCTGATCTAATCCAACCATATCATTTACAGATCTAAAGAAACAGAATACAAGGTCATCCAGCTGGTGAGGGCGCTATATCATATGTTGCTTACTAGTGGATCTTTTCTCAGATTCAAATACATGCTTACTATTGAATATTTTCTCAAAGATTCAAATAGAAGCAAACTGTCCAAATATCGGCTCTCTTTTCATTTACTAAATTCCTAAGTACCCAGTGAGAGGTAGGCATTGTTTTAGGTTTGGGGTCACTTACAAAGAAGACTAAAACAAGATTATCCCCAAGGAGAGTATCCAATTGTAAAGGAGGATAGAAGCTATTAAATAATTAACTAAAATAGCATGTAGTAAGTGTTGAAACAGAAAAGTCCAAAGTGGTGTAGGAACACAGGGATGAATGACTAATTCTTCCACAATTTCTCTTCCTTCCGGTACAGAGATGGGATGATACGGCCCTGGTTAATGGGAAACTTCATGCTGAAGAATGGGACCTGAACCAATAGGATTTAAGATCTTTTCCGTAATGACAGATTTCACCTACCAAAAGTTGCTTGGGAAACACCTTCATTATAGGGCCTGTTATTGCTGCAAAACCAATGTCGTTTCTTTGGGAGGAAAATAAAGTCTATTCTTGGAAATCTTACAGTGTTGGGAAAGACATTTGATGCCTTTCCTGAGAGCCAGTGGTCTAATGGGAGACAGTTTTTATATGGAGATATCCCATATGTAGATATGTGGAAGGGAGGTGAATTAAAGAGCATACCTAGGCCCAATGTATGAGAGCTGTAAAAACATGACTGGAAATCTAATGCTATGAAGAATATCATATTTAACAGGTCTCTAAGGGAGAGTTCTGAATGTGGTCAAAAGGAACATTTTGCTAAGTCCCTGGGGAGGCAGCAGGTGCCTTCAAAAAAGAATTTTGTGTGTGTGTGTTTGTTTTTCCTAGCCATGGCCTTGTTCTGTTCTTTCATTTGGGACAAATTCCTCTGCAAAAAAGAATTTTACTCAAAAAATAATAGTCCTTCAAGGAGGGTGTGTCACATATATGACTTGCTAAGTGAGGTTTGCAAGAGGGATCCTGCAGCTCATGGACCACCTTCACCCATTTTCCATGCTGTACTCTCTCTCTCCAAAAAGACACTGAATAAATGCTTCAAAAATATCTTTCGGACCTAAATTATGAAGATTAATTTTATCATTGTTCTTTACATATACATTTTCTATTTCATATGCCATACTTCACAATAAAACAAAGTGATAATTACCTGCTTTGAAATGATTGCAAATTATTTAAAGTCTATCTACTAATTATACTGGAGGACAAGAAATGCTGTAATAAAATCAACATATAATACTTGTGACATACTTTGAAGAAAAAGAAAAAATAACCAAATTTCTGAAATGATTAAAGTAACTGCCAAGGACTACAGAAGATCATTTTGAAATAACACCCATATGTCTCAGTTCAGCCTTAAGGGAATTAATTTATCCCAGGTTACCTAATGACTTAGTGGCAAAATTAGAACTAAAGATAAATCATGACATAATCTTCACCTTGGCAGATATATTTTGCAAATACTAGTAAGACCTAATTTGATATGTTTGAAATAGATCCTGGAGGTCAGAATTTTTCCTCATATGTTTGTTTGAGTTGACTTTTTGTATCTGAAGTGATTGATTGCCAGATTCTATATTTTCATTAGGAAAAAAGGTCTGAATTTAGTCTGAGAGACAAAAATTTTACTCATTATCTTGAAGACGATAATGAATGACTGTGATTAAGGACTATGATCTTCTAGAAGTCTCTGTTATCTAAATTTGAAGCTCCAAACCACGATAGGCACGAAGACCACCAGAGAACATCTCATAAGGGTGTACTTTTCCCTTTGATTGCCCCACCTCTAATACCTAAGAATATTCACATGAATAGTCCAAACTGTGGATCTTAGAAAATTCATTTCATGGAAATTCAAATAGTTCTGACAAAACTATCCCAGTTCCAAATAAATTTGGGTAACACTGTGTAAAATAAAGTTGAACTGGTTTCTTTACTTCCCAGGGTATTTAATATGGTAATGTGCTTTGTTAATAATTAAATGAATGCACTATATAGTATGCAGCTTTCCTCCAAGGAAACTTTTTCTTCCTAAGAGACTTCTGTATGGGATTCTTGTTTCTTTGAGCATTCATTTTCTAAAGTTCTATTAAGGGGCACCTGGGTGGCTCAGCCGGTTAAGCCGCTGTTTCCAGCTCAGGTTATGATCTCAGGGTCCTGGGATCGAGCCCCACATCAGACTCTGCTCAATGGGGAGCCTGCTTCTTCCTCTCCCTCTCCTGCTCCCCCAGCTTGTGCTCTCTCACTCTGTGTCAAATAAATAAATAAAATCCTTAAAAAAATAAAAAATAAAGTTCTATTAAAGGAATTTGTTTAGGGGCGTCTGGGTGGCTCAGTCGTTGCGTGTCCGCTTTCGGCTCAGGTCATGATCTCAGGGTCCTGGGCTCGAGCCTCGCATCCGGCTCCCTGCTCCTCAGGAAGCCTGCTTCTCCCTCTCCCACTCCCCCAGCTTGTGTTTCCTCTCTCGCTGTGTCTCTCTCTGTCAAATTAATAAATAAAATCTTAAAAAAATAATAAATAAAAAAAGGGGTTTGTTTAGGTTATTAGGTTAGCATTTCTCATTTTACAGATAACAAAACTGAGGTCCAAAGACATGAGTCACAGACAAATTCAGTTGTGTATCAGATGTTTATGGCTGGGGCTGACCTTAAATTATCAAAGGTTGAATTGTTACATCACAAAATTAGTGGCAATGTCAAAACAAAAACTCATATTTGAAACACTCAGTTCAGCAAAAGTGCCTTATAAGTTCACTAAAAACTTGAATTTGACATTTTTAAAAAAGATTTTATTTAAAGAAAAGAAAAGATGGGCACCTGAGTGGTTCAGTCAGTTGTACGTCCAACTCCTGATTTCAGGTCAGGTCATGATCCCAGGGCCTTGAGATGGAGCCCCATGTTACCTGCCTCGCTGAGCGGGGAGTCGGCTTGAGATTCTCTCTCTCTTTTTTTTTTAAGATGTTACTTATTTATTTTAAGAGAGAGAGAGTGAGCGAGCAGGGGTGGGGCAGAGAGAGAACCCCAAGCCGACTCCACACTGAGTGCAGAGCCCCACATGGGGCTCGACCCCACAACCCTGAGATCATGACCTGAGCCAAAAGCAAAAGCCCAACTGACTAAGCCACCCAGATGCCCCAAAAGATTTTATTTTTTAAGTAGTCTCTTCACCCAACATGGAGCTGGAATTTACAACCCTGAGATCAAGCGTCACATGGATTATCAACTAAGCCAGGGGCCCGGAATTTGATCTTTAGTCACTTTGTTTCTATGTGTGAGACTTATAACTAACACTGCTTTACTGTATCTTCCTTCGTGCTCTTTCATTTATACAGTCTGTGACCATTGTTTGAAAAATTGATAATGCTGGGTGGCTCAGTCATTTAAGCATCTGCCTCCAGCTCAGGTCATGATCCCAGGGTCCTGGGACCAAGCCTGCTTCAGGCTCCCTGCTCAGCTTCTCCCTCTCTTTCTGCCCCTCCCTATGCTTGTGTGCTCAGGCGCGCTCTCTCTCATGCTCTCTCTCAAATAAAGAAATAAAATCTTTAAAAAAATTGATAATGCCTACCCTCTGTAAAATGTTTTATGGTTTATAAAGTATTCTCAACACATTGTCTCATTTGATTGTCTCAACATCCCTGTGATATAGGCATTATTATCCCCATGTAACAAATGAGAAAGCGGAGGCTTTAAATTGTTAAATAACATGCCCTGTTGTTTGCATTGTTAAATGTCCTGTTATTTGCATGGAGAGAAGACAGTCCCTGCCCTCAAGGGGCTTTGCTATAGTTGAGACAAGACTTACAAACAGGAGACAGAATGATTATATGGCAACATGTAAGAAAATGCTTGATAGAATGGTCCAAACTAGACAAGAATGCTGAAGGAACTCAACGGGGAAAGATTACTGGAGATGGAATTAATCAGTGAAGGCATCATTTAGGAATAAACCTTAAGCTGGATGTAAAAGAAGTGTAAAGATTTGGATTAGCAGAGAGGAAAAATAGTTACAGGAAAGAAGAGTGACATTAGCCAAGGGATGAACATGAGAACAAGGAATGCACTGATAAGAAAAGAATTAGAGTTGGAAGGGAGATGGGTCTAAAATGATCAGTCTCCTGACTGTGCAAGAAAAGTCAACTGCTGAGAGGCAATGAATTCCCAGTCACTGAATATAAATAATATGGCACCACGTGCCCAGATGGAGCAGCTATTTGCTTGCCAATCCAAATTACACAGAAAAGCAATAAATTTACATTCTCTGCCATGGACCCCAGGAGTGAAAAGAAAGTATCAAGAGAAGCCAAGTCCAAACTGGTGGTTATGGGTATGGAGGGAGAGGTAAAGGAGTAACAATGAGCCTCACTGCCCTCAGACCTATTCCTTGGAAACATATGAATAGAAGACATTTATTTATATTTCCCCCATACTCTACCTGTTCCTTTCTTTATACTAATTCATCTGAAAGGTGCCTGACCTATTGATGCTAGGAAAAATGTCCCTTCAGGTGGTGCTTGCAAGCCAGGTTCTTGTGCTAACTCAGTCACTGCCCAGAGGACAATGTTCCCCACAACTTTTCCCAGCCCAGAAATGGGACTAAGGTCGGGTACAGAATGGATTTAAAATGATTCCCTTCCAACTTTCCCACACAGGGCACTGCTGAAACTTGTCAGTGAGGTTTAAATCCAGAAAAATCAAAGGTGACAATAAAAGTTGTAATCGTTTGCAAATAAGCAAATATGGGCTATGGAAAGGGTGGATGAGAGGTGAGGAGAAAGAAGAGAATTGGGAAGAAAAGGAAAATGAAAATAAAGAGAGCAACAAATTATTGAAATGAAGTCCCTTTCAGCAGGACCCTATGTAAATTTTTTCCTTTTGTTGTTCAAAACCCACCTTAACAAAACAAATGAACAAAACCAGGTAGTTGAACATGTTCCAATCTTTTACAGCGACCAAGAGAAAGATGGAAAGGAACATGAAGAGAAACCAAGAAATCAGCTTCTCAGGGTGTGAACTTCAAAAGCCAAAAACTCAGTGTGGCATGAAATGTGTATTCAAGCAAAGCACTCACATGAGACAGACTGCCCCAGAGTCCCCCAGGAGATCAAATGACATTTAGGAAACACGCTTCATTTGGAGCTTGCCCCGAACAACACCCAAATCCAACTTCACAGTTGCTCTTTCCTTCCCAACAAAAGGGGAGGACTGAATTATGGTAATGAACCTGCTAAAGTGGTACCACGAACAGATCCTTAAAAAAAAGTGAAGGGACCTATTTGACCCTTGCGACAGCCTTAAGGCGCCATCTGCAGTTCTTAGCTAAGACTGCAATAAACCCAAAGTTCCGGCTAGCTTGTTAGAACACCTACCGGTAAAGAAAAGAGAAAACAAAGAAATACTAAATTCAAGTCAGGGAGTCCTAAAAAGCCTCCTGGGTCTTAGAGTAGATGCAAGCATAGCTTTAAGACACAGTGCCTAGAAAAAGATCTAAGGGCCTTAGTTGGCTATAAGCTCAATGAGCAACCAAAAAAAGCTAATAAATTCTTAGACTGCTTGATTTAAAGGATGATATATTGTCCAGACCATGAGAACTTAATAGCCCCACAGTACTCCGTTCTGTCTGAACACATCTGAGAATTGCATTTAGTTCTGGGCACAATTTAAGAGCAATATTGACAAGACCTATAAAAATGTTCATACCCTTTGACCCAGTAATCCCACCCATGGGAATTTATTCTGAAATAATTCAAGAGAATAGATGAATTAGAAACATGAAGATATCGATGCAGCATTCTTTATAACAACAAAAATATATATATTAATAGCCTAAATGTCTCCCAAAAAGGGAATATTATACAGCATTAAAATATAATGATATGCTATTTGAAAAAATAGAACAAGAAACATAGAATGAGGGGCGCCTGGGTGGCTCAGTTGGTTAAGCGACTGCCTTCGGCTCAGGTCATGATCCTGGAGTCCCGGGATCGAGTCCCGCATCGGGCTCCCTGCTCGGCAGGGAGTCTGCTTCTCCCTCTGACCCTCATGATCTCTCTATCTCATTCTCTCTCTCAAATAAATAAATAAAATCTTAAAAAAAAAAAGAAACATAGAATGATAATGCATGCTACAATATGGATGAATCTTGAAAACACTATGCTAAGTGGGAAAAAAAAGCCAGACACAAAAGGAGACATTGTATGATTCCATTTGTATAACATGTCCAGTATAGGCAAATCTATAGAGACAGAAAGTCTTAGTGGTTGCTAGGGGCTAGGGGAGGGGAGAACAGAGAGTGATCACTAATGGGTACGGGGTTTGTTTTGGGGAAGGCAAAAACGTCTGGAATTAGATAGTGGTGATGGTTGCACAACCTTATGAATATACTAAAAACCACTAAACTGTATACATTAAAAGGATGAATATTGTGGTATGTGAATTACATCTCAATTAAATATATGTATGTCTTCACAGTAATATATATACACACATATATATGCCTTCATAAGAATATATAAAATGCGTGTGACTCAGTGAGGGGGAAAAAGCCATACCAAATTGTGTCCTTGATATGATTCAATTATGTAAAAATTAAT
The DNA here is from genome assembly GCF_011800145.1 of Mirounga leonina. Taxonomy (NCBI): domain Eukaryota; kingdom Metazoa; phylum Chordata; class Mammalia; order Carnivora; family Phocidae; genus Mirounga; species Mirounga leonina. Next base: position 28,043,062 of record NW_023270314.1, read on the forward strand.
TATGTACATTTATGGATGAGGACTAGAATAGAACTTGAATACATGAAAACAGTTTAATGTAGGTGAATTTTTTTGTGGGGGGGTGGCCTTAATATGGTTCTTCAAGCAACTGAATATTTTATTTTCTTCCCAAGACAGTGTCCACAAGAGGGCAGACAGAAGATGACAAAACAGAACCATTTAGCACAAGCCTCAGCTGAAAAGTTAAGAACCCAGCATCCAGTGTGGAAAGCAATATCTAAGGTCATCTAAGTCTGGCTTCCTCATATTACGAAGGAAAAACTGAGGCTCAGAGTGGTAAAGCAGTAGGCTTTTCCCACAAGAGGTGGAGGGAGCAGCCCATCACCTCACTTCTCCGTCTCTTTCTACTAAACTACAGCGCTTCCGCAAACAAGGCAATGTTTTAGCTGGAAAAGGGAAGATTTAGAGGGATAGGAGATGAAGGGCAGGTTCTTATCAGGAAAGGGTTTTTTGTTGGGTTTTGTTCTTTGTAACAAGAGATGGCAGATCTAGAAAGAAATTACAGGGAAGCAAATTTCAGTCCAATAAAAGAACTTAACAATTAAGGATGCCCAAAAGGTGAAACAGGGAGATTTCCAACTGAAGCGAAAGCTGAAATGGAAATCTTTGAGGAAAGCTGTTCTCAAGATTCTGCACTGAACGAGCACTTGGCATAGAGGCCTTCTCAATTCCTTTCCAACTCTTTAAAGGGTCTATACATTTTTTTATTTGTGGGAATGGGAGAATATGAAATCATTGAATTTCGTTAAATCTGCTCAGGTAGAGAATAAGGGAGACCTCACACTTGCTAATGTCTTAGGTTTATATAAATATGTAATTATTTTATAATGAATTTCTACTTTCAGCTGATTTTTGCTATGTCAGGTGCTTTGGGAAGCACATCCCCAGAAAGGTCTCTTAGTGATTATAATGTCCCAGTGTTGGTGGCAAAAGCAGAATTCCCTTCCAGAAGTTCTCAAGTCACATGATTTTGTACCATTTCTTTCTTTTCAAAAAATGGCTGGGCTACACCATTGGCTATTAGGCATATGAACAGATGTCCCCGGAGTCGGGGGAGGGGAGAGGCGCAGGCAGTTTAATCCTGGTAAGGACTCAATTTCAGTACCTGTTCACAGGCCAGGACAAGAACGAAGGTGAAATCCAAATATGGTTTAACCAGTCTTTCCTACTAAGAGGTAAACATTCTTTGACCTCTTTCTCACTTCTCACCTAGTGCCCCAGCCCATGCCCACAAAAATTTCTCCTGTGCAAAACAAATCCACACTAAAGTGACCAGTGTGGCCTGGCTAAGAGTTGGGTGTGAGACCACCATGCTGTAGCACCTCAGAGAGTGTAACTACCTCTCTGTTCTGCATAGAAGGACTGAGACTCCAGATGTTGGGGAATAGCCTCCCTAATCGAAATGAATCTGCCAAAGGATGACAAGAGATTTCTGCAAGGAGAATCTGCAGGTGAAAAGGGCCATCTTCCTAGCAGTTCCCCAGCTTCTTCCCAGAGATGCATCTTACCCTCAGAGTTGTCTCATTCTGAGGACTTCTGCTATCACAACTGGCCCAGATGAGCTCTACCCCATTTTACAACTATAGCCTAAGAACAGCCAAACCTAAACCACTTCCCTGGTTCCCCATAAACAGCTAAAAAAAGGCTGGAATTTTTCTTAATTATAAAACAAGAGAGAGGGACGCCTGAGTGGCTCAGTCGGTTAAGCGACTGCCTTCAGCTCAGGTCATGATCCCAGGGTCCTGGGATCGAGTTCCGCATCCCGCCTGGAGTAGGCCTGGAGCCTACTTCATTAAAAAAAAAAAAAGTACAAATTAGTATCTCAGTTTTTAGGGGAAACTAAGGCTCTCAGAGACTAAAGAAACCCGAAATCACAAACAGCTAGAAAATCATGGAACCAGATTCAAATCCTAATACTAATCCTTCTGATCATAAAACCTATGCTTAAAGTCAAAAGACAAATCATAGACTGGGGGAAAATATCTATAACGCCTATGACAAAGGGTTAAGTTCCTAACAAGCAAGGATACCAACAAAATAGATTTCATAAAGACAAGCAGAAACATAATTTTTTTTTTTAAAGATTTTATTTATTTATTTGACAGAGAGACACAGCGAGAGAGGGAACACAAGCAGGGGGAGTGGGAGAGGGAGAAGCAGGCTTCCCGCTGAGCAGGGAGCCCGATGCGGGACTTGATCCCAGAACCCTGGGATCATGACCTGAGCCGAAGGCAGACGCTTAACAACTGAGCCACCCAGGCACCCCAGAAACATAATTTTTTTTAAAAAAAGGGAGATAATACATTCAGGCATTCACGAAGAAGAAATGCAAGGACCCAAGAAAAAAAATTTTTTTTTTTTAAGATTTTATTTATTTATTCATGAGAGACAGAGAGAAAGAGGCAGAGGGAGAAGCAGGCTCCCAAGGAGCAGGGAGCCCGATGTGGGACTCGATCCCAGGACCCTGGGATCACGACCTGAGCCGAAGGCAGACGCTTAACCATCTGAGCCACCCAGGTGCCCACCCGAGAAAAATTTGAAAAGATGCCGAACTTTACTGTGAGTCAGGGAAAGGCAAATTAAAGTCATCAAATACTATTCCTTACCTATCATCTTGGCAAAAATTTAAGAGTGGTAATGTCCATTCCAGTATAAGGAAAGGGCCAGTTTCTTACATTGCTGGTGGAAGTGTAAATTGCTATAATCTTTTCCAGAAGTAACCTGATACAGTATCAATGAAAATTTAAAATATACATTCTGGGGGGGTGCCTGGATGGCTCAGTCGGTTAAGCATCTGACCGGCTCAGGTCATGATCTCAGGGTCCTGGGATTGAGCCCCAAGTCAGCACTCAGCAGGGAGTCTGCTTGTCCCTCTGCCTCTCCCCCTGCTCATGCTCTCTCTCTCTCAAATGAATAAATAAAACTTTAAAAATAAAAATAAAATAAAATACACATTATGCTTATTGGAATCTAGCATCAAAAAAACAAAAAGCACTGATACACACATTTAAAGATATTTATTGTAGCATTGCTCCGTTGAAACAACAGAAACTGCTCATCGATAGTTCCTATTTGAATAAATTAACATATAGCTATATTTTTGTATCAAAAGCTCATAACAAAATTTGAGAACAGTACAATAATTTTCCAAATCAAGTAAAGCCCTTAATCATTCTTTTGTCTCTTTTTCCTTATAGACTATTTTTAATATATTTACATTTTGCAGAAATAGTACTACATATCATGTTAATAAGTTACTAATCAATAGCCTATGAAAATGCCTCATTAAAATTCCATGTGATAATCTGACAAATTGTGTTTTTCAGAAGAAGCGTATATCAATTTTTGGCAACTTTAAAAAGACGTAAAAGTTAATTTGGTCTTAAAATCATGGTATAAAAATTCATTGGCAAAATTTTTTTTATTTTTTTAATACATGAATACAAAGAAAAAAATCTACAAATTTCGTTCTTCTCCATTGATAAGACCATATTTTGTTTTAATCTGCAAGGAATACTAGCCAAAATAATTCTTCTTTTTAAAAATATATATATACCACTCAGAGTTAATTTCCAGGAAAAAAAAAAAAAAAAAAAGCTTGAGGGATGTACACAAACACAAAAGAAGAGCAAGAAAGCTAGAGTAAAGGTATATAATTTTAACATCATGTTTCTGTTCTCCAGTGTCCCTGTGTATCCTAGGCTGTTTCTTCCGCACTTGGCTGGTTACATAGGAACTAAATAAGACCCTGTTGAGATGCTCAAGCTGCTGGTTCCCTAGAGTTTCCCCAAAGTTCTCATAAAGGCACATGAGATATAAAATCGTGAATTTTCCCATGAGTCCCCATAAAACAATGTCATCTGTCCTTTCGCCAATGTTTCAGCGCACTCTATACTTCTTTTTTTTTTTTTAAGATTTTATTTATTTATTTGACAGAGAGAGGGAATACAAGCAGGGGGAGTGGCTTGAGGGAGAAGCAGGCTTCCCAGCCAGCAGGGAGCCAGATGCAGGGCTGGATCCCAGGACCCTGGGACCATGACCTGAGCCAAAGGCAGAAGCCCAATGTCTGAGCCACCCAGGTACCCCGCACTCTATACTTCTTATGACACTTAGTTCAAAACACTGAAGGAGGTGAACTTTGATATCTGTGTATGTTATATCCCCCACCAGACTGTAAGCTCCTAGGCAGCAGAGTATATAGTTCAGAGTCATACCCCAAGTTTTGGGGACACCTGAGAATTCAGCCAGTCCAACCACCCATGTAAAATCTGAGGGCTCTCTACAATACTTCATCAAGCAGAAGAGTTTGTGATGGGGGTACTACCCCCCCCCCCAGCAGCTTGTTCCTTCTTGGGAAAAGTGTAGCTCCTAGTAAAGCTCTCCTATAAATGGAATCAAGATATTTTTCTGAAATTTTAAAATTTAACCCCTCTCTTATCCCTCCTGTCACAGGACAGATTGTGAAATAGTAGAACCTTCATATTTTTCCTTCAATCTCCTAACTCAGTGCTTTGCACACAGAAAGAAAGAAAGAAAGAAAGAAAGAAAGAAAGAAAGAAAGAAAGAAAGAAAGAAAGAAAGAAAAAGAAAGAGGAAGGGAAGGGAAGGGAAGGAAAGGAAAGGGAAAGAAAGGAAAGGAGTGAAATGAAATTGATAAACAACCTTCCTCCATCACTCATCAACGTAACAGGGTAGGGCATGGTAGTATATTCTCTAAAAGATATTTTATTGGTTTTATAATATGCCTTTCATTTCACTATCTGATTTTAAGAAGAAATTGTCAGGAATACAATAATGAGAATTCAGAAATTTGCAACATAAATACATTCTTCTACCACAAAAGCTTTCTTACCCCTGTAAGTTGTTCTCATCCCCACTGCAAACAGTCAAGTTTCTTTAACGCTATTGGGATGACCCAAGTGGGCAAAGCCGGGCTGGGACAAGCTGCTTGGTTCTGCCAGAAAGAGTCCATCCCCAAGGGGAAATTTCTTCTCACCTCCAGGATCCCCTGGGCTTTCTGGGCTGACTCAGGACTTCATATGCAGCCTGAATCTCCAGGAAACGCCTCTGAGCCTCCTCGGTTCGGTGCCGGTTGTGGTCAGGGTGCCAGATCTTCACTAGCTGCCGGTATCTTTGATGTATTTCTTCATTTGTTGCCCCCTCTGAGAGACTCAAAACCTTAGGGAAACAGAAGCTGACAAATTAGAATTCCGTAAATTTCAGAGCACCTGGGCCTCTCCTGCTTGCTTGCTAAAGGAGGCTGTGCTATCCCTGGAGTTGGCTTCTACTTGTCTGAGAGAAAGACCAAGAGCCTCAGATTAGAATCCAGCCTTTGGAAACATGGGCTAGCCTGGATCTCATGGCAAGAACGAAGATTTGCCTTGAATCACAGCTGCCCATTTTCTAACCTGGGACTTCACATCCCTGACAAGATCTCTTCCTTGCAAGAGAAATAAGTACATATTATCCACCAAAGACATGTACAAGAATGTTCATAGCAACTTGATCAGAATGGTCCCAAACTGGAACTAACCCAAATGTTCATTAACAGTAGAGTGGATAGATAATGTGTAGTATATTCATACAATGGGATACTATACAACAATGGAAACAATTTATATTTGTAACAGTATTTATTCATACTGCATGCAACAGTATGAATAAATCTCACAAACATAATGTTGAATGAAAGAAGTCGGACAGGGTGCCTGGGTGGCTCAGTCATTAAGCATCTGCCTTCGGCTCAGGTCATGATCCCAGGGTCCTGGGATCGAGCCCCGTATTGGACTCCCTGCTCGGCAGGAGGCCTGCTTCTCCCTCTCCCACTCCCCCTGCTTGTATTCCCTCTCTCGCTGCATCTCTCTCTGTCAAATAAATAAATAAAATCTTTTTTAAAAATTAAATAAATAAATATAAAGAAAGAAGTCGGACATGGGGTGTCTAGCTGGCTCAGTCGGTAGAGCATGTGACTCTTGATCTCAGGGTTGTGAGTTCAAGTCCCATGTTAGGAATGGAGACTACTTTTTTTTTTTTGAAAGATTTTATTTATTTATTTGACAGAGAGAGGCACAGCGAGAGAGGGAACACAAGCAGGGGGAGTGGGAGAGGGAGAAGCAGGCTTCCCGCCAAGCAGGGAGCCCAACCTGGGGCTCGATCCCAGGACCCTGAGATCATGAACTGAGCCGAAGGCAGACGCCCAATGACTGAGCCACCCAGGCGCCCTGACGAATGGAGACTACCTTTAAAAGATAAACATAAATAAAATATAAAATATAAATAAAATATAAATAAATTAAATTTTAAAAGAAAGAAGTCAGACATAAAAGAGTACATACTGAATGATTCCATTTATCTGAAGTTCAAGAATGGGCAAAACTAATCTATGGTAACAGAAGTCAGAATAGAGGGATGCAAGGGAACCTTCTTAGTGCTGGATATATCCTATACTTTGATTTGAGTGGTCGTTACATAGATGTATACATAAAACTTATATACTTTATATGTATCTCAATAAAAAGTAAACAACATATATGTATCCTTTTCCCACTCACTATTAGAGCCTCTGTACCTTCACCCATTGCACACAGAAGCCCAAAGAAATCAGGACACTCTTCTAGGGCCCGGCCCAGCAAACATGAAAACAGTACTTCCACGGAAGGGGGCATCATTTCCAATAAAGCTTAGCTTAACTCCCAGAGCTGTCCCAGCCAGGAATGAGAGAGAACAAAGCCTTACCTGGTAAGCCAGCTGACGCTTCTCTTCCTGAAAACTGCTAACAAACTCATAGAGCTTCTCCCACTCCTGGAAGTAGCCGCTGCTGAAGCCAGGATCCCCCACCAGCAGCCTCCAGACCCGGTAAGGCAGAAGGAGGACAGACTCCGTGAGGGGGCCAAGGAGGGGGAAGAAGCTGAACCAACTCAGGAAGGAGCCAAGGGTTTCTGCCACATAGCTGAGGGTGGCTGCTGTGTTGCAAAAGGCGCTGTAGGCTAGTGGGCCTGTGAAAGCCAGGTAAGCCAAGCCCAGACGATAGAGCCGAACACTAAGCGTCTCTGACCCAACTGAAGCTTTATAGCGGCGATGCTTCTGGGCTGTAATGCTGGCAGCCAAGCTAATGGGCAGGATGGCTATGGGGCGGCCATAGAAGAGAGGGGAAGTAAGAAATGCTGCCCCTAGAGTATTCTTAAAGTCTGAGGTCTGGTTGCCAACAGCAGCCACCAGCAAGACCCCTAAGCCAACTGCCAGTGGGAGGCCCACAATATAGAAGTTGGCCATGAAAGAAAGGCTAATGAGAGCCACCAGGCCAAAATAGATGCCCACTATCATCTGGGCGACAAAGCGAATAAGACTCAGAGGGGGTGTCCTCCCTCCGGAGCTCTGCCTCTGCCGCTCGGTTCTGTTGGCCTGAGCTACAAAGCTTGGGAGCTTCCAGAATTCCCAGAGCCAGCCGAGCCCACCCCCTCCCAGGGTAAGCATCCAGAGCAGTGCATGACTGTCCCGCCCAAGGTATAGGTGGTGGAGCCCAGCAGGACCCCCTACAGCCCAGAGGGCATAGGTCACCAAGAGGCCCTTGGCCATCCTCTAAGGAAAGGGTGTCAGATCAAGTTCAGTGGCACCTGACATTGCCCAGAATGCAGAAATCTGGGGTCATCTGTGAGAATCATGGCTGTTATGGTCCCAGAGTTATCCTTAGGCCCTAAGAGATGGAAAAAAGCAGTGGTAAGACTATATCCAGGTCCCAACCCAGCAAACCATTTCTCCTTCCAACAATAATCAAGTGCAGATCTTCCTGAGTGTCCCTGAAATGCAGATTCTCCCATACCCTTTGATCTGGCACCTCATTTCTGTTTTTTTTACAAGCATAGCCACTCCATATTTAGGAGAGAAAAATGTTTTTAAATACTTTCAGTTGATGTAGAACTCAGCAGACGGACAGAAAAGCAGCAGCTTAAGTTTCAGACCACTGATTCCTGGAATGACTTAGGGGGGGAGTGGAGCGAACAGGAGTGAATAGAATGCCCTTCTAAAGTTTCTACACATTTTGAAAGTCCCCTGCCCCTCCCAACGCTCCTCAAGTTCACCCTATGGCTGCCCTCAGACACATGGCCAAGGTTTCAGCCCCTCTCCAGCCTTCCCATCTCTCCAAACCACGCAATCTTCCCACAAGTCACACTTGAAAGAGGGTCCTGAGGTCCCTCCACTTAAACAGCTCTGGAAAACTAACATTTTGACCTAGACCCTGGCACCCCGCAAAGGCGGACTTGGAGTCTCTACAAAGAGGCCTGATGAACACCCAGAACACCAAACCAGATGCCAACGTGTGCCTGCCAGTGTCTCCCCGCTACGTAGAGTGGGCCTCAAGACCACCAGCCAGTTACCCGCTAGTCCCAGGGTGGGCGGCCGTACCTGGGTACTCCGGCTCCCAGACCCCGTCAGACCAGTCATTTCCTTTGACTAGAAAGTCAAAATGGCCCCTCTCACTCCGCTCCCACTTGCATCCAAATGGACTTTGTCTTTCTGTGTTTGCTGTGTCACGGAAGTGGGGCCGTCCGGATCAGGCCCCTCCCTAAGCACCCCCCGCCCCTCCCCGGCCTCTTCGGGATCACCTTTCAGCCTCGGGCTCCTCTCGCCCGCCCTTTCGGTAAAACTCGGTGTAAGGCTTTCAGGGCGCATCCAGCCTCCCCGGGCTCAAAGGGGAGGGCGCAGCGCCCCACTCCGGGCCCAGTTTGCCTGCACCGCGGCACCGCCGCCACCAGGTGGCGCTGCCGCTTACGGAAGGGCGTGGCCGGGCGGGTCTCCAGACTCACCTTGTCCAGTTGCCGGGGCAGAGTAACCCAGAGCGGTTCTCTACAAACGCAGAAATAGGCCTTTGGTCGCCCCTTTCCACCCCTACAGACGAGAGGGTGACTTGTCCCTCACCTCAGGGTGCGCTCTCTTCCTACTCCGTTGTCTTTCAAGACTGCCATGGATGGCTCCATTTCCAATTCTTCTAAGGCTGACTCACCCATGCAGAGGCCTCAGAGAGGACCTCCAGCCCCCGAGTTTGCCTCATCTGCCCCACCTCCAGGCCTGCCAGTCAGGGGGATTACATCGAGACCTGAGCCTGAGACCTGAGGGGCCTCCAGATCTAGCCGGAGCCCAAGTCCGCTGTATCCTGAGGCCTACGGGCAAGAGGCAGAATCAGTAGCAAAAAGGGATATGGGGTGAGGGGCGTCCCATCGGGAGAGCAGAGCGGGAGCGAGAGCGAGGCCGCAGCACCAGAGCAGTCGGCCTTCCTCCCACCTCGATGCTGGGAAGGAGCTGGGATGCAAGATGCCTTCGCTTCAGTGCCCTGGGCTCCAATCCTTGTTCTGCTACGTGACCTTGGCTAAGTCACGCCGCTTCTGGGGCCTGTTTCCTCCTCTGTAGAGGAAAGGCTTGGATCTCCAAGGTCCCCCAGCCTTGACTTGGGGGTGCGGTGGGCCTGGTGGCCCACACGCCCGTCTCCTCCGCGTCGCGGACAGAGTGCTTCTGTTCCTCCACAGCGCCAGCCCCTCAGCCCTTATCCCGGCCCGGGGAGGGAACGCGGCTCGCCTAAGGTGCCTGAGGGCTCACGGAGGGGCCAGCGCTGGGAGGGGCCCCAAAGCGACGCTGGAGCCGCCAGCTGGGGGGCGGGGGCGGACAGGGCGCTGAATAATGAATGAGACTTAATTGGGCCCGCTCTGCCAGGCGGCGCGCTAAGCTCGGCAAACAGCTCGGGCGGCGGCGGCCGCCGCTGGACAAACAAACTCGCTCCCCGCGCTGGAAGCGGGGTGGGGGAGGCAGCGGCGGAACGGGGAGGGAACGGGTAGGCCGCCTGGCCCCTGGGCCGCCGCGCGCCGCCAGCTCCGAGGCCCGAGGAACCCAGGGCTGCTGGGCGGCGCTGGCCTCCCAGAGAGTGGTGGTCGGGAACCGGGCTCAGGGTTCGATCCCTGGAAGCGAGGGCTGGGGGGGGGGGGGGGGGGGGGGGGG